>NC_141599.1:2317500-2627500 GCF_047967505.1 Dipteris shenzhenensis
AGATTCTCGCATGGACAAGAAGAAATGCAGATGCGCAGTGTTCTATTATCTGCACTATTAGTGATTCCGTCATGGCGTTAATTCAACATGTCACCACAGCGGAGGAGGCATGGACGGTCTTGAAAAATCAGTACGAGACCATGAATCAAACGTGGATTCAAAATCTAGAGACTCAACTCGCGAACGAGAAGTTGTCTGAGTCTAAAGCGGCAGAGAAGTTCATCACCAGGGTGAAGAATCTATGCGAGAAGATGACTACAATTGGCATCACCATCACCAGTGAGAATCTAGCACAAAGGTGCATACGGATTCTCCCACCAAAGTACGACGGTCTTGTTATGGTGCTAAATACGCAGAATAGAAATCCGCCCCTCAACTTTGAGGATTTCAGCATGATGCTTCTGGAGGAGGAGATGCGTCAAAAGACGAGGACATGAGAAGATTCGGCTTTCTAGACTGGATCAAAGAAAGGTAAGGGTAAGGACTCTGGTAACCCATCTTCTTCTTATGATAAAAAGAGAAAGAAGAAGATCAAGTGCTTCTATTGCAACAAGGCAAGGCACAAGCAGAATGAGTGCCAAAAGAATATTGCAAATGAGAAGAACGGAGTAAAGAAAGAGTCCAGCAATAGTGCGCAGGCAGTACCAGTAGAGCTGTTCGTCGCAATTGAGGATATTTGCACAGAGGCAATTCATGTACCTGTGGATGAACCCCGTGGATCATTGACAGTGGTGCATCGCGCCACATGACCAGTCGGAAGGATTGGTATACCTCTCTACAGTCGGTAGGGAATGACATCCTAGTAGCAGTCGGCAATGATGCAAAATGTCCAGCAAAAGGAAAAGGTACAATTTCCCTCAAGTCAGATGGAGTTGTAAAACAGTTGTCCGATGTTCTTTATGTGCCAGATATCAAGAGGAACTTGTTGTCTGTTTCCGTGATCATGGATCGGGACCTCAAAGTTCAATTCGATAAGAATGGTGCATAGATTCTGGATCTTCAAGGGAAGGTCATTGGTAAAGGTACACGGTGCAACAACATTTACGAACTCTCAGCTTTCAGTGCTTAAGCGGATGTGAAGAACACTAAGCTGTGGCATGAGAGGTTTGGTCATCTAAACCTTAGTTCTTTGAAGGAGATGCATAAAAGTGGAATGATTGCAGACCTACCAGAAATTTCAAATCTACCTGATGTATGTGAAGCTCGCATGATGGGCAAGCAGCATCGGCATCCCTTTCCTAAAGAGGCCAGCAGGGCAAAAGCTCCTCCAGAGCTCGTTCACATGGACCTCTACAGAAAGATGGAGATGGAAGCTTTGGGTGGTTCCTACTACTTCATGACGCTGATCGTCGACGACTACAGTAGAAGGATATGGATATACTTCCTGAAGACTAAAGACGGGGCTTTTAATAGGTTCAAGGAATGGCATGTAATGGTTGAGAAAGAAACGGGGAGGAAGGTGAAGAAGTTGAGATCAGACAGAGTTGGAGAGTTCACATCATCTGAATTCAAAAGTTACTGCAAAAGTCACTGAATCAAGAGGCAGAAACCCCCACCACATACATCACAACAAAATGGAGTAGCAGAACGCAAGATGCATATCATCTGTGAAATGGGCCGGAGTATGATGAAAGGGAAATATTTGCCAAAGTCTTTCTAGGCTGAAACATGTAACACTGCAGTTTACATCCTGAATCGTAGCTACACGAAGGCTGTGAATGGGATGACTCCACTTCAAGCCTTTTCTGGTAAGAAACCTTAAGTTGCACATTTCAGAGTTTTTGGATGTGACTATTTTGTGCATGTCCCTGATGCTACCAGGACCAAATGGGAACCGAAGAGCCAGAAGTGTATTTTCTTAGGCTTCAGTGAGGGTTACCATCTCTATAACCCTGTTACCAAGAAGGTAATTGTAAGTCGTGATGTGGTCTTCTCAGAACAGCCACATCAATTGGAGGAGGATGCTTCCTTCCCAGACAACCAAGACCAAGATATCCATCTAGTACCACCACCAACAGCAGACCGAGCTCCCCCAACGGTGCTTGGGAGGATTCAAGACAAAGAAGATGAAGAAGAGCCTACAAAACCACAACGGCAACGGCCATTCCCGAAGTGGGTAAAGCAGCTTTTGGATGACAAAGAACCTCCAGCCATTAAGGAGGAACCATCCGAACACCGCCGGTCCAAGAGATTAGAGGAGCAAAGAAGGGCACAAGAACACTTGGTCAACTATGCTTTGATGACAGAAGTGATCCATGCTGATGAACCCAAGTGTCTTGAAGAGACACAGGGCGATGATAGGTGAATGGAGGCTATGCAGTCGAAGTATGGCTCCATAATGAAGAACAACACTTGGGACCTTGTGGATCGACCACCAAAACACAAGGTAATCGACACTAAGTGGGTGTACAAGACCAAGTACAAGTCCGATGGCACGTTGGATAAGTACAAGGCTCGGCTCATGGCAAAAGGATTTGCATAGGTACATGGTGTTGATTATCAAGATACTTTTGCTCCCACAGCTTGGCTAACCACAATTCGCAGTGTTTTGGCTTTAGCTGCCCAGGGAAGTTGGCCCATGTTTTAGATGGATGTGAAATCCACCTTTCTGAATGGAGATCTCAAGGAGGAGGTATACGTGGAACAACCACCAGGTTTTGAGATCCCCGGTTCAGAAGGTAAAGTTTGCAAACTGAAGAAGGCACTTTATGGACTGAAACAGGCCCCACGAGCATGGTACCAGTGAATTGATGCCTACTTTCTACAAAACGGGTTTACGAGGAGCCCATCTGATGCAAATTTGTATATCTTCAGAGAAGGAGACAGGTGTATGATTGTGGTCCTTTATGTGGACGACCTTGTCATAACACGGAACCATGAAGAGAAGATCTCACAGCGGACTGAAATATTTCTACTAGGAAGAGAGTTTGAAATGACAGCGGACTGATGCATTTCTGTTTGGGGATTGAAGTTTGGCAAGAGCCGAAACAGATCTTCATTTCATAGTTGAAGTATGCTCGAGAGATACTGAAGGCATTTGGCATGGCTGAGTGCAAGACAGCTGGTACCCCTATGGAGGTTGATGCAAAGCTCTCAAACGAGGATTCATCACCACTAGTGGACGAAGCGAAGTACAGAAGGCTTGTGGGCAGCTTGATTTACCTGTGCAACACATGACCGAACATCAGTTTTGTGATTGGTGTACTAAGCAGGTTTTCCAATAAGCCCCAGGAGAACCATTGGAGGGCAGGGATGTGGGTGCTGAAATACATCAAAGGCACACTTGATTATGGCATCACCTATACCAAGGGCAACATCTTGACCGGATTCTGTGACTCGGATTGGGCAGGAGACATGTACAGAGGAGATCAGTGACAGGGTACTATTTCTCACTTGGATCTAGAGTTGTGTCATGGGTCAGCAAGAAGCAACCCATAGTTGCTCTTTCTTCTGCCGAGGCCGAGTACAAATCTGCATGCTTTACTTCTTGCGAGGTAGTGTGGTTGAGGAGGATTTTGGGGGACATGGGTGCAGTGCAGAACAAGCCTACGCATTTACCATGTGACAATCAGAGTTGCATGGCAATTGCAAAGAACCCGATGTTCTACGCTCGCACAAAACACATTGAGATTCAATATCACTTTGTATGTGAGCTCATCATGGATGGAGAGGTCGAGTTGGTGTACTGTCCGACTATAGAGAATGCTGCTGACATCTTCATGAAGGCTCTTGGAAGAGACTTACTGGAGAGGCATCTTCATCGACTTGGCATTGGGCCGAAAAAGTAAGTTCACTTGTGGGTGGACATTGAGAGGGGGTGTTAGATATCAATGCTCCACTCTTGTGTAACTACGCGGGAACCAGCTAACTCTACTTGTAAGCCCCCCATATGAGGAGAAGGCAGTTGAGTAGCTCGGTTATCCGGTAGGTCCTAGTTTGGACACCAAATGGGAGCCATGTGTGGCCTAATGGCTGGATGGCTTCAAATAGAGTTGGCACACCACCAACTAGGCTACATGCAAGTGCGGGAAGGCATCCCTTGACTGACCGCACTAAGGGTAGATGGAGCATTTCTCGGGGCAGCCCACTCTCAGGTTGCAGGGCCCCGTTTGGAGCCTCAGATAATCCCGGATGGCTCTGGGCCAAACGGAGAGCGTAGGTCAGTTGCTCTATTTTGTGCACTGGTTCTATCGTATGGTCGGTGGCCTATTTTGGGACCGACCCCCAGTCGACTGTTTTGGGTGGATTGGGTCGGTCACCCAATTGAGCCTAACCTACTACAACTGGTGGCTATATAAGAGCAAGCCTGTGAAGCCCATTTCATCACTGGCTATAGCAACCTTGATTCCTTAGCATCCAGCCTCCGTCTTCTACTATTTTTAGCATGCCATCGAAGCTTCTTTCGCAGGAGTGCACGGTTGGGAGGTAGCGCCATCTATTGTATCAGTTCTACAGTAATCAAATTTTTTATTCTCCATACTATCTTGTTTTCTCTCTTGCGTACAAGATCCTGTTATCTGTTGAGCACACACGTTGTATTATTTTCTTACACAAATGCACTATGAGATGTAGTTGGCTTGTGAGAATAGAACGTGGAAATGTCTCCTCCACTAAACAAACCACCTCCACTGACATAACTCAAGCATTCTCAAGCGTGGTGGGATCTATTTCCTTTGAGCTCACATACCTAGAAAGGAAAAAGTATGCCATATTAGCAATATGAACACCTTGCATGGAGCATCGATACGCTTCACATTTTGTATCCTGTAAAGTAGCTCACAAGCTTGCCCATCTTGTAAATACAATCCTTCACGTCCTTCAATGCACTACGAGAAATGCTAGTAGGTAGTATGAACTGAACATACGAGGAATGGTTAATTAGTTGCTTCTCATTCACTCACAAATTTGGAAGAAAAAAGATATTATGCACATAAAATACTTACTCGGAGCATCTTTTGCCAATCATGAGATTTCAAGCCATATAATTGCTCTACACCTCTTTTCTTGCTCTTTGTGAAGGCCCCCTTCAAACACCTCATGCATCCAATGGGAGTACGAATTGTAGTGATAACTCGTTTCACCGCCACCATCTCTAGCTTTGATAACCTCCACGGTGCATGAGGTAAAAAGACACGCCCATTTGGCCTCTCTTGTGGCCAAGCTTCATGCATCCTCCCTATGGTGCGTAGATCCTCCCTTATGCCTACGGAATATCATGTCCCATTCAAATGTTCCCAAATTGTACGATGCCACATTCTTGAAGATATGCATGGGATCAAGCAGGTGATTGATCTTGAGCTGGGACCAATATGGTAAATGATAAAAGATGGAGCGTCTAAACAAAAGTTGGTGTTAGCGGACAATCTTTATCTCCATTCAATATAGCACATAATAGTTACAAACCCTTACCAGCTCATGCCAAGTGGTGGAGGAGTCGTGGAACCGTCCTAAATTCTCATCCAATCTCCTGCAATGAGTGACTATGGGGGGACTTCATTCCAAGGGGCGACATATCTAGGATGATCAGGTGGAAGAAATCGATGGTGATTCTCATAGATGACCTTATTCAATGCGTTTGCCCATGAGGCAACTAGCAAAGGACCACAAACAAGACATGCATGGTAACCCGATGTAGTGCTCAAGACCTGAATAATAGATGCAATTAAGAGTTCAAGGTGGGTTCAGGGTGCCACATCGATTGCCTACTCATAATGAAAAGTTCAATGCTTACCTGAACACTCGCCATAGCCTAGGAAGTCATGCATCATCCACATCAAGACTCCTTTGCAGTTGAAGTCTCGTGACGAGGGAGGCCTGCTTACATCGTGCACCTCGATACCTCTCCAAAGTATCTCTAGCTCATCAATCAAAGGCTCCAAATAAACGTCAGGTTTTTTTTCTTTATGTTTGCCTGGAATTATAAGGGATAACATAACATGTCCTTTCTTAATCGCCATAGAAAGTGGAAGATTATAATTTACCAATATCACTGGCCATATACTATAAGAGGTGCTTTTGACACCAAATGGGTTCACACCATCCATACCCAATCCATGTCTCAAGTTCCTAGGTTCTTCCTTGAAGCTTGGCCATGTGTCTTCAATATGCTTCCATGTAGGAGTGTCTATGGGAGTTCTCCACTTGCCATCGGTTGATCGATGGGAGGAATGCCATGACAAGCTCTACAATGGATTTGCACTTGTGAACATATGTTGGATGCGAGGGATTATGGGAAAATGTTGCAGAACCTTACAAGGCACATCCAAAGTTTTGAGATCTACTCTATATCTTGCCTCTCCACAAGTAGGACACTCTCTTGCATCCTTAAATGTGGTCCATGAAACAGAACGCAATCGTTGATGCATGCATGGATGCGCTTGTAATATAATCCTCCAAGAGAGGTCACATGTTGCCTTGCCATATCTCTTGAGGTCCCTTGGAAGCATTTTACACAATAGCCTGCACGAATAAGTGATTGCATGAATGATGGAAATGGATTGCATGAATGAAGAAAGGGATTGCATGAATGATGGAAAGGGATTGCATGAATGAAGAAAGGGATTGCATGAATGAGGAAATAAGGGATTGCATTCTCTTTTCTCCTCTCTTTCCTTCCCTTTTCTCCTCTCTTTTTCTCTCTTATCTCCTTTCTTTTTTCTCCTCTCTTTTCCTCTCTTTTCCTCTCTTTTCTCATCTCTTTCCTTCTCTCTTTTTCTCTCTTTTATCCTCACTTTTTCTCTCTTTTTCCTTCTCTCTTTTATCCTCTCTTTCCTTCTCTCTTTTCGTCTCTTTTCCTCTCTTTTCCCCTCTCTTTTTCTCTCTTATCTTCTCTCTTTTTCTCTCTTTTTTCTCCTCTCTTTTCTCCTGTCTTTCCTTCTCTCTTTTTCTCTCTTTTATCCTCACTTTTTCTCTCTTTTTCCTTCTCTCTTTTATCCTCTCTTTTCGTCTCTCTTTTTCTCTCTTATCTCCTCTCTTTTTCTCTCTTTTTTCTCCTCTCTTTTCCTCTATTTTCCTCTCTTTTCTCCTCTCTTTCCTTCTCTCTTTTTCTCTTTTTTACCCCCACTTTTTCTATTCACTTTCTCTCTTATCTCCTCTCTTTTTCTCTATTTTTTCTCCTCTCTTTTCTCCTTTTTCTCCTCTCTTTTTCTCTCTTTTTTCTTCTCTCTTTTCCTCTCTTTTCTCCTCTCTTTCCTTCTCTCTTTTCCCCATGTGAAGCTTTAATAGCCTGACATTGAGCAAGCAAATACAAACTTCTATCACTCTAATTAAAAGAATGCAGGAGTCTATAAATGCTTGCTTAATGTCAGGTCGTCGCTCTATTTTTTCTTTTGCATCGCGTGACAAGGGCATGCATGATGGAAAGAGGGCATGCTCAATGGTAATCGTCTTCTTTTCTTTTCTTCAGTTCATCATGTGGCCAAGAAGCTCTTCAGCCTCACCTAATCTTTGGGATGCCATCTTTCAGGAGTTATATAACATTTTGGGGCACCCTCCCACTCCTGGAGAGTTATACACATACATGACGAGTACTCCAAACACCCCCTAGGAGTCAACAGTATAGACTTCAAACCACCCCAATCCCACACCAACTGAAATTACCCCAAAGGAGTCGAGATAGCCCAACCGGCTATAGAACTGAGCCCCTTCTCCCCCCTGTAGTCAAGAGGCCCTTCTACCTGGTAGAGCCGCCGACATACTCCCGTGTAGTCAAGAGTTGCTTCTCTAGCTCTACGAGTGACCAACGTACTCTCGTGCAGTCAAGAGTCGCTTCTCTAGCTACGAGTGGCTAGCGTACTAGCTTGATGCGACAGGGCAACATGCGTAGTAGTAGGGAGAGCAGTGGGGGATGCATGGCACAATGCTTTGGGGGGGCTAATGGTGGCAGTGGGGATGATTCAGATGATGCAGATGTGCTAGAGCGTGATGGTACAATCTTCTATGACATCACTCAAACAGGAGGCATCTTGATGGATGCATGGGGAAAGGACATCATGGCCTTCATGCGCTCTGTAATTGCTAATAACTATAGAGATTGCTTTATTCACTATACAAAGACCATCCAAAAAAGTTAGCTAATGAGACCCTCGCTGCTGCTCGCTCTAGGTATCCCAATCCCCCCAATGTTGAGTTCACAGATAAATGGGCAAAGTCAAAGATTGTTGTTATACTTGCCAATAAAATATCTTTGCTTAAGAGGCATGCACTAGCCGAGCTTGCCAGGAGAGAGGGAGGTAGACCACCAAGGGGCCAGCCCCACACTGCTTATAAGCATGAGTGGAAGAAAGCAATGAAGGCTTCGAAGGTAGACCCCAATCTATAGCACGTGGAGGTACGAAGGATCCAAATGGAGCAAAATAGAAACGTGCATTTTGGAGCAGGGGGAGTTGAATCATGGGAGGCCTAATTTATAAGTATCGATCTCAAATTATATTCTATTTATGTGGTTTATTAGGAGGTTGTTTCTTTGTACTAACCCCTCTGCAAATTGTGTCATCTTGTAGCTTAATATCGTGAGTAGGTACCCTACTCATGTCGAGACAGCCTACCAACGTGGACATCACAGAGGACATACATGGAGGCACTTCTATGATGAGAGGTTGATTACTGAGGAGCAGTATATTCGAGCTACTGGAGCGCCTCCCAGGTATTTAAAAGTACTTAAATAATGTCAATATTGTAAATAAAGATTTGATTTTTCATACATTGATACATGTTGTCCCTCGTTTACAGGGCCCTACGGCTGATCATGAGGAAGAAGGGAGCGAAGAAGGGAGCAAAGAAGGGAGCGAGGACACAGAGAACTTAGATTATCATAGAAGTAGTGCGAGAGTAGTGCTAGCTACTCTTTTTTGTACTTGAATCCATTGGCTTGGCTTCGTACCTCTCTTGTATATACACTCCTCTTATTTTTTGTACTTGAAGCCATAAGACATGGCTTGGCTTCATGCTATATGTACATACAAGCAGTTTTTGGGCTATGAATTAATAGACAGTCCTTTTATGTCTTTGGCTTTCAATTTCCTTGTGCAACGTTCTATCAATGAATGCCTTGTGTACTAAAAGTTTTGGAGTTGTAATGTTTTATTCAGAATTGTAATCGTCAACTATAGACATGCTTGGAATCATGCTAATTAAAATGTGGTTGGTTGTAAGAATTGAATTGCACAATGTGGAAATGGGATTCTTGTAACTACATAGCATACACAACAAACACAGCATTCTGTTCAACCACACAAATTTTTGCTTTTATTTTAACAAAAGATTCTACAGATCGTCTATGTACGCATCTTTTTGTTTTTTTTTTATTTCTACAAAGTGTCTAAAAGCGTGTCTATAGGCACATCTGTCTATTATATAGACGTGCCTATAGACGTGGGTCTATATACATGCAAATAGACGCACCCATAAGTTTTTTTTAAGTTAAAGAAATGCATGTGCCCGTCTATGGGTGCTTTGTCTTGTTATGCTTGTTTTCATAATAAGCACGTCTATATAACTCCAAAGAAATATAAGCATATGTGTTATAGTTGTTCTTATACTTTAGGACATACAAACTTTTTAAAAATGCATTCTAATTAAGAAGTATGGCCATTTTATCTAAAACTCGAGAAAATAGCTTGAGATTTTGGTGTTAAGTTAACCTTAAAACATTAGGTAGAACTCAAAGTAATATGACCAAGATCCAATCCATAATAATTCCAAGTTTTCTTCAGCATATAAACTATTATAGCAAACAATAAAAGCCCCAAAATATCTTATTGATGCTTTTGAATAATTCTAGGAAGTCACTTAGTTAACAGGACATAAAAGTCTCCTAGGACATTTTTATGTCCTTATAGAAAATTGGTGTTAATTTTGAAACTAGGCTCACATGGACTTAATGTGATTGTCTAAACTAGCCCAATGGTTGGAACATTATGTGATTTTCTTAAAGCAGCTTGGTGGTTGTCTGTGATTGAGTCTTGGAATGTTTAATTTCTACATAGGGTTGGCTTGAACTTAATGTACTTGTCCTAAACTAGACCTCAACCAGACCCATGGTTGGAACATCATGCAACCATGGCTAGTTTAGGTGAAATGCCACTTACCTAATTGTCCCTAACCTACCTTGTTGAATAAAAATTAATAGCAATATATTTTGCATTGTTATTGTCCAATTAACGGTGGTTGAAATTGATGCCTTTCCTAGTAGTTAAACTATTTAAATTTAATTCTCCATTGGTTTGGGTCATATAACAATTAATTTCTAAACTTAGCTAGCTTGGACTTAATGTGATTATCCTAAACCAAGTCATTGGAACATCACCGAGCTGGTTCAAGTCAAATAGTAGGTATGTGATTAGAATTGTGGTTGGACAAAAAGATAGAAATGAACATCGACATATTCAATATTGTCTAATTATTATATATCACTAAGCCCTATTTAGGTTAGAGACACCAGTTATGTGGTTGTCCTAAAACTAGCCCAAGGGTAGGAATTCTTTAATTTTCTAGCAGCTTTGATTAGTTTTATTATTAGTTTGATTAGTTAACTAGACTATGTTTTTTTCATGTTCAACAGGGTGGCATGGTGCACACGTGGAAGGCTTACTCATTAGACAAATCATCTAAATTGCGTCATCATCCTGCCACATAAGCAAGTTTGACTATTGTCACCCATGCCACCTCCCCACCTCTTGCCACCTCACACATCATTAATGTCTGCCTCATCAACTCACCCTCTTGCACATCATCACATGAGTTGCCACATCACCTTGTCACATCACAATGATTTGCCAACTCATCATTGCCACCTCGTGTTGCCATATCATAAAGCCATGTCACAACCTTGGCCACCTTAGCCTACCACCTCATGCAAGATGATCTCAGAGGCATGACACATGATGTGCCACCTCAGCAATAGCAAGCATGGAGCCACATCACCCATCAACCATGCTCATGCATGCTCATGCCAATCTTCAAATTGCCTGGTTATGCCAATATTCGTGGAATTTCCCTCGCCAAAAATTATGCGTGGAATTTGATTCAATAATTAGCAGGTGAATTGTATTCTACATAACTATAACAATGCACCATTTGTTTAGCAATATTTTCTACATAATCAAAATTTTAGGACATAGCATTAGGTTAATATGGAAATAAAATTAGCTGAAAGCATAATAGTGTATAGGATTTGCAAGTCCATGTGTCGGATTCGGCTCAAACTTTACATGTCCTAAACCCTATGGTCTCCATTCTCTTGAAAAGTTTGAGTCCCATCCGACACCAAATGTGGGCATGGGGAAGTCAAAGGGCCCATTTTCACCCCCTATGCACCTTGTTACATGAGTGAAGGTGCAGAATATGGAATGGTTCATTAGGATTTGCATATCCATGTGTCAGATTGGGCTCAAACTTTGCACAAGTCCTAAACTCTATGGTATCCTTGCTCTTGCAAGGCTTTAGTCCCATCCAACACCGAATATGGGCACGGGAAGGTCAAAGGGCCCATTTTCACCCTATGCACCTCGTTACATCAGTGAAGGTGCAAATTATGGAATGGGTCATTAGGATTTGCATGTCCATGTGTCATATTGGACTCCAAATTTTCACACGCCTTAAGCACTATCATCTCCATGCTCTTACAAAGTTTGAGTCCCATCCGACACTGAATGTGGGCACAGGGAGGTCAAAGGGCCCAATTTCACCCTATGCACCTCGTTACATCAGTGAAGGTGCAAAATATGGAATGGGTCATTATGAGTTGCATGTCCATGTGTCAAATTTGCACATGTCCTAAACCCTATGGTCTCCATGCTCTTGCAAAGTTTGAGTCCCATCTGACACCAAAAGTGGGCACAAGGAGGTCAAAGGACCCATTTTCACCCTATGCATCTCGTTACATTAGTGAAGGTGCAAAATATGGAATGGGTCATTAGCATTTGCATGTCCATGTGTCCGATTGGACTCCAAATTTTCATAGGTCTTAAACCCTATTGTCTCCATGCTCTTGCAAAGTTTTAGTCCCATCCAACACCGAATGTGGGCACGGGGAGTTCAAAAGGATCATTTTCACTATATGCACCTCATTACATGAGTGAAGGTGCAAAATATGGAATGGGTCATTAGGATTAGCATGTCCATGTGTTGGATTGGGATTAAAATTTTCATGGGTCCTAAACCCTATGGTCTCCATGCTCTTGCAAAGCTTGAGTCCCATCCAACACCAAATGTGGGCACGGGGAGGTCAAAGGGATTCACCATATGCACCTTGTTACATGAGTGAAAGTGCAAAATATGGAATGGGTCATTAGGATTAGCATGTCCATGTGTTGGATTGGGATCAAACTTTGCATGGGTCCTAGACCCTATGGTCTCCATTCTCTTGCAAAGTTTGAGCCCCATCCGACATTGAATGTGGGCACGGGGAGGTCAAAGTTCCCATTTTCCCCCTATGCACCTTGTTACATGAGTGAAGGTGCAAAATATGGAATAAGTCATTAGGATTTGCATTTCCATGTGTTGGATTGGGCTCAAAATTTGCACAGGTCCTAAACCCTATGGTCTCCATGCTCTTGCAAATTTTGAGTCCCATCCAGCACCGAATGTGGGCATGGGGAGGTCAAAAGGCCCATTTTCACCCTATGCACCTCGTTACATCTCTAAAGGTGCAAAATATGGAATGGGTCATTAAGATTTGCATGTCCATGTCTTGGATTGGACTCCAAATTTGCACAGGTCCTAGACCCTATGGTCTCCATGCTCTTGCAAAGTCTGAGTCACATCCAACACCGAATGTGGGCACAGGGAGGTCAAAGGGCGCATTTTCACCCTCTGGACCTCGATACATTTGTGAAGGTGCAAAATATGGAATGGGCCATTAGGATTTGCATGTCCATATGTTGGATTGGGCTCATAATTTGCACAGGTCCTAAACCCTATGGTCTCCATGATCTTGCAAATTTTGAGTCCCATGTAACACCAAATGTGGGCACGAGGAGGTCAAAGGGCACATTTTCACCCTATGCACCTCGTTACATCAATGAAGGTGCAAAATATGGAATGGGTCAATAGGATTTGCATGTCCATGTGTCTGATTTGTTTCAAACTTTGCACAGGTCCTAAACCCTATGGTCTCCATCCTCTTGCAAAGTTTGAGTCCCATTCGACAGTGAATGTGGGCACAGGGAGGTCAAGGGACCCATTTTCACCCTATGCACCTCGTTACATTAGTGAAGGTGCAAAATATGGAATGGGTCATTAGGATTTTCATGTCCATGTGTCGGATTGGGCTCAAAATTTCCATAGGTCCTAAACCCTATGATCTCCTTGCTTTTGCAAAGTTTGAGTCCTAGAGTCGACACTGAATATGAGCACAGGGAGGTCAAAGGGCCCACTTTCACCCTATGCACCTCGTTACATCAATGAAGGTGCAAAATATGGAATGGGTCTTTAGCATTTGCATGTCCATGTGTCAGATTGGACTCCAAATTTTCACAAGTCTTAAACCCTATGGTCTCTATGCTTTTGCAATGTTTCCATCCCATCGGACATCAAACATGGGCACGGGGAGGTCAAAGGGCCCATTTTCATGCTATGCACCTCGTTACATCAGTGAAGGTGCAAAATATGAAATGGGTCATTAGGATTTGCATGTCCAAGTGTCGGATTGGGCTCAAACTTTGTAGAGGTCCTAACTATTCTTCTATCTCTCGATAATGTCTATCGACAATTCTTTCGTTTTTACCTTTTTCTACTTGAAATGAAATTTTGCAAATCCTTTCATGCATAATAGTGGAAGTGATAATACAAGTGAATAAAAGCAAAATCCTAATGAAGGGTATAATGATTTCTTTCTTGACTTTGAAAGTTTATTACTCTTCAAGGATGCATAGCTCGATAGCTATTGCCTCTGTGAAAATTATCTACTAAACCTTTAAAATGTGTTGGCTGCTATTCAACGAGGTGAATTGGGTTCTACCATTGTATTAGGTGAGTCTATTTGTCAATGTTCGTAGTCAAGTGTCGCTTGACTCTTTACATTATGCTAGAGATGCATAAACTTTGGCATTGAAATGCTTGAGAGAAAGCAGGAGGGACTAGACTCCTTGACTTCTCATGTGTCAACCATTCCCACTTGCTAACATGTACATATAGGTGCCTCCTTTTAATATGAGGAGGGACTGCCACATGGCACTACCATGTGGCCCTTATGCTGAGCTCCTAAATTAATAATACTAAAATCGAATCAATTTTTTCTAGCAATGTAGAAGTTGTGGTGTGTGTTGAGCTAAGTGAAGTCGCACAAAGGAGCAAGCTTGGGCTTAAGGTTCTGAGCTAAGCCTTCCAAACTCTTGGCCAATTGGACTTCATTGAGGTTGATCTGAAAGGGGTCATCACCTATCTTAGAGAATGTGGGCTAAGCCTTCAAAACTTTTGGCCAAGGTTGAGCTAAAAGATGTCATCACCTATCTTAGAGGATGTGATTGAAATGGCTATAACCAAACATGATGGTACTCAAAGGGAGCACCCACCACATGGCAGTGCTTCCTAAGTGCCACACATAGCACCTCACAAAATAAGGAATATAGAGATTCTCTATATCTCCTTATTTGTGAGGTGTCATGTTGCACTTAGAGAGGGTAGTGCCACATTGTACCCTCTCCTTCCAACCTCTCTATTCCTTATCACCCACATCTTGCTTGCCAAAGTTCCCACCCATTTAAATATCCCTCTCTCACTACTCATCCTTTGCCTACTCTGATGGCTTGGACTCCATTTCCCTCTACTCTTGCTCCCCCTTCACCTCATGCTTCCTTTTCTATTCCATCACCTCCTTGCCATGCCTCCTCTCTTCTCCCTCTCGCCTCACGACTTGCATCACTCAACTCCCTTAGGTTTGGCCTTGTCTCTGCCTCTTTACCTCTTGCTACCTATCCTTCACTACTTTCCATGCATCTACAAAGACTTTAGAGGTATATGCTCCGAGAGAACAAGGCCTATTTCTACCTCTTTATTTGTTTTGCACATTCTAACAAAACTACATGAAGGACCTCTATTCTTTATATATGTTGCAATCATCAAGTACGTTATTCAGAGAAATTAAAGGCAACCTAGGATGCAAACCTTTAAATTGGACAAAGGTGGATGCTTGGCCTATCGTAGATGGGTCATGCTACTCGTGACTATAGTTACATTGACGATAAAGATGTGTGTCATAGCAAAAGACTAAAGCATTCAGAGACAAATACTTGTAACATTAAACCAAACCCAAAGACTCACGTACAATCCATTATAAAAGCTCATTCCATCACTTAACAAATTCCAATGAACTAATGTGCTTTTTTTCTCTCTTGATCTCCTCTCATTCCTCTTCCTCCCTCTTCTCTTTCCTCTTTCTTTCCTCTTTCTCCCTCTTTCTTTCCTCCCTTCCTCGCTCTCTCTTTTCCCTCTTTCCTTCCTCTCTTTTCCTCTCTTTCTTTCCTCGTCCTCCCTCTTCTCTTTCTCTCTTTCTTTCCTCTTCCTCCCTCTTTCTTTCCTCTCTTCCTCGCTCTCTCTTTTCCCTCTTTCCTTCCTCTCTTTTCTCTCCTCTCTTGTTTTCTTTCTCTCGTCTCTTCCTACTCTTATTCTCTCCTCTCTCTCTCTCTTTCTTTCCTCTTCCTCCCTCTTCTCTTTCTTTGTTCTCTTTCCTCTTGGTTCCTCTTTCTTTCCTCTCTACCTCACTCTCTCTTTTCTCTCTTTACCTCCCGGGGTGTCACTAAGAAAATATGTAAGATAGCACGTGCGATCAACAAAAGGGTTTTATAATTTTATGGAGTTATAGAAAATATACATACACAAGGGTTTTTTCAATTCAAAAAGTGAAAATTTTCATACATAAGGGATACTTTAATCATCTCAAAATTAACAGAAGGGGTATATATGGGTTACAAAAATCCATAGGTAGGGTTTTTTTAAATACCCCTTGATCACATGTGCTATATGGGCTTTTTACATAGTGACCCCCTCGAGCTTTCTCTTCTCTCTTTTCCTCCCCTTTCTCTCCTCTCTTATTTTCCTTCTCTCCTCTCCTTTCCTCTCTTTCTCTCTTTTTTTCTCTCTTTCTCTCCTCGCTTTTCCTCTCTTTCTCGCTCTCTCTTTCCTCTTCCTTGCTCTCTCTTTCCCTTCCTTGCTATCTCTTTCTCTCTTATTTTCTTTCTCTCCTCTCTTCCTATGCTTATTCTCT
Organism: Dipteris shenzhenensis; assembly: GCF_047967505.1. Classification (NCBI taxonomy): domain Eukaryota; kingdom Viridiplantae; phylum Streptophyta; class Polypodiopsida; order Gleicheniales; family Dipteridaceae; genus Dipteris; species Dipteris shenzhenensis. The sequence continues at coordinate 2,333,705 of NC_141599.1, forward strand.
CCTCTCTTTCTACCTTTCTTTCCTCTTCTTCCCTTCTTTCCTCATTTTTTGTCTTCCATGTTTCCATCTCCACTAACGATTTTCGCAGTTTATAAAGTTATAAATCTTTCCTAGCACACTTTCGCCGAGCTTTTGCCGATAGTCAGTGGCATGAGACAATGGTGAAATGAAGATTACTACCTCATCAATGTGTAAGGGAAAGATTATAACTTCATGGATGGCTGATTTCCTTTTTCTTTCTCTCTCTCCTCCCTCTTCTTATCATCTTCTTCCTTCACTCTTTTCTATTCTCCCTCTTCTTATCCTCTTCTTCTTGCCATCTCATTCTTCTTACTCTCATCTTTCTTTCTTCTTTTATGTCTTGTTTCTCCTCTTTCTTTCTTCTTTTCTATCTTGTTTCTCTTTTTTTCCTCTTTTCTCCATCTTTCTTCCTTCTTTCTTTTCTTTCTTTCTCCTTTCATATCCATCCTGAGATATGATGGTAGTCTCTTTTCAAAACATAGAAGAGTAAAATGTAAGTATCTATTATTTTTTTCGCTTCTTATTCAATTTTATGTTTGTGTTTATTTTATTGTTTGTTTTTGTGCTTGTCCAATCCCGTTAAATTAGACATGTCGTTACATCGCCCGTCTGGAGAGCAAACTCCCGGTGATCATGGGACTCCTCATAGGAGGAGAGCTCATGGTCTCTACTCTCCAGATGACTTTGATTCCACTCATTTGACTCCTCAAGAGACTACCCCTAGGGGGACTCCTCAGGGAACTCCTTTGCTCTAGCAGCCCATGGCTTCGAAATCCTAATGAGTTTGTTGTAGCCATAAGAGATGTGGAGACAGCGAGATTCTTTTCTCTTCTCTCCCAAAGGACCTCCACTTTTTCCTCTCCTACACCCCTTGAGGGTAGATCGGGGACATTGACAGCTTTTCCTACTTGACAGCCATCCCCTATTGCCCCTTTCAAGGGATCTTCACCTGGGCGTCGCCATGGTAATTTCAAAAAGAGTAGTAAGGGTCGAGGCTGTTGTGGTGGCATGGGAGATATAAACAAATCTACACACTCCCAATGCTCCAGGTCTCCCCTTGTTCATGCGACACAGTTCCAGTCTGGTCCCTTCCCTCCCCTTTCATAGGCCGTAGCACCCCATAGACCACTCGCTCCCCTACTCCTAGCTCCTTACGCACTTGCTCCACTCGTCGTTCTACCTCCACTACTCCCACTTCATGCTCTGTGCTACTCCATCCACCGCACATCCTCCAGACTATGTTTTGCCTAAGGACCTCAACTACTTCATGAACATTGTTGGGGAAGTTATAGAGAATGATGAGGGGAGGTGGCTCATAAGCTCCATGACACAGTGGATGAGCACCCACGTCCCCAAGGGTATATTCAAACCTTTTGGAAACAGTAGGAAAATAAAGCCAAAGAAGCTGTCATAGAAGCCTCTAAAGAGAAATTTTCCCAACCCTAATGGGTATGAGTTTGATCAAAATTCCATGCTTATGCACATGGAGGAGCTCCTTAAGTGTCATAGATATGACTTAAGGAGGGCTATTAAGTTAGGTAAGCCCAAGGGCGTGAACCCGAAAGATTAAAAGAAAGAAAAGGAGTACAAGGAGAATCCAGATGCATTCGCGACTCAACGGAGGGCAGTGAGGAGATGCCTGGAGATCATAAGTCCTTTGCACCTTGGGAGCAGTGGCAGCCTAAGCAATGAGGCATGGGTGGTAAGTATATATTTATCTTCTATTGAATATCTAATATGTTTAGTCGTTCAAGTGTTTTGTCATTCATATCTAACTCCTTGAATTTGGATCCATAGGAATCTGTGATTAGTAGGCCTTCAACTGACGAAAAGTACAGAAGGGCGTTCAAGATTGGAGCCCCTACCCTTGGTTTCAGAAGAAGGAGCATTAAGGAATCTGAATCGATTGGCACAAGGTGGTAGCATGTGATGTGAGTATACCTTAATCCTCATCGTTGTCATTTAAGTATCACCGTTGTCTTAAAATCGATGCTCTTATCTTTCGTAACTTGTTTTGTTCTTAAGGAGGCACGTCTTCATCAACCCATCAAGAGATCCAGACTTAGAGACTAGATCCGTAGAAGATGAGGGCGAGGGATCAGGCCTACGTAGAGAGGCTAAGGGAGAGGAGGGCAAGGAGGACAAGGAGGAGCAATAGTAGGATAGGACATTTGGTAATTTTGTATTTCGACACTTTTGCCATTTTGTAGCACATTATTTTGGCAGCTTTGCCATTTTGAAGCTCAGCACTTTGGCCATTTTGTAGCGCATTACTGTGGCAGATTTGCCATTCTCAACTTCGGCACTACTTTTGCCATTTTGTAGACCTTTTTTGTAACATTGTAACACGATTTTGTACACCTCTTTTGTAACATTTACTCATGATTCTAATGGAAAAAAAACATTGTGGGGTAGGATGGGACTGAAATAAGCCCCATCCTACCCCACAAATATTCTTTTTGCTTTTGTAAAAACATCGATATATGATGCCCATACCAACACTTCAGTGCTAGTATATACTAATGGTAATACCAACACCCCTATCGAAGATGATAGCTATCACTTTACTAATGCCCATATCGATGCTCATATCGACACTTTCTTTACGACGTGCACACCGACACACGTTTTGACACTTTTCACTTATTTTTATTAAAAAAATCTTTGTATTTAGCATCGTTATTGACGTCAAAAAGAGGATCATGTCTTGTAGTGGTGACAGTACAAGCGAGTCATATTTCAATCAAGCAGTGTTGGTTTACTAAAGCTTGAAGGACCTATGAAGGCCATTACACATATATGTAACTTAGACCTTGAAGAAGAGTCTGTCACCCCTTCGGACTAAAGACGGCTACCCAGAGATCTTTCCATGTAAGTCATACTACAAAGTTATCAAAATGTCAAAATGATAGTCTTTCATGGTGCCGTGAGGCGAGTGAGATGCCCCAAAAGGTTTTGATGTTGTAGAGGTATGCTTCAAGTTTGGTAAATTAGTGTTCTCAGCTTGATCTAACACATAGGGATTCAACAGTCTTAATAAAGGGAGAGAGGTGTTGCTGTGTTTTTTGGGGTAGGAAGAATCACGCTTTGATGATGGAGAGATTCATGATAGGATTGGTTGCAAATGACTTGCAGAGGCTAGAGTCAAGTGATGTTCTTGCATTGTAGAAGGAAGCATGATGTATCAATACCAAAGGGCCCCTAACTACCGCAGTGAAGGCACTAGACTTTGGTTGGAGAACTTTTCACTTTGGATGCATCATCATTATAGTCTCCTTTGTGGTATATTATGGCTTTTGTCTTACAACAAATCTGAGGACATAGTTTGCCAAATGAGTGCGAAGCAAGATGGAAGTTCACAAACACTTCATAAAATAATCCTGCAAACCACTTGAGTTCAAATCTAGCTATTGACATATTGATGGTTGCCAAATGTTGTGCACCAAAAGCCCAAGAAAAACCTATGGTGCATTAAGGCCTTAATTAGCTAATTCAATCCATTTTTTGAGATGAGCGGCTCACTTATTCAAGCCTTTCATGTGCACCTCCTAAACAAGAGATGTTATAAACGATGGTAATTGGCATACTTTCATCAACACTAAGGCTCAGGAGGAAGGGGAGGAGGAGTGAATCAAATAGCAAGGCTGAAGGGGAAGAGGAGGAGTGAGTCAATTCAAGGCAAGGGATCACCATTCAGGGCTTATTTACTAGGCACTCGAAATGCCTTAACGCCTCTTTTTTAAAACACCAAAACTTCTGAATGTAGGATGCCAAATGCTTTATTATCCTCCCTTCCAAATGTAGACACATGTCCAAAAAGAGCTCCACCATGCTACCATGTGTTCAACCCTCGTTCAACCTTAGATAAGAATCTCGATATATGAGATGGAGAATTGTGTAATTTGGATTGCGAAGTGCAATTTCCCCATATTAGGGGTCGAGGTTGTGAATGCTACAAGATTATGGCCATCAAGCTCCATGTGGTCAAGGGTAACTCCTACTCACATTTGACAAACCAATGATTTTGGCAAGATACAAAAGCAAGCTCGAGGTATCAAAGAGGGAAGGGGAGTGGATCTCGATGCCATGAGCATGACAACATACCTATTTTGGTGAGGTGTGTTAGATATGCTCAAGGTATCCACCAGTGGTCCAAGGTGCTCAAGTTGTAAGGCCCCCATATGAGGAGAAGCCATGTGTGAGCCCAGGACACTAGATGGATCCTAACTTGCATGTCAGATGAGGTCTATCAAATGAGACCGTTGATGGTAGAAAGGTGATTATGTGGGAGCCCCTTATTCTTGCTAGGGCCTGGGGGCCAGCTGGGGGGTCCCAGACGGGCCAAAGGCCCCCTTGGTAGGGGTTCGGGGGTGAGAGCCCCTGAGGTGACGATATAGGAAATATTCCTTGAATATTCCATGGACGACTAGTCGGTCGGCTCCACCGACTAGGTTGACTAGTCGGTTCCACCGACTAGGTTGATTCCACTACTACTCTCATAGCTATAAAGAGGCAACCTCCCCAGTCCATTGTATCATATAAGATCTTCCGGCTAGTAGCTCTTCACCTAGTATCTGTCTAGATCACCATCTAAGCTCCACTGTGGGAGCACACAGGTGGACAAAGCCATCATCTGTACTACATCAATATTGAAGGAAAATTTTATTCCTCTGCAGTTTGCTGTGTACTCTCTATTCTTTGTTCAGTTTTCGTTCCACTACACCATGTAATTTAACATGGTATCAGAGCCCAGGTGGCTTTAAGGATTGAAGAATAGAAGAGAGGCGAGGGCTTCAACAGCATACAGAGTGATGGCAATAGGAAGCGGCTCGAGTTCAGTAGCTGCTGCTACACCAACAATCCAAGTGTTGAGGATTCGCCCACCATCCTTCACTGAAGGCAAGCTAAATGGTACGAACTACACTCTGTGGAAGTTTAAAATTACTGCTATTCTGGATTCATATGAGCTTCTGGAGACAGTACTGGGGCTGATCTAGAACCACAAGGAACCCCGAACCCAGCAAATCCAGGGAGTACGATACCTCCTTATGCCAACCTTCTACAAGCTTGAAAATGCAGGAACGCAGATGCTTGGTGTGCCCTAGTTACAAGTACTACTGATAGTGTTTTGACCTTGATTCAACATACATCTAAGGCAACTGTGGCCTGGAACATATTGAAGAGTCAGCATGAGACGTGGAATCAGACAAGGATCCAAAACCTAGAGAATCAGCTTGCCAGCCCTGCTCAACCATTTGACCAACAGAAACTAGGTTCTTGGTGATGTTCGGGACATGAAATACATCAGACAAGTATTTCTTTTTCCCATCCTGCATAGACAAAGGAATTTTGCCAATCTGCACAATAGGATGTGCAGTATCATCACCAGTCTCCACAAATCCTGGTTTTTCCATTTTCCTTGCATCCTGCATCCATTCAGCATGACCTGTCATGTGGTTTGATGCACCTGAGTCAACATACCACACATCATTGCTTTCTTCTGCACTTGTCACAGAATTTGTCATATGCTGTACCATAAACAAATGCTCATTTCTGTCATCACCCTGTCTACTAGAGGATGCATAATTGCCTTGCTGCAATTTTCCATTCATAATGTCATTCTGCTTTTTGTAGCAGTCTTTAGCCATATGCCCCAATTTACCACAGTAGTAGCATTCAACATTACTGTTTGCATTTTGGCCTCTCTGCCATCCACCATGACCTCTTTGGCTCCCCCTGCCTCTAGAGTTACCACGTCCTCCTGCATAGGACTGGTTTTCTTGAGTTTGCTGCATATTTTGATTTCTACCACGGCCTCCAGATCGGCCTCCTCTACCTCTGCCTCTACCCCTTCCAGCATTTGAGTAGAAGACAGTTTCTTTTGAGGTTCCTCCTGCAGAAGATGCACCACCATTTCTCTGCTCTTCAGAAATTAGAAGAGCAATCAACTCCTCGAAATCAGGAAATTTTTCACGGACGGCAATGGATGTCCGGAACTATGCATAATCCTTTCCTAGACCATTCAAGGTCACAGAAACTAAATCGTCATCATCCACTGGCGACCCAATGGAAGCAAGTGCATCTGCAATTTTCTTCACCTTCATGTGGTAGTCATTGATGCTCATATTTTCTCTCTGCACACATTGTGCAGCTCCTGCTTGAGCTGCATTTTCCTGGCCTGCATATTTGTGCTGTACATTTTAGCCAAAGTATCCCATGCCACCTTTGGCGTACTTGCATCCTGAATATGCACAATCATTGAATCTGAAATACTGATAGACAGCCAGTACATAACTTTTCTGGCTCTCTCATGCCATCCTTTAAATGCCTGCATTTCTTGTTGATTGGGAACATTAGGAAGAACTGGTTCTTCTTCATTTCCTATAATGAACTCCCAGTAGCCGTTTCCCATAAGGAAATTCGTCATTCTAAACTTCCATGCTTGGAAGTTGTTCTTGTCAAGCTTTTCAGTGACAATCTGTGAAAGAGTATCAGACGCCATTACAGAACACCGCAAAATATTCTGTCACTGCAAAAAACACAGCTTCTGCCTCACAAGGGCAAATCTGCAGACCTGACGAAAGTGGTTTTTGACCACACAGTCACTTCCTAGTGACGATTTTGCATCAACATGCAATAAGGATGATTCTGCAACTCCTAATATCTCTGCGCACAGGCATACAATGCAATTTCTGCGGCAACTTTTCACCGACCTGCAGAACAGTGGTCGCATAGCAAAAATAGGGCCTTTTTCTGAGTGCCTGCGGAGAACTTCCGCTCCAAAATGGGCCTCGAAATGACCTCGAATCAGAAAAATAAAGTCAAGAGTAATGGAGATACAAGATAAGAGCAGGTCAAGCTGATAGTTCAGAACTTGTCAGCAGTTGTTGGAGTGAAACAAACTTCAATGCTGAAGTGCTAAAGAGAATCTTTTTAGAGCAACATTTAAGAGCAGTTTTTAGGGTTTTTGGGAGTGATGTGGCAGCTGACACGTGGCAGACTACCACATGGAATCTGAGCTGGCAGGTCAGTCCACCTGTCCCACACATGTGGCAGCATGCATGGCAAGTGGCAGGGCATGCAGGCCAAGTGTTTGGCCCCAAATTTGGTAGATTTGGGGCAGGTTGTGGGCTGTCCTCTTTGGGACTGCAACCCACCAAAAATCTGGGACAAGTGTCCACCTTCCACTCTAGGCCTAGGGGGGGGCTGAGCCTATAAAAGAAGGCCTCTCCCCTTCATTCCTCACATGAAAATTTCGTCACTTTTCTTCTCCCTCCTTTTGGATGATGCAACAAAACCTCTCCAGCTCCTTGGGTGCAGCCAGCTTCTCCCCAGGCCATCCTCTCACCTCAGCAGCACTTTCTCTCTCTACAACAGTACATTCTCTCTCTACAGTTCTAGCCCCTCCTCTCCAGAAATCTGCCCCCTCTCAGCTCTTCTGGAACAGCAGCAGCATCCTCTCTCCTTCACCTAGCCTGGAGCAGCCACAGCCCCTTTCTCTCTCCTGCTACAGTATTTCTCTCTCTACTGCAGAATTTCTCTCTCTACTGCTCCAGCCCATTTCCCTTGCAGAAATCTGCCTCTCGCCACACGGCGAAGGGCGTCTCAATCTGAGACAATGCACTCTTGTACTTCTGGCTGTGCTACCTGTAGAGATTTGCTCCCAAACTCGAAAAAGGAAAGCAACACTGGTCCTCTTACCAGGACACTGCGAACTTGGTTTGCTTTCTTGAGCTCCTTACCACGAACAAGGCTCTGATACCATGTGAAGATAGTGGGAGAGAGGGAAGGAGTCTCACTTGAGGCTTTCTCAAAAGCACAATGGGGGAATACACACAAAGGTGGAGGCTGAAAACAGTTTTCCTCTTCTTAGTTGTGAAAGCCAAAAGAACTCTAGTACAAAGAAAAAATAGAAGAACCCTATATGTGGGTCTCAAAACCAAACTCAACTAACTAAGCTGGCATACTAACTGAGCCACGAACTAGTGTAGATAAGGATAGCTGTCATCCAGCTATTATTCGTGGGTGGTGTACCAACCGCATCTGTAGCTAACAAGTCGGTGACATAAATGCACAACGGTCACCCTGGCATATCGCGAGTGGAGCTTGATATCTCAACAACTTGTACGTGTATAGGAAAGGTGGAAAATTTGCTATTATTGTTCTATATATGGATGATTGCCTTGTTACAGGTGACTATGAAGACATGATCTAGCAGACAAGAAAGGCGTTGAGCACTAAGCTTGAGATGACAGAGACTTAGGCTTGATGCACTATTGTTTGGGGATTGAAGTCTACTGGCAAGAGCCAGGCAAGATCTTCATCTCTCAGCAGAAATATGCAAGGGAGATCTTGAAGGCATTTTGTATGTCCGAGTGCAGGGATGTCTATGTGAGGTTGTCTATGGGAGGTATAGGAAGTTGGTCGGTAGTCTCATCTATCTGTGCAACACCAAACCGTACATTAGTTTTGCTGTTGGTGTTTTGAGCAGGTTCTCCAATAAGCCCTGAGAGAATCATTGGAATGCAGGGATGTGGGTGCTCAGGTATGTGAAGGGCACTCTTGATTATGGCATCACTTATGGTACGCGCACTTCCTTGGCTAGTCATTGTGACTCAAATTGGGCTGGAGATGTTGACTCCAGGAAATCAGTTTCTGGATATTGTTTCTCTTTAGGTTCAGGTATCTTCTCTTGGATCAATAAGAAACAACCAACAGTGGCATTGTCTTTTACCGAGGCTGAGTACAAGGTAGCATGTTTTGCCGCTTATGAAGCAATGTGGCTGAGGAGGATCTTATGGCACATGGGAGTGCAAGATGATGAGGCAATTGTGTTGAGGTGCAATAATCAAAGTTGCATGGCCATTGCTAAAAACCCAGTGTTTTATGCACGCACAAAACATATAGAGATTCAGTATCACTATGTGCATGATTTGATCAAGGACGGGATAGTGGAATTGGTCTACTATCCAACAAAGCAAAATGGAGCAGATATCTTCACCAAGGCACTCGGGAAGGATCAGCTTCATCTTCAAAGACTCGGCATTGGGCCGAGAAGGTAGTTCACCTACGGGTGGACATTGAGGAGGGGTGTTAGATATGCTCAATGCCCCACCCTCCTGGCATCCACTAGTGGTCCAAGGTGCTCAAGTTGTAAGGCTCCCATATGAGGAGAAGCCATGTGTGAGCCCGGGACACTGGATGGATCCTGACTTGCATGTCAGATCAGGTCTATCAATGAGACCGTTGATGGTAGAAAGGTGATTGTGTGGGAGCCCCTTATTTTTGCTGGGGCTTGGGGGCCAACTACCCCAGCTGGGGGGTCCCAAGGGGGGCGGCGGCCCCCTTAGTGGGGGTTCGGGGGTGAGATCCCCCGAGGCGATGGTATAGGGAATATTCCATGGACGACTAGTCAGTTCTACTAACTAGGTTGACTAGTCAACTCCACCGACTAGGTTGATCCAACTACCACCCGCATAGCTATAAAGAGGCAACCTCCCCAGTCCTTTGTATCAAATCAGTTTAGATCAGATCAGATCTTCCAGCTAGTAGCTCTTCACCTAGTATCTGTCTAGATCGCCATCTAAGCTCCACTGTGGGAGCGCACAGGTGGATGGTGCCATCATCTATACTACATTAGTATTGAAGGAAAATTTTGTTCCTTTCCAATTTGCTGTGTACTCTCCATTCTTTGTTCAGTTTCTATTCCACTACGCCGTGTAATTTAACAAGGTGCCTATGCGATTCCCAATAAAATATAAGTCATAAGACCAACCACGAGTCCTTCCTGAGATCGAAGGCCTAAGCAAAATTTCATTCAACTTTTATTTTCTCACTAGTCATGCAATCGATATAATGCATGTGGCCATGCTTCTAATGGGTCTAATTTATTTAAAAAATCCATATCTTTACATTCCCGCATCATATTTTCATGGGATTTGTTGCACTAGCTTAGTAATTTTGTGCTTTGATTCACTCTACATTCAGAGATTAGATTTACAAAAGCAAAATGAAACAATTCAAAAGGAAATGGAAAATCCATTAACTCATTAGCCTAAGTTAATCAAATCTAATAAGCCTAATCTAAATTAACCCTCCCTCACCGAGCCCTCACCCTCCACCTCATCACCCTCAGCTCAACCCACGCTGCCGCTCCTTTGCCCCCTAAACGCCCCCTCACTCCCTCGCAACAACAGTTGTGTCCCTCCCCTTTGCTTTGCCCCCCCCCCCCCCTTCTCTCACTCCCTCCACTCAAACCACCCTCCCCCATCACTCGCTCTCTCCACTCAGCCTAAATTCTATTCCTTGTAGTTCACACAGAGCCTCTGTAGGTCTCGTGACCTGTTAATAGATTGGTTAACAATATGCCACCACTGGTTAAGTGACGTGTGGACATTGGCAAGTCCATAGAGCCAGGACTATGACTTGGAGCTAGATGGGCCCAAGAGGATGGTAAAAGAATGAGAAGAGAGAGTGGTATAAAGAGATTAGGGTTGTCCCTCCCTTCAAAAGGTGACATGTATAAAAGGCCAAATGGTTGACTTTGGTCTTCATTGTTGTTTGCACAAGTTGGAAGACAAGCTCCCTCTTCTCTTCCAAGAGTGTTTTGGGTGTTCCCTTGTTTCTCTTATAGTGCCCTTGTGTTTGCCACTCCATCCCCTTTCACTCTCCTCTTCCCTTCTCCTTCTCCCTCCCTTCTCCCCTCTCCCCCTTCCCTGTTTCTCTCGTGGAAACACATTGCAACAATCTGGGATCCGCTTGAGTGACACATGCAGATGGCTCGTGCCTTGCATTTCTCTCACAAGGAGTATCTTAGAGTGGAGGCTCCCTCAGCATTCCTTCAAGATCCCCACAACACATGAGTCGCCGTGGAGATGACCCATTTTTGGTGCCGCTACCAGGGAGTTCAAGGTATGCTTTTGCATAGCACTTGCTCTCTCTCGTCATCTACCCATTGCTCATTGTTTCAAGCTTAACTTAGAGCTTTGATAGTGGAGTTAGAGGAGAGGAAAGAGTGAGGAAGTGTGAGTTTGGATTGAAAAGTGAGGAAAACTGTCATCTTCTATTAAAAAGCCTTTTTGATCATTTGAAGCTTGTTTTTTATGTTTTTTAGTGTTTTGAATTGGTAGGAAGATAGTTTGAAAGATTTCTAAGGAGTGTATGGTGTCAAAACTCACAAAAAACAACCAAGGATGATGAATCAAGCTGAAGATTGAAGTGGTTTTGAGTGTTGACAGTCACCTCTTCAAGAAATCTCTCATTTTGCAACCAAATGTTGTTTTTCTTCCTTCTTTTTTGCATTGGGTGGGTAGATTAGGTAGTTTAGCATCCTCCAATCACAAAAAAACATGAACATAAACTTCCAAATCATCAAGAATCATCAAAAACTAGTCGCAAAACTGTGCATTCCTATCCCCACGAGTCATCGGTATCCCGTCGGTCAAACTTGCATTGACCCGTCGCCTTAGCGCTATCCCACCGATCGTCACCTTAGCACTATCCCACCTGTCAAACTTGTGTTGACCCATCCTTAGCCCTATCCCCATGACTTGACACATGCAAGTACCTAACCTGCCGCCCTAATTAATTATTATCAGTCAGCTATCCCATCGGTCAAACATGCATTGACCCGATGCCATAAGGCTATCCCGCCAGTCGTTGCCTTAGCTCTATCCCCACGGGTCGTCGCCATATCTCTATCCCATCGGTCAAACATGCATTGACTCGTTGCTTTAACTCTATCCACCGGTCGTTGCCTTAACTCTATCTCGCCGACTTGCTATCCCCACGGGTCGTTGCCATAGCTCTATCCCCATGGCCATAGGGATAGCTCTAGGAATACAAAAATTAGGAAAAAGCACATGAAAATTGGGACCCCGCATCGAGGGGGACTCAACCTAGAATTGGGCCCTCAATTGTGCCAATGAACACATGGTCTTGAGATCAGGAAGAGTCCTACAAGCTCACCTAGAGCCTAAAGACAATGCCTCCATACCTAGCTTTGCATCCTCAGGACCTGGGGCACCAACTCAATATGTAATATGTTACTACCCTTGTCCAAAATCTAGGGTATGGGGGGACAAGGTCCATAAATAATATGCATGGATTTCATAAAAAGATTCAAATATGCAAGGGAAAAAAAATGAAAATTTCACGTTGAAGGACAAATTGATGTAATGGGATCTAGAGTCCTAAGGTCTAAGGTTGTGAGTGTGTGAACACATGGTGTGCCTCGATAGGTGTCAATAGGTGTGATTGAGTGAATCTAGGTGTGTGGTGTGTGATTGAGAGAATCATGGAATTGATTGAGAGATTTGTGGATCTAGATGCTCTACTGAGCTCACATGTGATGTCATTACTGGATATAACTGGAGCCTATATATTAGGCATGTCTCTCTTGAATAAAAACTCTCTTTTGCTTCACTTGCTCAACCTTCTTGCAACTCCAACATGTGCTATCAGAGCATTGGTTCACTCTCCTTGAGACCTCCTTGAGTGGCATGTCATCATCTTCTTCACCATGAAGTTTTTGAAGCTTTTCTTCCTCTTCTTCCCATGAAATTTCCAAGTGCTTGTTCTCTTTCATCTCTAGACCATTGCTTCAGCCCTTTCAGATGTAGATTCCCCTAGTTAAGGTGCACTTTCGCTTGAGAGGAATTGAAGGAATTGCACCTACAGCCCATGCTGAGACTCATTCCATTCTACGCCATTTCTTCAAATTTAGCTTGCTGGAGCCACATTTAAAAAATGGTTTGAAAAGCACTTAGGCAACCCTATGGGCTACTTGCTGGTGAATTTTGAGGGCAAATGGTCAAGGGAATGAGGAGAACTAGAGAAAAACCAATTGGATTTTGAGGAAGACATGGTTTTTGGAGGTGGAGAAGATGTTGCTGCCCCTGGAGGTGTGAAGCTTCATCTTGTCTGAGACTTGCATTGAGTCTTCTACTTCCAAGTACCTTTTATTGCACAGCAAATTTCCTCTACTTGATGCTTTGTGGAGTGAGGTAGCAATCCTCCAAGGTTCCTCTGTTTTTTGCAAGAATTTCTAGGCTATTTTTGAAGTTTGATGCTACACTAAATGCTAAGGTGATGCTTGAGGAGTTAAAGTACAAATCAAAGATTCAGAGATTCCTTTGTAAGTTCATTTGAATGCATTTTTCACCTTTTATGTTGAGGATTGAGGTTATGATACTTTGAAGTGGATTTCAAGTCATACTATCTTGTTGACTAGTTGACTAGCATGGATTGACCATGACAAGAGCTTACATGAAGGAACAATATATCATGACTTGCATGATGATTTCCAATGGATATGATTGGAACAAAGGTTTCAACTACAACCATTATTATTCTTATTTTAAAGATGCCTTAGTTATGGTTTCTGTATCTTTCATGATGTATGAAATGTGCTTGCATTTGGTTGACCATACCTTGCCATACATTCATGACCACCTCTTGTACAAGAGTAGACACTGCCCTTGCATGACAAGTGGTAAGACCCTCTTCAATCCATATGATTCACAAAATTTTTTAAGGCTTGGACACTCAAATAAGGTGAAGGATTACATCATCTCACTAAGGAATGCCCTCGTCTTAGAGCCAAGCCAACACTCTACTATGCCCATTGTGTTCATTGGGGAAATCATGACACATCCCAATGTCATTATCCTAGGGTGATTCCTCAACCCACGTATCAACAAGGGCCGCATCTACCATCGCCTACACTGCCCAATCTATCCAATCAGGCACAATTGGCAATACAAGGAGCCACATCAACCAATCAAGAGAAATTTAGGTCTCAAAATATTCCATTACCCCCTCTAGTACTGGGACCTCAACCACAACCTCCATGAATTACTTCCCTGAATCAAGTATTAGTGGAAGAGCTACTTAGTGATTGGGGAGACCCCAAATCTACCTTCAATGGACACAACTATCCCCAAAATGGTAACAATGCAAATCAGTCTAGCGTTATAAGTCACTACATTCTACAAGGTGACCAATACATCACAGGCTACCAGAGGGCACCAATTTCTCAAAAAATGAGATATATGAACTTGACCAAGGCACAACCCATGTCATATGTGTCAAGGGCCACACCCTGCCAATGAGTGTCCATATTATGCACTTGGTGTGGTGTGGACCATCTTTTTAAGGTTTGCTCGATGAGAAGGCCATCTAACTCCACAAGCCTTAACTTATTAAGCCTTGAGAGAGGCCAAGTGTCATCAGTATCCTTGAATGTCATCATGAGGTTGCAAGCTAAAGCCCTTAATAAAGAGCTTCGCAAACAAGCCAAAAGGGATAAAGCTAGCACATCACAGCCTACAGAGGCAATTGAATCAACACGAGTAAGCACCAAGGGTGCAACAAAGATTGGCAAGAGAAAAAATAAGGTCATCATCCAAGATGGGTCAGATGAAGATACAGCCTCCCTAGCAACATCATCTTCCTCTGGTGATACTCTCTCGAAGGATACCAACAACAACCACCCGCATGAGGCAAATGAGGCAACAATAACGGCTTCCACCCATGGCCAAGCCACAACACCTAAGGGTCACGGTGAATATCCCAACCCATGGGTGGGGAAACAAGGTCTCACCAAGTCGCATAAAGTGGAACACAAGTGCCAAGAGGAATGTGAGCAGAGTCTCAAAGCAAGCAAGAGTACTAATATAATTCATCCTAGACATGAGATAAACACTCAAGCCTCAAAAGCCTTGCAAATACATGAAAGGCTACAGGAAGAAGGTGTGTCATGCCCTTCAATAAAGGGATCCACCCTAATGCAACAGATGTTTGAAGAAGACCCTGCCTTGCAACAACTAAAGGAGGATGACAACATATCCTTATATGGCTTAGAAGAATCAATAGGCACAGAATCTATCACTGGTCCTCAAGACATCACAGGATTAGCCTCATTTCTGTCCACTAAGATTAAGATGCTCATCGTGACATTATTACGGGGTAATCCTACTCTATGGAGAGACCTCTTGGATTGGATGAATGGGCAAATAGTGACACCTCAACCCACAAATCCTGATAATGTTGAATCTCCCAATCACACTCAAGACCTTCCAAGGGTGCCAGTCAACAAATTGGGCCGATATTTTGAGAGTGATGACACGAATGCATTGTTACCCATCTCTTTCTGTGATAAGAAAGCTATGGCAATCTTAGATGGAGGAGCAGGTGTTAGCATCACAGCTCATCCCATAGGAGTACTCAAGGACATTAAAATCAAAACCTTTGGTCTCACATATCGGGTGTGCCTTGTTGTAATGGATTTCCAAAACAACCCTAGGTATGAGGCTATTGTAGGGGGACCTTTCTTGTGTATGGTGGGATTGATCCATGATTGGCGCTCCAACAACATTTATCTAAGGAAAGATCAACAAGTCGTGAGGGTTGATATCCAAACATGGAAGGCTCACACTAGGTCCAAAAATCTTTTTGCAAGCTGAATCGGATACCACCGATAGGTCCATGTTGGTAAAGCTAGTAAAAAAATATGAGAAAGTGGACAATGAGAAGCGTCTTGATGAACATTGGTGTGCTCCTTTACCAAAACTAGAATACTCACTTGATTGGATGCATACACTGGCAATAATAGATCTACCAACTACTGAGGACACTCAGACGATGCACCTTGATGATGAATAACTTAACTCCATTACACCTTTTTACACCATAAGAGCGGTACTACCTAATCAAATTGAATTAGGAATTGACAATTCCCTTGATCCTAATGAGATAGATATGACCCCATCTTAACTTTAGGTAGAGCTGACATCAGCAAGTGCAACATTTCAAATACAGGCCATGTAGATGGGCAAGCATGCCATAACCTCATCTCGTGGGAGACATTAAAGCATCTTGGCTACATACTCCTTCAAGTATGTGATTCTGAAATTCAATCCATAGAGGGTACCTCTATGAAGGTTATAGGTTCTTTAATGTTGAATGTTTCCTTGAACAATTATATTGTGCCTTGCAAGTTTTTTGTAGCTCCTACAAGTACCTTAACGGAAGTTGCCATTCTTGGTAAAAGTTGGATCCAAGACACTTACAAAGGGTTATTTGGTGATAAATCATCCCATCAAGATGCACCAATTGCTAGCCAAGGATCAACATCAGCAACTACTTCCACCTCCCCACCTCAACAAGGAGGCCACTAAGGAAGAAGACGAAGACAAAAGGCAACCAAGCAAATATGGGTCCAAAAGGATCTAATGAAGGCTCAAGGATACTTTGAGGTTGAATCATATTTTTGGATTCCAAAGAAACCTCAACATATAAAGCCACCCCCTCCTCTAAACATCAAGCCTCACCACCGCCAGCCAACCCCTCATGTGAACAACAAACCTCAACATCAAAGAAGAAGAGGACGCCATCCAACAAGGAAGGTACATTACCAATAAGTTCCCACAAGACTACTTGAGACCCAGGGATATTACCTTGGCAACTCTTATATATGGGTACCCAAGCCTCACCAGAGCAATCAAGAGCCCATCTATGCTTGCCCTAAGCCTAAATGTACACCATCTCCATTGCAAAAGCAAGAGAGGAGCCCCAAAACTATCAATACAAGAGCATCAACGAGTACAGATGCACCAGTAATAGTCACACAAGAACCTACTCTGCAAAGATGCCAAGAACAACGAGAACCTGCTTGCAAGGATAAGGGAAAAGCACCAATGCAGGAGGATCATACGCAAAGGAATTCATCTACCTCCTCTCAAGTAGTCACACAAGAACTTGTCTCAAAAAAGGAGACAGTAACACAAGAACTTGCTCGATCGCAAGTCTATCAAAAGGTATGTCAATTTATTGCATCATCTTTAAGGCAAGTGGAAGTAACACAAGAACCTGTCTTGAAAAAAGAGACAGTAACACAAGAACTTGCCAAGACAAATGTTGAATCCACATTGGGAGCCTCACAAGAACCTTCCTTACTGAGAAATTTGGCATCTATCATCAGGGTAGCTACACAAGAATCGGCAACACAAGTAATGCTAATCACAACTGAAGTTCCACAAGAACCTTCCAATGTGAACAACGAATTATCTTCATCCCTAACAACTTTCTCAACTGAAACTTGGGCTCAACAAAGCAAAAGAACTCTAAGACATTGCAATGCTACTCACATTTGATACATAGAACATATATCACTTTATTACGATGAGTATCTTAGAAGTGGTGCATGTGGGAGATTGCAATGTTCAATGGTGCAACACCGACTTGTAATAAGAAACATGCCAATAATAGATCCACAAGAACATGCTTCTAAAAATGGAGTAGCTCCACAAGAACCTACTGCTGCAATCAAGGATCTCAAAGAACTTCAAGCAACATTGCTGCCAATGAGATGACAACTACTCACCAACAACGATCTCCATTAATGTCTCATTGACTCTCCTTTGAAGTGATTACATGAGGTCACAATTGGTCAATATGTCACTGCACTCACCTTTTGATGTACTCATAGGTACTAAGGCCATTTAGGTGAATTGGAACTCAGTTCCAAGTGCTAGGTCTATGTGTGTCCATAAGAGCAATAAAGTTATAACATATGAAAGTCCTACCTCTTTACTCACATGTGGAAGTTATAGGTGAAAATAGGACTAGGTGAAAATAGGCGGTCAGTCCTCTTCAGGTTCTCAACATGGCACACTCAGCAAATCACAAGTACATCAACCTAAGGGCTCCTTGGTCGGGAAGATAGGTTACAAACACTACGGAAAGTCAATACGCCAATCAACATCAACAGCACATCCCTTCAGCAAAGCCAAAACACAACAGGGCACTGAGTTATGCCTAAGTCTTTAGGGTCTTGGATTTGAGTTCACACATGGAATGACAAGTGGTTCTCCACAAGAAGCTCTCGAGGACACATTCAACTCCAGGTGAAGGTGATTACACCAATATGGGTTTGGATGAGTTTCTTGTGAGCGTCAAAGCTTTTTTTCACATTTCTTTACTAGCATCACCATTAACTATCTAACTTCTACTCATCCTCTTTTCTTTATTTTTATTTTCTTTCAATTCTAGCTTAGAATCCTTTTCTAGAATCCCCCTTCTATAAACCTCTTTAGCCATAGTCCTCATTTTAGGGGTTTGTATGGTGTATTATCAAACTCCTCTCGATTTGATGACACATAAATAAATCTCCAGATGGTGCCACAACCTTATTGGGCTCAAATACTTCCAAGCAAAGCCCTCAATGAAATATAATCCATGAAATGGATTTTAAAGGAACTTCAATGTAGAGAAGCAAGACAAAATGTCATGCACAACTCCGGACGTTCAAACATGGCATGACAAAGACATAGTCTAATGAGAATCCATTAGAAGTCCCACTCAAATCAAATATGGGTCTTAAGAGGAGCATGAGAATGCATTTTACTTATTCTACTAACACTAACACCACTAGGATCTTACATCAATCCCTACTAACACCTTCTTTCTAATAACTTACCCCTTAGATTTTTCTTTTCCTTTTTCTTATTCCTTCTTCGAATGGTCACAAGTACTCAACTCGGCTCACTCAAACCCTGAGGTGCTAGTTCCAGAAGAATCACTCATCCATACTTCCAGCATTCATTCCATAACAAGGAGCCACTACATCCCTCTGCTACAATGGACCAAAAGAAGATTCAACCCAGTGCACAAGAAAGACTACTTTGCATGATATTCATTGGCAACACTCCAATAACCATGAACGTTGCACGATCCAGAGGACTGGATGGAGATCAAAGGGAGACATGTTAACAGATTGGTTAACAATATGCCACCGCTGGTTAAGTGATGTGATTTGATGGATAGTGGCAAGTCCGTAGAGCTAGGATTGTGTCTTAGAGCTAGATGGGCCCAAAAGGATAGTAAAAGAATGAGAAGAGAGAGTGGTATAAAGAGATTAGGACTGGCCCTCCCTTCAAAAGGTGACATGTGTAAAAGGCCAAATGGTTGACTTTGGTCTTCATTGTTGTTTGCACAAGTTGGAATACAAGCTCCCTCTTCTCTTCCAAGAGTGTTTTGGGTGTTCCCTTGTTTCTCTTGTAGTGCCCTTGTGTTTGCCACTCCATCCCCCTTCACTCTCCTCTTCCCTTCTCCTTCTCCCTCCCTTCTCCCTTCTCCCATCTCTTCTCCCCTCTCCCCCTTCCCTCTTTCTCTCATGGAAACACATTGCAATAATCCGGGAGCTGCTTGAGTCACACATGCGGACGGCTCGTGCCTTGCATTGCTCTCACAAGGAGTAGCTTGGAGTGGAGGCTCCATCGGCATTCCTTCTAGATCCCCACAACACATGAGTCACCGTCAAGATGACACATGACCATTACAGTAATCCTGATTCTCTGCCTGCTCTTCCATCCCAGGCCTGTAGAATAAGCCAGAAGGGCAAAGCTTCAATTGCGATATTTTTGTAGGATTTTTTTTCGCTGCTTTGGAGGCTAGGATTATGTTGCAAATCTCACACAAGCTATGCCCCTTGATATGAGTAGATCACTTTTCGAGTTCCATATTTTGAATGCGAAGCTAGGCGACGCAGTGGAGAATTTGGTATTCAAAGTTCATCATGCATTGGGGGGCGGGACTTCTGCTGCTTGATGAAAAACAAGCAGCAGAGATGTGAATTTGTGTCTCAATCTCAACTGATGCCATGCTTTCAAAAAAATCAAGCGTGATTGCAAAGCGGAGCTAGCGAAGGCGAACTGGTGCATCATCAATCTATGTAGATCGTGCAAGGCGGTTGAGAGAATTTGGAGAGAAATTCCAAAAGCACCAGAAGCAGCGACACGTGGCAAATTTATGCCTCCCGCAATTTATCCCTCCCCTCCCCTCTTTCACTAATACCATTTTTTTTCATCGAGTGGGGGCCCTATTAGTAAAATCTAATTCATGTAGTATAATCTAATTGGGATCTTCAACGTTTACGACCCATGTGCATGGACGTGTTACGTAATACAAAAAGCAAGCAATCAATCAACATCATCCCATCCCTCCCGGCTTTGCTTCCTCATTTATCAGCTGCAGTCCTCTCCCCTTCGCCAATGAGCGACCCGGCCAGCGATGGAGGAGATCGCTCATGCCCACGCGCTCCATGACCCCGTTCTCACCCCCTTACACCTTCCTGCATCTACTACCAATGCCCTAGACGGCGATTCCTTCCACCCAAATCGTGAGAAGCTCACGCTTGTTGACGTCGTAGACTTTCAGATCCAGGAACTTGACAAGCCGCGACCATGGGCGCACCTGCTCCTGCAACCCATCGATTGGTTCGGCATGCTGAGCAGGGAGTTGAATGCGAGCTTCGTCTTCGGTGTCATGGTCACATATGGACTGAGTCAGGGATTCGGAGGAGCGATGTTTCAGATTGCTGGAGGCTACTTCTGGAAGGACGAGCAGAAAGTGCAGCCGTCGGTTGCCCAGATGTACACGGCCATTATCGGTAGCGTTTGGGACTGGAAGCCTGTCTGGGGCCTTCTCACTGACTTGGTTCCAGTTGCTGGTTATCGGCGACGTCCCTATTTCATACTTTCAGGTAGTGCAGACCATACAAAGCTATTAAAAGTTTTCTACATCGTCATATCCGACATCGAAACAAGTCACTTTAAGTTGTAGAGCTATCATCCCCAATAGCAACAACAGCGTGGGGAGCCTGGAGGCCTGTAAGAAACCTGCCTCGCTCTGGTGAATCGGCTATACAATCTCTTGTCCTTGACCTTCCTCTCCGCATTCATGTTTTGGTGTGCCTCGCTCTTCTCGAAATCCGCCCTCGTCACTGGCACATTGGCGAAAGCTGCCTGCCTCACGTGCGTTCAGAGACGGGCTTGAGAATTCGGTTGTGAACGATTTACTGCAGATGATGTCGATCCGGATTAGTGAGAAGCGCAAGCTTGTCTACGTGAACGTTGACATCGTCTCGTGCCCGAAAGAGGAACGAAGAGCCGGCGATGGACACACATGCTGCTGCAACCCATCAAAGGGTTTGGCATGCTGTTTGAAGGCCAGCTTCGTACGGAACTGGCTGCAGTTTCTGCTCGTCCTTCTAGTCCGGCAATTGAAGATCGCTGACGAGAAGAAATTGCAGCCATCGGTCGCCCAGGTGCACACAGCCATTATCGCTCGCCCAATTGTGGGGCCTCCTCGCTAGCTTTGTTCCAGCTGCTGGATATCGGTGACGTCCCTATTTCGTACGTTCAGATGTGTACGCATGATTTAGAGCGTCACAACAAGTCGCTCCATGTTATTAGAGTAATAGATAGCTGTTTTGGTCCAACGACGACAACATTTCTTCTTGGTTGCGACGGCACAATGTAAGCCAGGAAGTAAGATGGGACATATTCCAGACTGCTGTGGATGGTATCCCCATTGCTCGCTATTTTCCTATTCTTAATGTAGACTACGCGAGTAGATCTTTGAGAGACAACCGTCAGGTCACCGCTCAAGGTATCTTTGCGATCCTATGACTTGATAAAATCGGCGTCCTCAAGGGCGGTCGGTAGTCATCCCTGAAAAAGTCATGTCTGAGGAGGATACATGAGTGCTCTACCTGTGAGCGAGTGGTGGGATCATTGGATACCGACACAGTGATTAGGCTGAAAGATTTTTTCAGTGCAAAAAATCGATCACCTTGGCAAATTGCTCTCTAAAGCAAAAAAAACCTGTAATGTGACAAGTTCTTTGAAAACGCAAAATGTGTGACTCTGTGGTGATCCAGCTACATTTTCTCAGAAAAGCCTAGAAAAAAATCCCCTGAAATGATGTGGATTACCACAGATGATACATACATTGCCAGCATGTTCAAGTTTCGCTGACAGTATGCTAGCCTAAAAACCATTTACCTACGCATTTATGTTGGGCAAGGAAAACTAACTTTTTAATAAAGGATATTGAATGTGCCAGGTGAGACTCCCAGGTTTGGTTGAAGGTCATTGACTCTCTATGGGCATGTCTGATATTCCGAGCATTAAAAGGAGGTTGAGCTATAGACATTATGCCACCTAAAATTGTTGATACAACAAATCCTATGGTAAAAAAATTATGAGACATGGTAAAAGGATGTAGTCCTTACTCATCGCAGGAGGACACTCAATATAGAGCCCCCTTCAACATTTTCTGTCCTCAGCATGTACGAGAATCATACTTGCCCAATCATTCCTGCATGCAAGGTCATATGTCAGAAGTCTGCCCTTATAGCCCTAAACAATCATTCCCAGTTCTAGGAGAAAAATGGAGGCAGGTATGGACTCTCTCATCCTCTAGAAAATAGTCAAAAAGATTTTTCAGATGTTAATGCTGCCACATGGGAAGCATGAAGGCTGCGAATGTGGGTAACACTCTAGACTGGCATGTGGGAAGCCGATCTGGCTGCATCATGGGCAGCAACATAAGGCCAATGATGTGGGCTAGAAGACCAAGGCAAGTGGGGCTTTATAATGCAGGCTTGGACTTACAATATGGCCCGCTACTGCTTGGGCTGGGCCAAGGCAGCCTACGCTGACTCAGGTCCAGGGCAGGCTGAGTCAGGTTGGCATTGGTTGGCCAGTGGCCCTGGGTGTGGTCACGTGTAGGGCTAGATGTTACCACTTGTCTAGGATATTGGGCCTCTGCCCATTCAGGTCGGTCCATCATACGGATGGTGTGGTCGGCCCTAGATCCAGGGAGGGGAGGGCAGCCAGTCCCATATCTCACTCAGTCCATCAGCCAAGAATCCACAAGGCACTCAACAAGGAGGAAAGGAAGCAGCAGACTGCGGAGTATTTTGCCTATATTAGCTGCTCGATTGGAGCTTAGGGTGTCCAGCAGCCAGCTATATGGCACATGGAAGAGCCATCCACTACTGCCTACAATTGGAGCTTGACAAGTAGACCAATCCACATTTTGTGTTTGTGTGTGCTCTTTTGTGTGATGTGGGAATGCAGGGAGTCTTCTCTGGGCGAACTGAATATTAGAAATGTCACTGACCCACCTGTGAGCCCCTATATGAGGAGGACAAGGGGTCAGGAGACATGCGTAGGTAGTGTACCTGGAGCAAGGTCTGCATCAGACATTGGAGCAGCAGGGCTGCAATTGGTTGGCAGCATGCCGTGTAGCAGCAGGCCTGCAGGACAGCAGATGGGCCGCACTGCCAGGGCCTATTTATAGACCTGGCAGTAGGTAATTGTAGCAGCAGCAGGTCGGAGGCTGAATAACAGTCCAAGAATATCTGCAGTAGGGTAGGTGGGGCAGACCTGGTCTGTGTCTGCAAAATCCAGTCGGGTGTTTTGCAGACTGGGTCGGCCACTTTTGCTAGGGTTCTAGCCCTTCCTCCTCCCTTATATAAAAGGGAGTGGGGGGGTTGGGGCAGGGGGCGCCTCATTGCACACTCCATCAGCAAACACTGAAGCCTTTCCAGCAGGCAGCGTGGACTGAGTGTGGATCTTTTGTCTTCTCTGAGATCTCAGCATTATGATTGCTACTTTTACCCAGCATCTTAGGTCAGCTCTGTTTTAAGCAGTGTCTCCCACGTATTGTGGATGAATAAAGCATGTGTTCTCTTTCTCTCCTCTTTGCTGTACATTCTCTGAGTGAGCTTTCAGTTTGTGAGTGTGTTATGAGTGTTTGGAATGAGTTTCTTCGATCTATCCATTCTACTTAAGACATTCAAGCAATTAGGCCTCTATTTCTAACGTGATATCAGAGCCATCAATGAGACTCTTGTATTCACTTTGAAGGAGTCGTCCCTCCAAGTCAAAGGCGACTCCAGTTCAAGAAAAGTGTGAGTATTTGTTTCGTTGCTACAGCAAAACTTATTCACCTCCACCCTGCAGGGCGTTCGGGACTCCGGTGAGATGCCTAGCTCACTTATGGAGGGTCTAATACATTTTTATCCCAAAGAAGGGGTGCAGAAATGTAGTATCGCAGTGGAGACCCATCACTCTATTGGGCACTTGTTACAAAATCCTGGTGAAAGCAATCTGCCTTCGTTGCATCCCTTACTCCCTGATCTTATTCATGATACGCAAACAGTGTTTGTTCATGGCAAAAGCATTTTTGATAATATATTCTCCTTTTGGGAAGCTTCTCAGTGGGCCATGTAGAGCGGTCAAAAGCTCGCAATTCTACTCCTGGACTTTGAAAAATCCTATGACAGGGTAGATTGGGATTCTTGGAGGGCACCCTTCATCACTTTGGATTTTCAGATGCTTGGATCAAAGGGGTCTCGGCCTTGTACAGGTCAGTCCACAGCTAGGTGCTCATAGGAGGGGTTAGGGGAGACAGGTTTCAGATTTCTAGATCAGTGCATCAGGGATGCCCCCTCTTGCCCCTTTTCTTTTCCTCTTTGTGGCTGAGGCTATGAGCATTTTTCTCAGGTCTCGAGTTGACATTCTTGGGCTCAGACTTCCACTCAGACGGGAAGAGGACCTCGTGGATTACAAGTTAGCGGATGATACTGCTATCTTCTTGGAGGCCTCTCCTCAAACTCTCACCTCCTTCATGTACTGCAACAGGTGCTCACATCAATTGGAACAACTCCAATGGCTTTTGGATTTGTGATGATGGCCTCTAGATTGGGGGGCTGATTTGGATTTTACTTGGATTCAGAGGGGTATGTCAGTCAGATACCTAGGATGCCATGTCGCTTTGGGCATCTTTTCTTTGCAGCAGTTTGCTCTTGTGTTGAAGGAAACTCCTTTTTTGGAGTTCAGCTAGACTAGACCTTGCATCCAGAGTGGTGCTTGTGAACCAGGTTTTGTTGGCCACAGTCTGGTATGTGTGCTCCTATTGGTGCAGTCCCAAAGATTGTATGACTCAGATCATAAGGCCTATCATGAATTTTTTATGGAGCAGGCTAGATGGAATTGTAGACACTATTGCCAGAGTAGCTTGGGACAGCTTGATCCTTCCCACACAAGAGGGGGATCGAAACATCATAGATCCAGACTTGCAATGCAGGGCCTTGATTTGCAAGTTTGTGGTTAGAGGACTTATGCCTGGGGATGAGCCTTGGAAAAGCTTCTTCATTCATGATTCAGGTTTGCAGCCCCTCCTCAGGGGGAGATTGGATGGACACCACCAAATGGATCTTCACCTCAGCCCGCCTCAGGTCTCCATTCTCCTCGCTTATGGTTGCGACTCTGAAAGCTTGGTCCAGCTTTAGAGGTTACCGTACCCTTCGGAGAGCTCCTCCCTCATCTATCGATGAGATTGACAGGCAGCCGATTATGTGGAATGATAGTATACTTGATGAGCATGGTAGGCAGCTTGGTATGTCTCAATATATGCAGTGGTCCAGGTGGGAGCAAGGCCCTGCCACCTCCGTAGGTTCTTGGAAAGCTTTCAAGAGGCTTCCAAAAGTTTGCCAACAGCGAACGGTTAGTCACCTCAAAGGATGTGCAGGGAGGATACTTCATATTGATGCAGCCCTTCCCCTTGACTGGGTGGATACAAATGGCAGGCCAGTTGCTTGCTCTGTGTGGATGGGGGCTTTCTCAAGGACAGGCATTTCTCTCCAGGTTATAGCTTTCTTGGGAGTGCTTCTTTTTTGACGTACAGGCAGGTGGCTGGCTGGTTATTTCTTCAAAGGATATTCTTTGGAGAGCCATTTGGATGGGAATTGCTAGGGTCCTCAGTACTTTTGCTCCTTCTTGTTTCTTCATGATGTGGGGATCAGTGGCTTGGCTCTCCCTATCAAGGTCTCAGATCTTCTATGAGTGGCAGGATGCGTCTTGGGCCATATCGATTCGATGCCACCTAGTTGAGACTTGCTTTCTTGAGGATTTGCCTATCTTCCGCTATAGACCAGTACATGCTGATGGGGATACAGCTTGGGAGATACTTGCTAGCATCACTGCTTGGCATATTTGGAGGGCTAGATGAACAGAGGCCTTGGATGGATCTCATGTCCATCCCTCACACACCCTAGCCAGTATTTGGGCTGACACCGTTCGCACATTGATGGCCAGTTGGGTGAGCCTATACGGTTATATTGATGGCCAATTGGGCGAGCCTTACAGTTCTTCCCGGGCAGCCTCAACCAGGAGGGTTATATTCCTTAGGGAATGGAAGGGTTCCCCCTTTTTCTTAGAGGCTACAGCAGGGTTGAGGTGGCACACAACCTCAACCTTGGTTTCTTTCCAGCTCATTTTGAGTTTTCTGTTCCCTATTTCAGGGGGGTTTCCTCATGCATAGTATGATGTATTTCCGCTTCGAGCTTGCTCACGCGGGTTTTTTCATACTTAATAGAAGTATTTCTCGGGGGGTGGGGGAACTACTCTGTTTTGTGTAATTTTGGAAGCTAGGACCAGTCCCAATCCCATTTCAAACTTGAGAGATGCAGCGAAGCTGGATGGGTCAAACTATCCCATAATTTCAGAAGTTGTTCAAACTTTGGAGATGCAGGGAAGTTGGATGGGTCAAACTATCTCACCTAGAAGGTCAAGGTCCGGAGCTACCTTGTGGCTAGGAAGCTTTGGAAGGTAACAACAGAAACATGGCCAAAGCCCGAGGACACCAGGGACGCTCTAAGAAAGGTGATAGTGGTTGTAGATCCACACAAGCCCTATCAATGGTCATCCAAAATGCCATGTATAGAATGACAATACATGTGGCAAGGAGAGGACCATCCTAAGAGATTAGTAAGATACGAATAATAAGTCTAGGATCCCATCCCTCCAAAATCAGTGGTTCACAATGGCGCCCATCTCACAAAGGTGAAGGTGGTGAAGGATTAGCTGGTGGCAGTTGGCGACAAAGTGGGCTCAAACTAGGACTGCTGGTTCTTGGGATGCTTGCAAGAAGTTTCAAAGGCGTCATTACCACCATGACGGCAGGAGAGAGGACCCAACCTCTCACATTTGAAGAGCTTGGCTCCTTGTTGTTGTAGAAAGAAGCCCAGGAGAGACCGTACGAGCGTAGAAACGACAAATGCATTTTTGGAAAAAGAAAAGGACAAGGGCAACACTAGCAAGGGAAAGCCCCCCAAAGAAGAATCCAAGGGCGAAAAGTTGGATGATGTGGACAAGAAGAAGAGAGTTTCTTCTGCGAGAAACTCACAAGAAAAAGAAAGCATACCAAAAGAGGAATAGGGAGGCCAAGCCAAGGAAGAGACTAAGTCTGAATCAGCCAATGTGACAACGGGAGAGTTTTTCTGAAACATTGAGCATTGCTCTGCGCATGCGGTGACTGAAAACAAATGACGTTGGTATGCTGACAGGGGGGCATCACAACACATATCAAACAAGAAAAGTTGGTTCAAAGCCATGGAACCCGCACATTCAAACTCAAAGGTGAGTGTGGGAGACAATCAGACTTGCCTTGTGAAGCATATAGGAAGTATTCCATTCATCACAGACTCCGGAATTGAGAAGGAAATCTCCGATGTACTCTACATTTCTGATCTTTGCAAAAACTTACTTTCTGTGAGTCAGATGACTAGAAATTGTATGAAGGTGAAAGGCTCCAAGTACCAGCGTGAAGCTTCCTCCTTTCCTAGGGTCTTCTTTAGTGGTTCTGGTGCTACTTAGACTCTGACTATTCAGCCAACCAGGTGTCGATGAGGGTACCACTAGAACTTCATGTGCTACCACCTCTGGCTGGAGCTCTGTCT
Source organism: Dipteris shenzhenensis (assembly GCF_047967505.1). Lineage (NCBI taxonomy): Eukaryota > Viridiplantae > Streptophyta > Polypodiopsida > Gleicheniales > Dipteridaceae > Dipteris > Dipteris shenzhenensis. The sequence continues at coordinate 2,361,318 of NC_141599.1, forward strand.
CCTCAAAGGCAACATCTCGGCTTATGGGATCTACTTCTTGTCTACATTAGGAGGCTATAGGTCTTTGACTCATCGCTATATCCCAAAAACACACTTTTGGCTCCTAGAATCTAGCTTCTTTCTTTCATCCTTTGCACATTAACAAATGCATTCGAACCAAAAATCAATAAATGGCTTTAAGTACCACAATAGGCTTTATGAGGAGTCATATCTACAACCACCTTGGTCTTTGTCCTATTTAGGATATGTACATATGCATGAATCGCCTCACCCTAGTGGGCCTTGGGAAGGTTCTTCCCCCTCATCATCGTTAGCCCTATCTCCGCAATCACACCGTTCTCTCTCTTTGCAACCCAATTTCGCTTATAGGTGTTTAGGCTGTAGTGACTTGTCTCTTGATCCAATTATTCTTATAGAAAGCATCAAAAGCGTCTGAAGTAGACTCTCCCCCTTTGTCAATGTGGAATAATGTAGTTACATCTTTCCCAGACGAGGACTCCACCTTGGCTCTCCACTCCTAGAATTCTCCAAATCTTGTGACTTATTAGCCAAGAAACCCAAATCATGCGACTGCAATCATCAATGAAGGTCAAAAAATAGTGTGATCTTGCAAATGACTGAGTTGATATTGGTCCGCCCGCATGTGTCAGAGTGAACCAACTCTAGTGCATCTTTGGCCCTAGATGTGGCCTCCTTCGGGAATGGTTCTGGGTGCTGCTTGCCCTCCAAGCAAGACTTGTAGACTTCTTCTGTGCCTATTATTGGTGGAAGTCCATTCAACATCCCTCCCTTTTGCATCTTTGACAAGGTACCATACTTGACATTACCAAACCTCTCATGCCATATTTTGGAGCCATCTTTATTACCATGAACTTCTTCAACTCCTTGAGCCACGATATCTCTCGTCTCCTTTGATATGACCATGACCTCCTGATCATACAGGATTCTCGAGTGACAAAATTCCAGAGTCAAGTTCAGAGGTGAGAAGACCTCAATGAACGTCCAAGGTTCCCACCGTGAACTTTGCATTAGTGTCTCAAATTGTGGAGCCCAAGTCCTTTGAGGAAGCAAAAGATGTACTAGAATGGCAGGTTGCCATTGACGCTAAGATGGATGACATTCAAAATAGTGACACTTGGGACGTGGTGGAAAGTGTTGGAGGTCAACATCTCCTGATGTGCCAGTGCTTGTGGGTGTGCCGGGGCCTTGTTGTGGGTGAGCCCGCCCCACGTGAGAGTAGTCTAAGGTAGGATGGTCACCATGTGTCCGCCTTGGCCTGGAGGCTTGTCTTGCCCCTCCTATTGGCTGTGGTGCCTTTTCTTAGGATGAGGTGGGCCAACTTGATAGTCGACCACCTAGGCTTCCTGGTTGGAGACATAGGGCAGGCTGCATGCCAGCGTGGCAGCCTGGTCGGGGTTGTTGGGCAAGAGTATAGGCTTCCCTTGGGCTCATTTTTTGTTGTTTTGGGACAGTAACTTGATGAGTAATCGGCTGGTTACACTAACCAGACCAATCTTGTTCTAGTTTGGTTAGTTTGTGACTAGATGGTAACTGTATGGTTAGACTGACCAGATTAGTTCTGCCTTGGTCTAGTTGGAAGAACAGTCTAGTTAGGCCGTCCCTCTAATCGGGTCAACTAGTTGTGATGAGGTTAGCTTAACCTTAGGTTTGCCACCTTAGCATCTAGCTGGCCATGCCACATTAATTGTCTAGTTGGCAAAGTGCCACATCAACTGACACGTGTCAGATTGACACGTCAACATTGCCACATGTATGTGTCACGTGGACTTTCAGGCTGCCACGTCACTTAGGTGCCACGTGTAAATGCCACATCATCACTGTGTACCTTGTTGGAGTTGCAAAAAGGATTCAGCAAGTCAGGCAAAAGAGAGAGTTTATTCATGAGAGATAGGCCCAATACATAGGCTCCAGTTACATCCAATAGCGACATCACATGTGAGCTGAGTAGAGCATCTAGATCCACAAATCTCTCAATTAGTTCCATGATTCTCTCAATCACACACCTACTGACTGACACATCATCAATCACACCTACTGACACCTATCTAGGCACACCATGTGTTCACACACTAAAAACCTTAGACCTTAGGACTCTAGATCCCATTACATCAATTTGTTCTTCACCCCCCCCCACAAATTGATGACCTCAACCCTAGCAGTAGTCCATGGGAAACTTCATGGCTTGCCCACCTCTAGTGGCAACACACATGATCCACAACCTGGTATTCACTCTAGTTGCATCAGCAGTAGACTCATTTGGGCATCCTCATCCCAACATGATCTCACTCAGACTTTGGTTTGTTGGTTTACAATTGGGAGATAGACAATGACTATGCATGGGAATACCCTTAGATCCAACAAGGTAACACATAAGACTAACAATCATTTGAGGTGGACATCCCAAGGCAGAGAACCCTTATTGACCACACACACAAAAATTTTATAGCACATGGGCTGAGAGCGAGCAGCAAGGAGCAACGGTCAGATACTAGCGATGAGCGATGGATGTGGGCAAGAGAGATGGACGTGAGCGATGAGCGATGAGCGATGGACGTGACCAGACGGGTGAGCGATGAGCGACGAGTTAGTAGACGATGAGTGGCGGGTTAGCAGACGGGTGACCGACGGGTGAGAGAGAGAGAGAGAGAGGCAAGTAGGTGCACACACACACACACACAGAGCACGCCTCACACACACACACCACACTGAGACGGAGAGAAGGAAACAAGAGATCTGCAAGTGATCTCTGGCAAAAGCCCCTCTACAACTAGGGGAAAACCTCTGCACAACATGCTGCTCAAGAGCTGGGCGCACTGCACAACAACCTCCACAACTGAGTTGAACAACAAGGATGGAAGAACTGCTCCACCCCAAGGCTGGAAGGACTGCTTCAGAGATGGAAAACAAGGGGAGGAGGGGGGCCTATATATAGCTACTGCCCCCCCCAGTTGGTCTGCATATCGGGGGGCCGACCAGCTTGATATGAGGCATGGCCCACCCCCTTTAGGGCCAACTAGAGGGGACCGAACCCCTGGCCTATAACTAGGGCTCCATAAGGCACTATACATAGGGCTGCAGCCCTGCCAAAAGAGCTGACTACTAGGGGCCTAAAGGGTCGATTGGTCTATTCTCCTCAATGCCCTATAAGGGGCTCAAAGGCAGCCCAAGGGGAGCTGCCCAACCAGCCCAACTATGCTGCCCTGCCTACAGCCCTACAAGAGGCTGCCACGCAGCCTGCCCTATGCCTCCAACCAACAAGCCTAAGTGGACAACTATCAGGTCAGCCCTTCTTAGCCTGAGAAAAGGCACCACAGGAGGGGCAAGACATGCCTCTAGACCTAGGCAAACACATGGTGACCATCCTAACCTAGACTACCCTCACAGGGTGCGGGCTCATCCACATCAAGGCCCTCTCTATGTACTAGCCTAACTTTACATTGGGCGGGCACACCCACAAGCAAGGGCCCTCTCTCACTAGGTGACATGAGGAGTTGTTGACCTCCAACACCCCCTCTCAAATCTTGGGAGAACATAGACGTCAGGGAGTTGGGTGTGACGCTAGAACAGCTGGAGGAATCCGTCAAGTGATACTCCATCGCTAAAGACCGCCATAGGTACTATCGAAGAAGCCCCCTCTTGATGCAAAACCACTTCAACACGATCACTGGAATCTTGGAATTGTTGCTCCCAGGCCGAAGGTGCTAGGGACACTCCTCTAATCCGGTAAGAGTAGGTTATCTGGTACAACAATCCAACTACTTATATTGGTACATCTCTCCAATAGAAGGCATGGATTAATAATCCAACTGATACTGCCACCGGTGCAAGGTCTGCTTTCCTACATGGGCACCTGTATCTCAGAGCTAGTTAGCCCCCTCTCAAGTCCAAACTGGTACAAGGTCGCTAGATCCATGAACTTTAGTGCTCCAATGACAACGGCCAGCAGCTCATCATACAAATGCTGTAGTAGAATACTAGGAGACCCCCTTTGAATTTGACAGGTCATAACGTCCAAACAAAATACAGACTGGTAACATACTGCTCCCTAAGTCAACGGGAACAACTTGTCGTGGCTTGAAGTCCTGCCTAAAAGCCTGCCTCAGTGAAAGACTCCCTTTCCCTTGCATCTGTCTGGTAGGTACCACTGCCACAAACAAGCAAGTAATCCTCTATCTGGATCCGAAAAGCTTGTTGGCAGTGCCTCTTGCTACGTGCTACTAGAAGGCTAGAGTCTACGTCGTCGTGGCGGTAACATTGGCCAACTGCCCCTCACCATTCCTTTAGGGACACTGTTGCCAATAATAACCTTTCTGGCCACATCGGTTACATGTACGAGATGCCTTGAGTGCTTCTCGTTCCGTAGTTTTCAACAAGTTTCTGCCATTTTGCTCAGCTGCCAAAGCCTCAGGCTGACTCTCATAGGTATGATCTACAAAGTGCTCCTCTTGATCAAGCACCATCAGGACCAATTCCTCCCAGGTCGACTCATTCATCCTGCCACTTGTGATCAAGGACGAATAGAAGGCCCCATACAACGATATCTCTTCCCCGTCTAGAGGATATCCTGATGGAGTTCCTGTAACTTCTTGATGTGGTCTTGTATCAATGAAGACTTCTTGAGATCCAACAACCGCATGTGGACATCTAGGAAAACCCTTTTCATGGGAGAGATTCGATTATACAGAGACGCCAAATGCTCCCATATATTCTTTCTTGGCTAGTGCCATGTGCTTCATGTGATTAATCACCAGAGGAGTACAATTTAGAAAAATGAATGATGTTACCCTTGCATTGACATGGTCCAAGAGCTGAGACAGGGTCTCGGCCTCTTTTTGCTCTAGGATGCCAAGATTGTACGCAAGGGGACCTGGTCTAGCAATGCCTATCAATATGAAATCTGCCAGATCGTATGACTGTAACACGGAGTCCATCATCACCTGCTAGACGTCGTAATTGAGCCCCCATCCAACAACAAACGGTCAACCGGTGACGTGGGGAAAACTGGAAGTCTAGTGTTGTTCTTTACCATCTCAAACAAAGTCACCATGTCGGGAAGAGACCTGAACTGAAAGAGAAGGTGGATGGGATAGATAGTGACAGAAGGTGGAAGAAAGGAGAGGGCTGGAGAAGAGGATGAAGGGGCTGACAGCCCAATGTACCTTAACTCCTCGCTATCCGTCCCTCGGGAACACCTCCTCTCTGATCTGAAAACATCCTTCAAAGTCACTCCTTGTTGGGCACCCGAAAAGTCCACACCTCGCTTACGTTCCTCCTCAAAGACACCTCCAAACAACACCCTAAATCTCCTCTTTGTATGCTGGCTCAACACTCCCTCCGCTCCTCGGGTCTCTATCCAACTGTGGCTCTGATACCATGTGAGAAGTGCAGCAGAAATGAAAAGAAAGAGGAGAGAGAGAGCATGCCTCACACACATACCACACTGAGAGGGAGAAAGAAAGAAAGTTTATCAAAGTCTTCGGAAGACCGATGGGTCTATGAGACTGTCAAAATCCTGGTACAAACGAACTGTGAGGGTGGAGCTACTAAAACGAGCATCCACACCAATACAGAATGCAAAAAAATGCAAAATGGTAGTACTAAGTACAACATAGTCATGTCAATGGTCAACTACATATCAATCTCATCATCATCATCATCACCAACATCGTCTGATGGATTAGGCAATGGAGGCATGAACGCAGCAATAGATTGCTGTCGGCCCTCTATTGATCTCTAGCAAAAGCCCCTCTACAACTGGGGGAAAACCTCTGCACAACAGGCTGCTCAAGAGCTGGGCACACTGCTCAACAACCTTCACAACTGAGATGAACAACAAGGGTGGAAGAAATGCTCCACCCCAAGGCTGGAAGGACTGCTCCAGAAGATGGAAAACAAGGGGAGGAGGGGGCCTATATATAAGTTATACCCCCCCCACCCAGTCGATCTGCATATAGGGGGGCCGACCCACCTCCTCTAGGACCGACTACAGGCCCCTAGGGGACCTACCCCTTGGCCTATAACTAGGGCTCCATAAGGTCCTATGCGTGGGGCTGCAGCCCTACCAAAAGAGCCAACTGCCAGGCATCTAAAGGTAGAGATAGGTTCTGCCATGAATTTCCACCTTCCTTTTCAGAGAAAGGGGCCATGGAAAGCTCACCCGATCAAAAAACAAGAGAGGAAAAAGACAGGAAATACAGCATAATTTGGACCAAAGGGCAAAAAGTAGAGGATGGGAATGCCAAAGATATGTCCATCCACTATCAAAGAGGTATGTAAGCTACAAGATGCTGAAATTGAATGCTTACAAAAGAAATTGGAAGAATACAAGAAGGATGTAGGTTTTTAAACCTACGTGCTCAAATGAATAACGACATGAAGGGATGGCAAGAAGAAACGCATGCAAATGGGCAAAACAAATTGGTAAAATGCAGATGGATATGATGCGAAATGTGGACATGAAAACAGTCTTCTTACATCCAAGATTGAGAGCCTAGAAGCTCAGGTAATTAGTCTCCGAGATGAGAATGTAAAACTAAAGGCAAATACACACGGAGATGAAGGGGAGCTTCATCCATCCCTATACGAGGAGCTGAACATCATTAGGGAACAAATGAAGCAGCTCAAGGGGGCAAAGGGAACTTCGGAAGAAGGATGCAAGATTATAGATGAACTGAAATCTGAGAATGAAAAACTCAGAAAAGTCTTGGCAATTTTGCAAGACACTATGAAGGGTAAACATGCTGAATTCACCTAGAAGATCAAGAAAGGAGAGGCCGCAATCTTGGAATGGAGAGATGTGGTCAAGAAAGGTATGGCTGTCCCCAAGAAAGAGTTCATTTCAGATGCTCTCGAGGAGGATAAAAGGAGAAACAGTAAAGCCCTAAATGTTTTAGTCCGAGGTCTCACAGTAGGAGACACTCCTATGGCAGATGCAAAAGCCTTGTTCACCAAAATGGGTAAGAATCTGACATGTGAGACAGCTTGGAGAGTTGGCAAGCCCAATGCACCCCACAAGGCCACTTGTGATGAAGCTCCAAACAGCCATGGATAGGAAGACCCTCATGAGCACGAGGGTGACCTTGATAGGAACCCGGATCTACCCGGACGATGACCTCACCCTCCTACAACAGGAACACAAGAGGGAAGGTATGGTCCACATCATGGCAGTGAGAGAAGCAGGGAAATGGGCTGCGTACAAGGATGGTACGGTGATTATCCGAGAGAGAGGAGATCAAGACCAGGGTAAGAAGGAAGAAAAGGAAGACAAAGAAGAGGGTGAATTATGACGGTGTCGGGCCAATGGGACACAAAGTGGACTGAGAATTGTAGTGTGGAATTGCAATGGGACACTCTGGTCTGATCTGGGCGGTCTCTCGGAGACATACACTGACATTGACATGGTCTTGTATACTGAGACACATGAGAGCCCCGACAGAGGACTGCCCACTGTGATAGGATATACATGGAAGCCATCTCATAGGAAGGAGACGGGTGTGCGGGGCTCAGGGGGAGTGGCTATCCTCTTTAGATCACACATGAGACCTCTCATATCAATGGCATGGAGAGAGGAGCACGCGCGACACATGTGGATACGAGTCGAGCTGCAAGACGCACGACCGATTCTCATAGCGATGTGTTATTTCCCCCAGATACTTCATCCTATGCACTGACGTCACCACAGAGGAGCATAGCCTGTACGAGTCGATTCAGGATGATATCACTTAATTCTCTAGGAAGGGGGACATCCTCCTTCTTGGTGACTTCAATGCACGAACAGGGAACAGGCAGGTGGGCTTGTTGGACTATGACCAGAACTAGATGCAGTTGAGCTCAGGATAGTGAGACACTCTACAGAGGCACCACAGGTGAAAGAGTATGGATGACATCTACTTGAGCTAGGGGCTGTCCATGATTTGATCATTTACAATGGTCTACAGAAATGGCCATCATCTGGTGGTCTCACTTGTTTACCGCATGGCAGAGGGACAAGCACAGTGGACTACCTATTGGGTCCCTTGGCCTTTACCTCGTGGATATACGACTTTGTTGTGCCCTCTCCCCCACTTGGTGCTGATCACTCGTACTTAGCCTTTTGTATCTCTACCACTATGCCAGTCACAAGGAGGGTCTCCCCCACGCCCACTCACGTACAGGTTCACTTTGATCGTGCCTTGGACCCCATCTATGTGAGCAACTTGGCGTAGAGGCTTCCAGCCCTACTACTTGGAGATGATGTAGACCTCGCCCACGCCTCAGACACCCTTGCCACAGTGGTCATGGACATAGCCATTAGGTCTTTCCCCACGACTCGATCTGCACGTGCCTCACTAGGGAAGATGCCACAAAATCCTTGGTATGATGATGAGTGCAGAGAGATGAGCACTCACCTCACATGTGAGGGAGCCCTTGGCCACTTGACATCACTCGAGGCACAGTGGATCTCACGACGACTGACATGTTGTAAGCGGCAGGCCTTCCTCACCCACAGAATGGACGAGGTGTTCAGCTCATTTCGAGGGGGAGATCCCACCATTGGTTGGGGGCTTCTATCGGAGGGGAAGCCACCTATCCCCATCATAGACCTAGGTGTTTGGCACACTTATGCATGCTCTCTTTATGATGTTCCGATGCAGGCACCACCTGATATGTCCACTATGCCCAAGCCCACCACTTGCCACTTGGTCACTGCATAGAATGTACGGGCTGCACTCAGCCGGCTTCATAACCGGAGAGACCATGAGGGGCTACGAACCCAGCATTTTGATCATGGGCAGGAGGTTTCGGCGTCCTAGCACAGATGTTCAACCACTCCATGTCACATCTTCCCACCCTCATGGAGTACCACCACCATTGTACCAATACACAAGGCAATTGACCCCATGGATACTGGGAACTATCGTACTCTCATGATTGGCCATACGCTAGCCAAGATCTATGGATCGATACTGGAGAGGGAGATCAGTAGCCATACAGAGGCACATGGGCAGCGTGCTCTAGGGGAGGCAGGTTTTCGGAGACAGAACTCCACACTAGACCACATCTTTACCCTGAGGACTATCATTGAGGAGGCGAGGTCGAGACACCAAGAAGTCTACGCTTGTTTTGTAGACTTTCGAAAGGCCTTCGACACTGTTTGGCGATCCCGCATGATCAGGAGACTATAGGATATGCAGATTCCAGAGGTTTTGATCTGGGGAGTGGTGAGTCTATACTAGTCCATCAGAGGGAGAGTTCGTGTCCCAGGAGGCCTATCAGACTGGGTTGAGAGCACGATCGGGGTAAAGCAAGGATGCCCTCTCTCACCGGCTCTCTTCGGGCTCTACATTGATGAGATTACATCTTTCATAGACCGTCTAGGAGGTAAGGGAGCACCACTAGCTGACTTGATGACATAGATTCTACTATACGCGGATGACATAGTCCTCCTGTCATCTTCGGTAGAGAGACTAGAGAGACATCTAGATGCCCTAGAGGTGTTTTGTAGAGAGAGAGACCTAATGGTTAACCTTGGGAAGACCAAGGTCATGATCTTCAACACCTCTTACACAGTGCTTCACCTACATAGCTTTACATACCAGAGTCATCCAGTCCAAATTGTGCAATCCTACACATATTTGGGTGCCGTTTTCACAGGGCCAGTTTTCACAATGACCCACACAGCCAGAGAACGACACACGAGTGCGCGGTGCTTTGGCCTGACTAGAGCGACACTGCTTCCAGGCACACTTCAGGATCCACCGACGAAGTGTTGGCTTTTCGACACTCTAGTGAGGGCAATTGCCATGTATGCGGCACCTTTTTGGGGGTGTGATCTTTTAGCAGCAGAATGGGGGAGATTTGAGCGGCTACAAGTGATTATGGGCTCTAGGATGATTTGGAGTAAGCCCTCGGTCCCCCATTAGATAGTACAGGCAGAGTTTGCCATGACCCCTCTCTAGGTTGATGCCATTTTTGAGACAGTGACATTCCTCCACAGAGTTTGGACCTACCGCGTGAGAGACTTCCGAGGCTGGCACTAGAGTATTCCACATGACTAGTAGAGAGTGGGGTAGGTACAGCATGGTATGCACGCATCACCACATGGTTTGCCAGTCATGGTCACATGGATCGGCTTCCCCCGTTTCACTATAGTATGGATGTACCGCCCGAGTTGATCCCATGGGACGAGATTAACCGCATCATATGTTGGAGTAGCATGGATGTATTTATGCAAGCTATAAGCTGCAGCAAAGTTTCTTGAATTTTAATTTCTAGTTGGAACTTGGGACTTGTTGTTGGCCATTTTAGGTCAAATTGATGATCCCGCATGATCAGGAGACTATAGGGATATACAGATTTTAGAGGTTCTGATCTGGAGAGTGGTGAGCCTATACGAGTCACTTAGAGGGAGAGTTCATATCCCAGGAGGCCTATCAGACTGGGTTGAGAGCACGATCGGAGTAAAGCAAGGATGCCCTCTCTCACCGACTCTCTTCGGGCTCTACATTGATGAGATTACATCTTTCATAGACTGCCTAGGAGGCGAGGGAGCACCACTAGCAGACTTGATGATACAGATCCTACTAAATGCGGATGACATAGTCCTCCTATCATCTTCGGTAAAGGGACTACAGAGACATCTAGATGCCCTAGAGATGTTTTGCAGGGAGAGAAACCTGATGGTTAACCTTGGAAACACCAAGGTCATGATTTTCAACACCTCTTACACAGTTTTTCACCTACATAGCTTTACATACTAGAGTCTACCAATGGAGATTGTGCAGTCCTACACATACTTGGGTGCAGTTTTCATAGGGCCAAATTTCACGATGACCCACGCAACCAGAGCACAACTCACATGAGGGCATGGTGCCTTGGCCCGACTAGAGCGGCAGTGCTTCCAGGTGCACTTCTAGGATCCACCGACGTAGTGTTGGCTTTTCGACATTCTAGTGAGGCCGATTGCCATGTATGCGGCACCTTTTGGGGGGTTGTGATATTTCAGCAGCAAAATGGAAGAGATTCGAGCGGCTACAGGTGATTATGGGCTCCAAGATGATTCAGAGTAAGCCCTCGGTCCCCCATCAAATAGTACAGGAAGAGTTTGCCATGACCCCTCTCCAGGTTGAGGCCATTTTTCAAACAGTGACTTTCCTCCACATAGTGTGGGACCTACCTCGCGAGAGACTTTCGAGGCTGGTACTAGAGTACTCCATACAACTATCTGAGAGGGGGGCAGGTACAACATGGTTTGCATGTGTCACCGCATAATTTGCCAGTCACGACATTTAGATGGATCGGCTTCCCCGTTTTAGTATAGCATGGATGCACCGCCCGAGTCGATCCCACAAGATGAGATTAACTGTAGCATACGGCTAGATCTCCTCTAGCTCCACACATCTCGCACTTTGGGGGGGGGACGAGGAGTTCCCTACCAAGACCCAGCTCTACTATGACCACTTTCTGAGAGTATCGGAAGATGGGCTCATCATCAGACCTCAGTATCTCGAGGACAGAGGAGTCTCACATGCACTGAGGATTGCCATCGGACAGCAGATGCGGGCCTCGTCCCATCAGCTGAGGATCGAGACAAGGAGAGCTGCACACATATCCAGAGAGCAACGGACTTATGGGTTGTGCACGATGGGGGAGCACTTTCTATGTGTCTGCCTAGCCTACTATGAAATCCGAGGGCGCTACTACCTTTTTCAGGAGGGGTATGGCTTCGGCCCACTCTCACGGCTAATCCACTTCCAGGACCAGGTCTGTATTGGACTCTACCTTATGGAGATGCGACGACACAAGGAGATAGTACTACGACATATCAGAGAGCAGGAGGATGGGACCACTGCACCACAGGGTACCGAGGTAGACCAAGCGTAGAGACAGGTCACGGATTTCTATGCATTTGACTCAGCCCCAGGGCACTCTGGGATAGAGGAGGAGCTAGCTAACATGAGAGATATATATACAGAGACCGTACACAGCGCGACAGGCGACCACAGCACACATGATCGAGGTCCGACCTATTTCAGCTCTCCTTAGGGGAGATTGATCGAGGCGAGGCATCACCCTTGACATAGCTCATCGGATCCATTGATCGAGGAGACCACGTCCTCCGCCTGTTGGAAAGGTCACCTCCCCATCTATAAGCCCCCATATGAGAAGAGCATGGGGGAGGTAGCCCAGGCTGCTACATGGGCAGCACACAGAAAGGGCAGAGGCTGCCACGTGGACAGCACACAGTCTGCCATGTGGGCAGCTGTCAAAACAGGAATCCATGGGCCTGCAAAAGAGGCGCATAGGTGGCGGCATAGGCAGGCCAAAGGCGCCTGCGTGGCGGGCCGTCTGGCAGAGGGGATGGCGCAGAAGGGCGGGGCAGACCAGCAGATTGGGTCCGCCACATGGAGGCCAGGTGGAGCAGCAGATGGGGCTGCTAGTGGGCAGTGGCATGCCTTATATAGGGCTGGGCCCTTGCCTAGATTGGAGGGCCAAAGGGCCCTGGTTTTAGAGCCCTTAAAGGGCTGGACCAGCAGCAGACTGGTTGGCCAGTATGAAGCTGACTGGTCGGTTTTTATGACAGGCCCCTAGGCCTATAAAAGGAGGTCCTCCAGCCCTCATTCATTATCATCTGGAGCAGCAGAGCCTCAACAGACTGGAGCAGCAGATCAGCACCTATAGGGCTTACATCCAGGAGGTGTATAGGAGGCTGAAGAGCTGCAGACAAGCTGAGTTATGGCTGCACACCTAGGCTGACATCCAGGGCAGCAAGGTGTAGAGATCAAGTCACGGTGACCAAGTCTACAGAAGCTCGACAAGGAGCACGTGGGCTCGAGTCTAGAGATAGCCGGCAGATAGGAGAAGGACCTTGTGGTAACCACACCATTGGTGGGACTCCGGATCTATCTCTTTTGTATTGTCCATAGCTTTGGACGGAAATATATTATTTTGGTGGTTTCTCTATCTGGTTGGTTCATTGTCTATTGATGAGTGTGGACATCTATGTGATGCACATGAAGTAAAGAAGTTTGTGATTTCACACCCCGCATGCACACTATGTGAGCTCCTGAGCATTACTATCAGTCTTCCGCTGTGTGTACCCTCTGTTGGGTCATTTCTAACATGGTATCAGAGCCCAAGTAGGAGGCTCACAGGTATGGGAGCCTGAAGGCAGGGACCTTGCAAAAGGACAACCTTGATTCAGAAGCTCTTGGGAATCGACTTCCACGACTGGAGGATTATGCCCTTGCGAGAAGGAGGGTGACTCAGGTTCAGTTAGGTGCGTTCAGAGTTCTAGTCTATGAAATTGAGTTTGGTTGACTTTGCTATGTGGTACAAACAGTAGAGATGTTCAGCCCCTGCTCTCCCTTTCTCCTCCTCCAATTTTCTCTCATTCACTATCCCTAACTTTGGAGAGTCTGGGAAACTGGACGGGACCAACTACCCGATCTGGAAAGTGAAGATCCAGAGTCATTTAGTGGCTCAGAAGTTGTGGAAGCTGACCATAGGAGTTGAGGCGAAGCCGGAGGACATTGTGGAGAGGCAAGGGGAGATAGTCATGGCAGTAGACAGAGAGGAGCTCGAAGCTTGGAAAGACAAAGATGCCCATGCTTTGGCATTAATCATAGGGACTACGGCGGACTCTGTTCTTCCACATATCCACATGGCTGAGACGTCAGTAGAGGCATGGGCCACTTTGAAGGATCTATATGAGACGGACAACACCTCCCAGATTTTGCTTCTTCAGCATCAACTCTACAATCTTGATATGGAAGAAGGAGATACGGTACATAGCCACTTGACGAAGGTCAAGGTGGTGAGGGATCAACTAGCAGCAGTTGGTCAAAAGATAGACTCATGCCATTTGGCCTTGATGGTAGTGAGGAGACTACCTCGGAGTTTCAAGAGTTTTGTTACGACTGTGACAGCAGGACAGAGGACCAAACCTCTGACGTTTAAGGAGTTGGGTCCATTACTGCTACGGAGGAAGCTTGGGAGAAGCTCTACAACGAGGACAAAGACGACAAGGCGATGCTGGCGAAGGATTACGCTTAATGTTGGCAAGTCCAAGAAAGATGACTCTAACGACGAGGAGACTTCTAAGAGGAAGCAGAAGAAGAAGTGCTTCTACTGTGATATGCGAGGACATTTTGCAAAGGACTGCAGAAAGTAAAAGGCGGATCAGAAAAACAAAAAGGAGTCCGACTCAGATTCAAAGGGAGACGCCAAAGCAAATGTGGTAATTAAAGAGTTGTTCCTGGTGACATCACCGAGTGTTACCGAGGTCAGATATGTTGACCAGGAAATCACAGTGAGGATGCCTGACATAGAGATGTGGGTCGACGAGGAGTTAGATGCCTTTGTGAATGTGAAGGACAGCATGGAGCGCTTGGTACCTTCCAGGTGCGTGGCTGTTGACACTAACACGAAGGTGGATTCCATGGAAGGCCCTGGGGTCTCATGGTCAGATGGATGATGTACTTAAGAAGGGGATAGTAAAGGATTACACAAGCTCTTGGTGGGTGCCTCAATGAGGTGCATAGTTTGCTTTCAGAGCAAACACACAAGCAGTACAACAGTTTGGTATGTACTTGATATTTGGCATTTGAGCCTTTATAGCATGCTGTGGAGAGACTCTGCTCTTCATTTGTCTCAAGTGATACGAGATTGGAAGGAATTGGCCTTCTTTGAAGGCAGAAGGGGAAGTATTGGTGCTTCTTCAAATCTCGGACATAGATTGCTAGAAGGTGATGGACAAAGAGTACTGAAGCCAAAAGAGTACCTGCTTGAGAACTCAGCGAGAGTTCATGGTCCAAGTTATTTGGAAATATTCATTGGTTGCAGACCTTGCCAAAGGAAGGACGGGTTGAAACAAACCCTCAAAGCATGGTGCGTGGAAGACTCCAGGTTGTTCACTCATTATGAGGGGGACAACTGGAAGATTGTGACGGCTGGATTGCTCGAGTTCGAAGGCAGGAACATGACTGAAGGAGGTGGTGCCAAGAGGTGCTACCAAAGATGGACCTGTGTACCAGGATGGTGTGCAGAAGCGGAACCAGACCTGGTAGAGCAAGAGCCACTGGATGAAAAATCAGGAAAAGATTTTGACACCGAAATGTTCCAGAGGACCAGGGAGTTACTAGAGCATCGTCATCGACATGTTGGCATTGGGCCGAGATGTGTCGGTGAGAGGGGGTGTTGGAAAGGTCACCTTCCCATCTGTAAGCCCCCATATGAGGAGAGCATGGGGGAGGTAGAGCAGGGGATACTAGGGCTGCCACATGGGCAGCACATAGAAAGGGCAGAGGCTGCCACATGGGCAGCACACAGTCTGCCATGTGGGCAGCTGTCAAAACAGGAATCCATGGGCCTGCAAAAGAGGCGCACAGGTGGTGGCATAGGCAGGCCAAAGGTGCCTGCGTGGCAGGCTGTCTGGCGGAGGGGATGGTGCAGAAGGGCGGGGCAGACCAGCAGATTGGGTCGGCCACATGGAGGCCAGGTGGAGCAGCAAATGGGGCTGCTAGTGGGCAGTGGCATGCCTTATATAGGGCTGGGCCCTTGCCTAGATTGGAGGGCCAAAGGCCCTAGAAGTGTGGGCCAAAGGGCCCCGGTTTTAGAGCCATTAAAGGGCTGGACCAGCAGCAGACTGGTCGGCCAGTATGAAGCTGACTGGTCGGTTTTTATGACAGGCCCCTAGGCCTATAAAAGGAGGGCCTCCAGCCCTCATTCATTATCATCTGGAGCAGCAGAGCCTCAGCAGACTGGAGCAGCAGATCAGCACCTATAGGGCCTACATCCAAGAGGTGTATAGGAGGCTGAAGAGCTGCAGACAAGCTGAGTTAGGGCTGCACACCTAGGCTGACATCCAGGGCAGCAAGGTGTAGAGATCAAGTCACGATGACCAAGTCTACAGAAGCTCGACAAGGAGCATGCATGCTCGAGTCTAGAGATAGCCGGCAGATGGACCTTGTGGTAACCACACCATTAGTGGGACTCTAGATCTATCTCTTTTGTATTGTGTCCATAGCTTTGGACGGAAATATATTATTTTGGTTGTTTCTCTATCTGGTTGGTTCATTGTCTATTGATGAGTTTGCACATCTATGTGATGCACATTAAGTAAAGAAGTTTGTGTGTGATTCCACACCCCACACGCACACTGTGTGAGCTCTTGGGCATTACTATCAGTCTTCCACTGTGCGTACCCTCTGTTGGGTCATTTCTAACACCGCCACCACAGGAGACATCCCGATAGATGCAGATACGTGAGCTCTTTGCATCTCATCGGAGAGCCATCATGGAACTTGGATACGTGGAGCCGGTTCATACACTTGGGACTCTAGCTCTGAGCACTTGATATCTTCATGCCACTCTCATTCTATTTTGCTACCTTTTTTTGCTATTTTGTACTAGTATAGCATTTTAGTACTCAGCAAGGGCCTTAGTGAGCCCTTTGCCCTGGCCCACAGTGGTCTGTATGAGTTACTTGATTCCGTACTTTGTCCCATAGGCCCTCCCATAGGTCCACGAGGACTCCCGCGGACGCTAATATATCTTTCTTTCTTTTCTTTCTCTCTTTTCTTTGGCAATGTGGTGGTTTACATTGTTTGTTCTAATCTTTGTAGATCACTTCCTAGATGCAAGGAAATTAGAGCGTAAAAGGCCTATTTGATAGATAGAGAGGGAAGCTTGATTGCAGAGCCATTTGCTGCTACATGATGGCTATTACTATTGGTGATAAGTTCTTCAAAGAGACTAAGTTGGTGGAGGAAGATGATCGGAAGACCATTTCAGAGACTTAGGGGGCATTGACAAAAGAGAGTGCTATGTTCACCTTAGAAGACTTGGGGCTCAATCATAAGTGGACCTCATTAGGAGCTTGGCTTTGTTACACAGCCTAGGATTCAGCCCTGTGTAGAGCTAAGTCTGTAGCACCTTTGGTCTTCCTTTGCCTCCTGAATGTAGGCCCAAGGAAGGGTCTCCCGCTGCTCGTTTCTGCTCCAACTCTTACTGATCTGCTGGATATAGTTACTAGGGGCCCCTTTTATAGGGAAATCCTGCCCCAAATGAACCGACCCCCTTGCTGGACGACTTTTCTGCTTGCATGTAAGTGGGGGCCCAGCCCCCTTGTGTGTGTCCCAGGTGACCAGCCTGTCCCCCTTCACCACACCCTTGCTGGCCGAATCTATGGCCAACCGTCCAATGCTCTTTTGCGGGCCCCAATTCGCCGACTTTTTGGGCTGCTGCTAGGCCCAAGGGAGGCCTATAGAAGGCCCCTCCCTTGGGCAGTTCCAAGGCCAGGTGGCTGGCCTGCCATGGCCACCACCCCTGCTCTCTTTTCTGTCCTACAGCACCTTCTCTCTGGCCTTCCAGACCTGCAACAAATAGGCGCATCTCAGCCCTATTCATCTCACCTCTTGCCGTACTATTTGCATCTCTGTACAGCCACGTTAACACCTCCGTGCTGTCCCATATATGCTGTTGATGCCATCCGTACTTGTTTGCTGTGAGGTGCTGCCCATATGGCAGCCCCCTCTCTCTGTCTGCTCTAGGCAGATCTTGCTCTCCTCATTTGGGGGCTTATAGATGGGGAGGTGACCTTTCCAACACCCCCTCTCACCCACACATCTCGGCCCAATGCCAACTCATCAATGAAGTTGCCCCAGCAGCTCCCTGTGTGAAGTGCAGCAGAAATGAACGGAAGAGAGAGAGAGAGCACGTTCATGCACACGCACACACACACACAGAAGGAGAGAAAGGAAAGAAAAGCACAGGAGAACTGCAAGTGATCTCTAGAGAGAAAACCCCACTACAATTGGGGAAAGCCTCGGAAACGATGGGCTGCTTGAGAGCTCGTAACACACAGCTCAACAACCAAAGGAAGGGAGCACAAGGGAGTGGATGAACTTCTCCACTACCGTGCTCCACAGGTGCAAGACTGGGCTGGCTCTACTCCTCCGCCAGGCCTTGGAATGGACTGATCTGCTGCTCCACAAGATGCTCCAAAGAGGGCTCAGTCGGGGCCTATATATAGCCCCCCAGCCCCTCCCTACTCAGGTAGGGCAGACTGGCCGACCAGCCTGTAAGGTGGCCGACCCCACAGACCAGCATGCCGACTCAAAGGGGGGTGAGCCAACCCACCTCTGCCCTAGCAGCCCTATAGGGGGCTGTTCAGGGCCGACCCCTTAGGCGCCTCCATAGCCGACAGCCCTAAGGGAGAGCCTCTCCTTCTATCCCTCAACACTGATCAGGTTGCAGCCCTACAGCACACACATAGGGACCAACATACCCTAGACTATTCTCAAGGGGGGGGGGGGGGGGGCACACCCACAACACATGCCCTTACTACCCTCACTGACGAGGCAGGCACACCCACAAACATCGGCCCTCTCTCATCAGGAGATGTTGATCTCTAACACCCCCTCTCAGCTCCTAGATGGAACAGAGACGCCAAGGAGCTGGGTGTGCCGCTGGAACAACTTGAGGAATCCATCGTGTGATACACCACCGCTGAAGACCACTACAGGTAGTGCCGAAGAAGCCCCCTCGTGGCACTAGCTAGCTCAACACGATCACTGGAAACGTGGAACTGTTGCTCCCAGGCCTCTGGTGCTAGGTACACTCCTTTGGTCTAGTATTGGTACATTGGATTATCAAGTACAACAATCCAATTGCATCCTGGTACATGACTCCAACAAAGGATCTTGGAACAATAATCCATCTGGCACTGCCTCTGGTGCGAGGTCTGCTTCCTTGCTTGGGCACATGTATCGCAAATCTAGATAGCCCCCTTTCAAGTCCAAACTAGTACACTATCATGAGATCAATGAACTTCACTGCTCCAATGACAACGGGCATATAACAGCTCACAAGGATCAATCAATTGTGTCTAGATTCCCGCACTGGCAATCTACTGACCCATCTGGATCACCAGCAGCATCAGACAATAGTTGCAGCAGAACACTAGGAGACCCCCTTTGGTTCTACTAGGTCATAATGTCCAAACAAAATAGAAACTAGTAACTGCCACTTGAGTCAGCGGGAACAACTCCTCGTGGCTTGAGGTCCTGCCTCGATAAATGACTCCTTGATTAGCAGGTCCTGCTGCCACAAACAAGCAAGCAATCCTCCATCAGGATGCGGAAAGCCTCGTGGCAACGCCTACCTCGTGCTACTAGAAGGCTGAAGTATACGTGGTTGCAGCAGTCACACTATTGGCCACCTGGTTACTGGACCTCTCTGTGTTCCGTTGGGGACATTGACGCCATTAATGACCTTTTTGGCCACATCGGCTACACCTATGGGATGCCTTGAGAGCTTCTCATTCTTCAATTGTCAACTACTTTATGCCTTTCTGGTCAGCTATCAAAGCCTTTGGCTGATTGTCATAGGTACTATCGACGAAGCGCTCCTCCTGGTCAAGCACCATCGAGACCAATTTCTCCCCGGTCATCTCATTCACCCTACCATTGGTGATCAAGGATTAGTAGAAGGCTCCGTATTGAGAGGATAACTGGGACAAAAGAGTTATGGACATGTCCTCTAATGAAATCTACTTCCTCGCCTGGAGGATCTCCTGCTAAAGTTACTGCAACTTGTTGATGTGGTCCCACATCAATGGAGCTCCAATGAGACCCTCTTCCTGGGAGAGGTTTGGTTATACATGGATGCCAAATGCTCCCATATACTTTTGGCCACGGTCATGTGCTTCACGTGATTAATCACCTGAGGAGTACAGTTAAGAAATATAAATTATCTTACCCTGGCATTAACACGGTCCCATAATTGGGACAGAGTCTCGGCCTCCTTCCGAGCCAGGATGCCAAGGCCTTTGCTAGGGGATGTGGTCGGGCAACACCTATCAAGACGAAATTTGCCTTGTCACATGACTGTAACACAGATTCCATCATCACCCGCCAAACACCGTAATTGAGCCCATCCAAGTGCCGGTCAACCGGGAACGTTCACAACACTAGAATTCTAGGCTCATTCTCTGCCATCTTAGACACGGTTGCCATGTTGGAGTGAAGAGGATAATGAACTGAAAGAGAACGTGGATGGGATAAGGGGAACTAAGGGTTGAAGAAAGGAGAAGGCAGAAGAAGAGGGTGAAGGGGCTGACAGCCCAATGTACCTTCACACCTCGCTTTCGGTCCCTCGGGAACACCTCCTCTCTGACGTGAAAACAGACTTCAAAGTCACCCTTTGCTGGTCACCCAAACAGTCCACACCTCGCACACGCTCCTCCTCAAAGACGCCTCCAAACAGTACCCTAATCCTCCTTTCTATGTGTTGGCTCAACACTCCCTCCACTCCTCGGGTCTCAAGCCAAATGTGGCTTTGATACCATGTGAGAAGTGCAGCGGAAATGAATGGAAGAGAGAGAGAGAGAGAGAGAGAGAGAGAGAGAGAGAGAGAGAAAGAAAGAAAGAAAGTCTATTAACGTCCACTAGAGACCAAAAGGTCTATGGGACAACAAGAAACCCTCTAGTACAACTGCTTTAGGGAGGGCGCATGGCAGCTCCCAAGGAGTGCAAAAGCAACCCCCATTTATTTAGAGTACCTACATAATAGTCTGAAAGAGTAATCAGCCATACATCAGGTTAAGACTGAGAGTCTTTTGGTTTTGATTTAAACTCTTTGATTAGGGCTGCGCCTTCACGGTAAACTCCCCATTTTCCATCCTTTCTGGAAGCCCTGACTTTAGCTAATTCAGTTGCCTTATTTTTTAGTTGAGCTTGTGTAAGCTCCTCAGCTATCCATACTTTGGTACCCTTCAGCTTGTAAGATTGTCAAAGAAGCTTGATTCGCATATCTGCCTGGCCTTTGTAGTGCATAATAGAAGCGGGCCTGGAGTCGTCATCATCCGTCCATTCAATGTTGGGCAAGCTTGCTTTGATCTTTGTCAATATTTCACTATAAGTGTCCTCCTCTTTGTACCAATCTTCTGAAGTCCCCCTATTCTAATCTTCAGCGCATTATCACATCTAGCTTCGTGTTCTTTAATCTCTACTTGAATATCAGACTTTCTTTCTTTGGTATCCACTTCCACAATCACTTCCTTCTTAGCAGTTTGTACTTCAATGTGAACAAGATCTTTGACTGTAGAGACCAGCTGTGGGGTAGGGGAGGAGTCCTTACAAGATTTTACAGCCTCATTAATTACTTCTTTCTTACTAGGCCCTTCCAGTATGTGAAGTCGAGCTTTTACTTCTGCTAGTTCCAATCATAGCTCTCTCACTGCTTGTTGTAGATAAAAAATCTGATCCCGTTGCCCAAGGATAGGTCGTTTGGAGCCTTCTTGTTGATAATTGCGTGCATACGGAGAGGGTGTCATTGCTGCAACTGTAGAGTACCGAATTCTGATGGAGGTTGAAGGAGCTGAGGGGGACTTGGAGGAGAGGATAGGCCAGTCCATAATTGGCTGTCTGTAGAAACCCCTAGCTGAACCTAACCCCTGGGTTGGATTGGGGGTTTAGCCCAACTTGGAGTTGGGGTTAGGAATAGGTTAGAGTTTAGCCTAACTCGGGATTAGGGTTAGGGTTAGGGTTGGAGGGGGGTTTGTTGTCGACGACGAGACTAGAGGGTTTGTTGGTGACGACGAGCTAGGGGGGGCTGGTGGCTGGCGGCAGCTAACGGCTGTTAGGGGCTTCTGGCGGGTGCTCTGCTAGTTGGTTAGCTAGGTTAGCTAGGTAGATAGGTTAGATTAGATTAGATTGGATTAGATTAGATAGGTTAGGCGGGGCAGGCGACGGTTGAGACAGACGACGGACGAGCTGAGCGGCGACGACGACGACGAGTGACGAACGAGAGAGCTACGGGAGCTGAGCGACGAACAAGGAACCGAGGCTAAGCGACGGGGGAGGCTGAGCGACGAGAGAGAGAGAGAGAGAGAGAGAGAGAGAGAGAGAGAGAGAGAGAGAGAGAGAGAGAGAGATTAATTTCCTCGGGAGGCCTCATCTATGGGACAGTGTACAACAGATAGAGAGAGAGAGAGAGAGAGAGAGAGAGCATGCCTCTCACACACACACTGAGGAGAGAAAGGAGAGAAAGGCACATGAGAACTGTGATCTCTGGAGAAAACCCCGCTACAACTGGGGGAAAACCTCGGAAAAAATGGGCTGCTCAAGAGCTCGGAACACAGAGCTCAACAACCAAAGGAAGGGAGCACAAGGCAGTGGATGAACTGCTCCACTACCCTGCTCCACAGGTCCAAGATTGGGCTGGCTCTACTCCTCTTCTAGGCCCTGGAATGGACTGATTTGCTGCTCCAAAAGATGCTCCAAAGAGGGCTGAGGGGGGGACTATATATAGCCCCCCAATCCCTCCCTAGTTGGGTAGGGCAGACCCGACCAGCCTGCAAGGTGGCCGACCCCACAGACCAAGATGCCGACTCAAAGGCCGACCATCTGAGAAAATCTAGATGCCACCATCTGTCCCCTCGTAATGAGTGAACAACTTGGAGTCTTCTAGGTACCATGCTCTTAGTTGTCCCCTCGTAATGAGTGAACTTGAGCAATCTAGTTGTCCCCTCATAATGAGTAAACTTGAGCAATCCGAGTGTCCCCTCTTCAAATTTGAGGAATCCAGTTGTCCCTACATAATGAGTGAACAACCTGGGGTCTTCCAGGTACCATGCTCTTAGGGTTTGTTTCAACTTGTCCTTCCTCCGGCAAGGTCCACAACAAAAGAGCCATCTCAAGAAATGAAATCTCAAGAATATCTCCAAAGAACTTGGACCATGAACTCTCACTGAGCTCTCAAGCAAGTACTCTTCTGGCTTCAGTACACTTTGTCCATAATAACCTACCAGCAATCTATGGCCGAGATTTGAAGAAGAGCCCACACTTCCCCTCCTGCCTTTGAAGAAGGAACATTCCTTCCAATCTCGCATTTCCTAAGACAAATGATGAGCGGATTCTGTCCACAACATGCTATGAAGGCACAAATTAATGACATCAAATACACACGAGAACATCATACTGTCTGCATGCTTGCTATGAAAGCAAACCATGCACCTCATGGAAGCACATACCAATAACCTGTAATGCCCCCTTCTGAATTACAACATCCCTCTGAACTTGAAATCCTAGGGTAGTCCATGGAATCCACCTCGTATTAGTATCAACAACCACGCACCTAGAAAATTCCAAGAACTCCTTGTTGTCCTTCACCTTCACAAAGGCCTCTGACTCCCCGTCAGCCCACATCTCAATAATAGACATCTTCACTATGACTTCTAGGTCTACATATCTGACTTCCGTAACACATGGAGATGTCACCAAGAACAATTCTGCGGTTACTACATTAGCTTTTGGCTCACCATCTGAATAGGAGTCGGACTCCTTGTTCTTTTGATCCGCCGCCTTCTTTCTGCAATCCATTGCAAAATGGCCTAGCTTGTCACAATAGAAGCACTTTTTCTTCTGCTTCCTCTTCTTGGAAGTGTCCTTTTCATCTCCAGAATCATCCTTCTTGGGCTTGCCCTGTCCTTTGTCGGCTTTATCCTTTGCCAACAATGCCTTGTCATTGTTGTCTTTGTTATAGAGCTTCTCGTTGGCCTCCTCGTGTAGCAATAAAGGACCCAACTCCTCAAAAGTCAGTGGTTTAGTCGTATGTCTTGCTCTCACAGTCATAACGAAGCTCTTGCAACTCCGTGGTAGCATCCCAAGTACCCATCAAGGCCAACTGGCTTGAGTCTACCTTCTAACCAACCAATGCTAGTTGATCCCTCACCACCTTGACCTTCGTCAAGTGGCCATGAACCGAATCTCCCTCATCCATATTCATATTGTAGAGTTGATGCTGAAGAGTCAAGATACGGGATGTATTATATGTCTCATATAGATCGTTCAGAGTGGCCCACGCCTCTCTTGACGTGTGAGTCATCTAGATATGAGGAATCACTGAGTCCCTATGATCATGGCCAAGGCATGGGCATCTCTATCCTCCCAGCTTCGAGTTCATCTCCATCTATCGGTATAAGTAACCTCCCCTTGTTGTCCAGCACATCCTCCAGCTTTGCCTCTGCTCCCGTTGTCAGCTTCCACAGTTTTCGAGCCACTAAATGACTCCGGATCTTCACCTTCTAGATAGGATAGTTAGTCCCATCCAGTTTCCCAAACTCTCCAAAGTTAGGGATAGTGAAAGAAGGAACTTGATTGGAGGAGGAAGGAGAGCAATGGCGAAGAGGCTTTTGTTTCTGAAATCGACATCTCTACTGCTATTCGACACAGAAAAATTGAAAAGCTATCACCACCGTGTGTAGACAAGAACTCTATACACACCTGACTGAAACTTGAGTCACCCTCCTTCTCGCAAGAGCATAATCCTCCAGTGGTGGAAGTCGATCCCCTAGAACCTCGAATTAGGCTCGTCCTTCAACAAGCTCCCTGCCTTCAAGGTCCCACTCTTGTGAGCCTCCTATCTGGGCACTGATACCATGTTAGATTGACCAACAGAGGGTATGAACAGTGGAAGACTGATAGAATAGCCCAGGAGCTCACACAGTGTGCTGGTGTGTGGGGCAAATCACAAACTTCTTTACTTAATGTGCTTCACATATGTGTTTTGCAGGCTAGCAAATAGACAAATGGTCCAAGCCAGATATAGAATCCACCAAAAGAATATATTTCCATCTAAAGCTATGGACACAATACAAAAGATAGATTCAGAGTCCCACCAAGATGTGGTCCTCCAATCTTACCAAAAGGTTCTTCTACTATCTGGCAAAACCTCAAGCGTATGTAGACTCTCTGTCTAGATCTCAGCACCTTGCGACCCTGGTAGACAGCCTAGGGTTCAACCCTATGTAGAGCTAAGTCTGCAGCGCGTTTGGTCTTCCTTTGCCTCCTGGATGTAGGCCCAACGAAGGGGCTCCTGCTGCTCCTTTCTGCTCCAATCTTACTGATCGGCTGGATATACTAATGCCCCTAAGGAGCCCCTTTTATAGGGAAATGCTAACGCAAATGAACTGACCAAGCAGGGGGCTGAACCGACCGCCTTGCTGGCTGACTTTTTTGCTTGCATATAAGTGGGGGCTCGGCCCCCTTGTTTTGTGTGCCAGGAGACCAGCCAATGCCCCTTCACCACACCCTTGCTGGCCAACTTTATGGCCCTCATAACTAGGCCTTCTGGCCCTCCATTCAATGCTCTTTTGCAGGCCCTGATTAGCCGACTTTGTGGGCTGGTGCTAGGCCCCAAGGGAGGCCTGTATAAGGCCCCTCCCTTGGGTAGTTCCAAGGCCAGGTGGCTGGCCTGCCATCCTGCTCTCTTTTCTGTCCTGCAGCACCTTCTCTCTGGCCCTCCAGATCTGCAACAAATAGGCGCATCTCAGCCCTGTTCATCTCGCCTCTTGCCAGGCTATTTCCAACTCCATACAGCCACGTCAACACCTCCGTACTGTCCCGTATATGCTGCTGATGCCATTCGTACCTGGTGCTGCCCATATGGCAGCCCCCTCTCTCTCTCTCTCTCTCTCTCTCTCTCTCTCTCTCTCTCTCTCTCTTCTCCGGGCAGATCTTGCCCTAGGTCTCCCTTCCCCATGCTCTCCTCATTTGGGGGCTTACAGATGGGGAGGTGACCTTTCCAACAGGATATAATATCATCTGGTTTGATAGTTCTACTTTTCTTGCCAGAGTTAAAGGCCATCTAGTGGCTGATGATGAGGGCAATTCCAGGATTGAGTGTTCCATTATTGATCGAAGCATGTCGAGTTTTGTGCCACATCATCGAGAAGCGGTTCCAAGGCGTGTTGGTGTATGCCCTACCATGGAGAACACCTTGATGTGTTCTTGAGTTCTCTTTGTAGGTCACCATAGGATCATTGAGAGGGGACGTTAGAGGTTATAGGTTATTGCCCCACATGTAAGCCCCCATATGAGGACAAGAGGGTATGATACCTTAAGGTTTGACAGGGCTCAAGGCATGAGCATGGAGGTATTGCATTCAGCCTATGGATGGGTATGGAGTCCACAATGGGCTGCCACATGGAGGTGTTAGAATTCTATTCATCTCCTGTTTGTAGCACAGGGAGTGCTGTTAAGTGGGTGTGCCTAGTTTTCTCTTCCTCTCCCTGGAATTCTGCTAGTGGTTGGGGGGCTGTTGCCAAGGCATGTGGGCTGAATGAAGGGATGTATGTAAGGCCTGGGTTAAGGGCTGGATATGGGCTGGTATGGCCAGCTATTGAAGGGCAGTCAGGCCAGCTGACCACCTGACGATGAGTCGGATCAGCCAACCAGCAGGTCAGGTTAAACCGACTAGCCAACCCGGGCTATAGTCGGGCCGATCAGCCCAACTAAGCAGACTGACCAGCAGGTGCCCCCTCCTATAAATAGGAATCAGGTTTTCCCTTTGTTGTTCTCCATTTTTATGCGGGTTTTCGCCAATTAATAAAGCAAAAGTTCCAGCATATCTCTATTGCATTCTTTTGCATTTCTCTTTCACATTTTCGCTCTCTCTTTTCGTATGTTTCAGCTGCATCTCTGACACGGTGAGCGCTCAGGACTGAAGGCAGTTGCTGGTGATTGAAGAAGAAGTGGACTGTACGGGACAAGAAGTAGTTGGAAGGAGGCATCACTGAAAGACAGCCAAAAGAGTGAAGAAAATGGAATAGAAAGAGAAACTTGTTGCATTAAAGGAAAGGTTTGAATAAGTAGGTGACCTTGCAAAGCAACACAGCCTCTTCTTTCTTTTTTTCCCACCCACCCTGCCTTCACAAGAGCAAGATCACCCTCCGAGATGGCATATTTTCTTGAGATGGCTGAGAAGCCCATGAAGGTAAGTGGAACTCCTCCCCGTCAAAGTCTTTCGAGAAAAAGTTGGATTCAGATCGTGATGCCTTGAAGGCAGATCGGCAGCTCCAGCTTTGTGCATTTGGAGATCATGGACACCAGAGATTCATCTTCTTGGAGCAAGGAGGCAGTGGGTCTCACTATTTGTGATTCTCAGGAGTGGATTCTCGACACTGGTGCTTCCAAGCACATGACTCCTTCCCGGGAACTGTTCCACGATCTTGGGTAGCAAACAGGGAATATCTTCATTGGTGACAAGTCTACTGTTTTGGTTTGAGGTGAGGGGGGAAGCATTCCATCTCTTGGCTTCCATCTTTTGCCAATGCATGTTTGCAAGACTGGCATGCAGGTGGAGTTCAAGGAGCATTCAGTTGCTTCCGGGGCAAAGCAACCGGCCAAATTGTTTGGGAAGGAGTGGACGACAATGGGATTAAAGATTTACAAACTCTTAGTCCTATTCCCTTACAGGTTCTCAACTTGTGGCATTTGCGTTATGGCCACTTGAGTGTGGATGCACTACGGCGGGCCTTCTGGGAACACATGGTGGGTGGCTTGCTAGATGTGGGCAGCAAGGATGGTGGATGGCTTGCCAGATGTGGGCAACAAGCAGGGACATTGCAATTCTTGCATTCGTGGGAAGCGACATAGGGATACCATTCCAAAGCAAGCTACCAGGCGGGCTTCACAACCACTAGAGTTCATTCACACTGATCTATGTGGACATATGTAGACTGCTACCCTGGGCAGAGCCTTGTATTTGATGCTGCTTGTGGATGATTACAACATGTTTACGTGAGTGTTCAGCTCTCAACACTTTCACATATTTCCACTGCATCTCAGGCACACCATTGTGCTGCCACATGGGTGACGCATAGACTGTTGTGTGGGTCTGTAAGCTGCTATGTCAGCAGTAAAGCTGGCTGCACATGGGCAGCACATAAGCCCAACCATGTGGGCTAAAGGACATACACGTGTGGCTCTATAGAGCATGCTTGGACCTGCAATATGAAATGACTCCGGCTTGGAAGGCTGCCTGGGTTCTGAATTGAATCAGGGCCAGGTTGTCCTAGTATTAGTCGGCCATTGGGTTGGAGTGTGATTCTTTGTAGGGCTAGGGGTTGATCCTCATTGGTGATATCAGCCTAGTCAGCTTGATTGGCGTATGACGGAGACACACGGTAATCTAGGAGAGTTGTTACCACAGTAGGAGCAGCAAACAGAGTCTGAACATGGTGCCCTACCTGAGCAATTGTTTGCTGGAGGTGATAGTACAGATTCGTGTGTATTCTCTCCGTATCTGAAGTGCTGTCTCTCTATACATACAAGCACAGAGTTGGCGTTTGAAGCTTTCGTTGTGAGATCACGATATTTTCTTTCTTTTCCTGCGAAGGGGTTGGCTGTAGCAAGCAATCCTTTTTCTCTGACAAGACAATCAGTGAAAATTGTATTAAGCTCCCAGGTTATGATTAAGATTGAAATTGAGATTCAGATTGTGGGTGAGATTGACATTCTGAAGGTAGAGCATTGGGAAGCTGGGGCAGAACTTGTGCCCCTAGTTTGGGAGCGTTTTTTTCGCACTAGAAAGCAACATTCTTCTGTGAATATTGATCCGAATTCTGCCACTCTCATCACAATTGCATATTGTTTATTTTCTGTGTGGTGTGAATTCAGGTAGTTTCATTCATCACAATTGCATACTAACTATTTTCTCTATGAATCCATAATTTAGCACCTTACACATCAAGTGATCGCCAAGGAATCCTCTATCAGCATCACATGCCTACCACCTCAAAGCATGAAGGCTTGTAGATTTTGCAGTATGATAAGACTATTGATCGTGATCAATGCTATTTAATGGCCTACAACATGAGTTACTTTTCCTGCCAGACTTTGCCACAAACTATCCCCTCTCCCTCCCCTTTCCTGTGAAGATGTCAATCTTCCGCCAAACTCTAATGCATATTCAAGCCACTTATCTCACAAAGGAAGTGGATTGTGTTCCCCAGTGAGGAAGAAAGTAAAGCAGAGGCTATGATATTTATGGTGGATCCAACATAGACTGTGGGAAGACATAACTATACCCAATGGATAGAGAACATGATGCACTGTGTATTCCAACTGGGGTTATCCAATTACGTTAGGCTCATGCAGAAATATGACAGTGATTCACTAATGAGGAGAGTCAAAATACTTTTTTCTTGGGATTGAGTTTAAAACTTCATGTGTGAAGCCAGAGATCTTCTCTGGCCTACGTGGACACCAAGAATTAAAACGCAACGTGACATTTCAGGGCATGAGCTCTTTCTCCGTATGAAATCTGTTTTCTTGAAGCATTTCTTTGTGAACTTAGAGCCTTACAATTTATGCCCTTGAATAAAAAAAGGGGTCAACGTGAGATCCAATTGAATTCCCAGGTATCAAATCCCTATTGTCAAGCCTTGCCCTCGAGAGATTCCAACCTGAAGGGAGGTATCAAATAGAAATGTCAATGTCTCTCTTACTGAATCCCCATATAATATGGTGGCCAATGAATGAAGTATCTTCAGTGCTGCCAATTTGCAAACGTGGGTGTGAAACTGGCCGAATGTAGTGCAAAGAGCAGTATATACCATTTGTGATCGTACTGGCATGGATACATGAATACCAAGGGACATGATGAAGACATAAATTTAGGGCAATCATTAATACAGATGGACAACCTTCAGAATATGATTTTGAACCAGGAGAGATGGATGTGAAGTTGCTAATGGAAACAAATTACAACGGAAATGACTGCAAATTGCATGCTAAAATGCGCTCACCAGACTCCCCACTTGTTCATCTAGAATATCTATAAATTTTGTTCATGTTGACCTTGAAGACCTTTCTTTTCTCTGTTGGTCCCCAAGCCTTGATAAATTATCTTGTACAATCTCTCGACTTTCTAATTCAAAGCACTTGAATGCAGGGTTATTATCTTTTATCTCCCTTTTGGTCCTGATGGTACACTTGCATGTACACAATACAAGTGCAGTTGTGTTGCTTTTGCTATATAACTTGGGGGTAACTATAGCTGATGTCACCATTGATGCTGAAATTACAAAGCAAAGCCGAGAGAAACCCACACTGGCAGCAGATATTCAGACTCTGTGCTCAGTGAGTGAAGCTATGGGCTCTTTTATGGGTTTCTCCATGAGTGGATTTATCGTGCGTATTCTAGGGCCAAAGGTCTATTTTCATCTTCTTATGCTCCAGTTTTCAAGAATCCCTTTTGCGTTTTTGGAAATGAATGAACTAGCATGGGCCACTTGCTACCCCGTATATCTTCTAATGAACAATGCTATGGAATATCTTTGTAAAAGACCTCCCACTTTCTCATAGTAGCTATGGTTGTGGATTGTAAGCTAGTTCTGGGAAGGCCATAAATGGGTGAACCTCTACTTGTTATAATTGACTTCTCAACAAGATAGTCAGAACAGAAACTAAGCAACTTAGATGCATGGATTGTTTAACTTGCATATTTTACATCTAGAGGAATGTTCAACCCTACTCATTTTTTGCATGATTGCCAGCAGAATGCATTGGGCCTGCTGTCCGTAAGTGGCGCGTTCTTTCTGCTTCTTGGATTTATTCTCCATGAATTGAGACTCTCTAAGCAGTCATTGCAAAGCTACCAGGTATGCGTACAGCTGGTCTCTATTTAACACTTTAATTAAATCTACTCCGTGCAAACATCGACAATTAAATAGCATTTCTTTCGAGGAAAATATTGCTGCAACTTTGGGCCCGGCTTGCTGGGGTGACAATACATAGTTTGAAGGAATGTTGAAAGTATTTTAGTGCTTCTCTCATGGAAAGGATCCACAGGTAAGCAAGAGGTTCAAAAGAACCTGTAAAAATATATGGATGACTATCAGTTGTCCTCAAGTGTGGAAGCCTACGTTGTATATGTTCATCTCATGGGCTACTTCACCATCGATTTCGGAAGGAAAGTTCTATTGGTACACAGATCAAGGACGGGGCTTAGGATTCTCCGAGGTTAGTTTAATCCTGTTCGCTGCCCGTTTGAGGAATGATGATCGTAGGCAAATTATCCAACTTCTTTTTCATATCTTGCTTGTGTGCTTGTTGTACAGGAGTTTGTAGGTATGTCTTTCGCTGTAGGTTCTGTCGGAGCGTTCTTGGGGGCAGTGGCGTACCAGAGTGTACTGAAGAATTGTTCTTTCCGCAAAATTCTGTTTTGGGCTCAACTTCTCGTCTTCTTTGGTGGTATGGTAGACCTGTTTCTGGTACTGCGATGGAACCTGAAACTGCACGTGCCCGACTCATTGTTCTTTCTATTCGATGAGATCCTCGTTCAATCAGTTGATGGACTTAAATGGCTACCACAGCTGGTTCTCTGTGCGAAGCTGTGTCCTTCGGGAATTGAGGGAACATTTTTCGCTCTTTTGATGTCCGTAGAGAACCTGGGCCTTCTCAGTGCATCGTGGAGTGGAGCAGTTCTGCAGCATAGCCTAGGAATTACTCGCGATGACTACCACAATCTGTGGTTGGCAGCTCTCATCAGAAACATGTTGAGACTGCTGCCACTGGGAGTGCTGTTCTTGGTACCGGATACGGATCCTTCGTTGCAGGTGATTCCACCCGAGCTGCTTGCTTTAGGAGAAGAAGAGGACGATAAAGCGGAGGAACAAGTCGAACTAGTGCAGAAGGGCTCCACGGAGTCGAGCGAGCAAGAGTTGATGGGATAAATGCCCAAAAAGAGAAAGGAAACCATATATGATTGTTATTGCGATATACCTGGACTACGAGCAGGTACCAGCTCCTTGAATTGTCCAGCTGAAGGAGCAAGAGCATCATTTGAAGAAGGGCAAAGAAGGCATCAATTCGAATTGGCCTTGTAATCTCCTCTTTAGATCCTCGCCACAGACGACTACGATTCATGTAATCCGTGACAGCAGCTTCACTGCTAGTCATCATCTCCCGTAGCTTTAGAGAGTAGGCTATCGAATTCTGTCCATTACCGTTGGACTCCCTTAACATCCCCATAACGAGTTCGCAACTTCTTGCAAATTCATCATCTCTCACATTCAAAGAGAAGCCCACACATGCACATTATGGCTACTTAAAAGGTGAACATACTCGGTCTCACCAAGGAGAACATTTGTGAATGCTTCTGAACACAAAGAGATAAGGGGTCTCGTAACTGAATTGAAAACTCAATTGAACTACACATTGTTGCACACAAACGAGAGAGAGACAGAGAGAGAGTTTTTTTACTTCGTAGGAACAATCCCAAGGAGCCAATTCTGACTCATCCGAAGTCGATCGTAAAGGATCGAACACAACACACACAACAACACAAACCAGAGAGAGAGAGAGAGAGAGAGAGAGAGAGACGGACAAAGACCAAGCAACCAATAGATAAAAACTCCATGCACGAGGAATGAGTCTTACCAACATCTTCCTAGATTATCCAATGCTTAATAGGTGTGCCAATCCAACAAACACCACCAATATCGTCAATGAAGAAGCAAGTGGGCCCTTAGGTGAGCTAATGTTCCAATGGGGGCAAAAGAATACAAGATATAGGGTTTGCTTTAGTTTAGAATGAGATCTTGATTCAAAGAGGGTGTCCATATGAGCTGTTCTTTCCCATTGATAATTTGAATTGTTGCAGGTGTGAAATGTGATATATTGAAAAATGAGGTTCATTGTCCAGGAGGTCAAAATCCTCCATGCCCTGTGGATGATAATGTTGCACCCAATGCACCGAAT
The DNA here is from genome assembly GCF_047967505.1 of Dipteris shenzhenensis. NCBI lineage: Eukaryota > Viridiplantae > Streptophyta > Polypodiopsida > Gleicheniales > Dipteridaceae > Dipteris > Dipteris shenzhenensis. Next base: position 2,393,867 of record NC_141599.1, read on the forward strand.
CCCAAGAAACTTAGACTTGCAAAATGCCCCCTAAATTCTAGTCTCTTTCGGAGATTTTTCCAAGCCCCAAAACTAACAAAGTAAAAGAGCTTGCGATCCTACGAAAAAGGAGACATTCTCCACACCCTCTATAATGTATTCTCTTTCTTAGAATTGTCCAATGTCCAACACACAAGAGTTCACAACCCCAAGGAAAAGGACACACTTGTAGCTCTACAAGTGCACATCTTCTATACCCTATCTTCTTTCTTGGAGTTGGCCAAGCCCTAATGCATACATAGCATAAGAGCTCACAATCCTATAAGGATGACATGTCATTATATTGGCATTGTTGGTAACTAAATAATTTATACATAAAGTGAAAAAATTAGCTTTAGTGTTAGAGCATATATTGGCAATATGTTTAAACGATTGATAAAAATCAATGCACTATTCACAGTATATTATGTTTACCACCTCCATTAATAATAACCTTATGCTTATTGCTAGGCATCGATTCACCTTAAATGCCAATGGAACATGGGTTTATGAATATGACTACTACTTGTGATCATGTGATTGCATGATCAAGGCCTACAAAACCTTGCTTAATTGTTGTGGAAGAAGCACGAAGTCATCAATTACAAATATTCCTCATCAAGGAAATACTTTCAACACATGAAGATGGAGTACCTAGCTCAAAACCTTAAAGAGCAAGCCCAAGCCTCATATGGGTGGTTGACTTTCGACTCAATCTCAAATTGGGACAACTTTTGAAACTAGTCTAGTTTGGATCTAATGTGGTAGTATAGATTCGATACGCATAGCAAGGCCCTCACTAGAGTAGGGCCTTGTCAGCCAAAGATTACTCATATCGGGTATGACCCTTGACGTCCCCATGATAGTTGAGCTCTTCTATTGATGCGCTAATATAATAGATCTAGATGCCAATCCATTAAGAGATCTCAAGTAGCCCTAGGAATAAGGGCATCACAACCTCACCATGGGGATGGAGGAGAATCCCATCCAAATTGAAATTTCCCTCTCTACTCTTCTCACTGTGTCCTCTCTACTCTCTACTCTGTCCTCCCCATGGGGATGGAGGAGAATCCCATCCAAATTGAAATTGCTCTCTCTACTCTTCACTCTGTCCTTGTTGGCTATTGTCAACCATCAAAATCCTACCCCATAGCAATTATACCCTATGGTTGTATTCGAAATTCATTGGGGGAGGTCAAGGATATGATTAGCAACTTCCACTACACTATGGATGAGATGTTTAGATCACTAGTGGTGGATGTTAATCTCTTGAAGAAAGTGCACCTTTTGTAAGATACACATCCCAAATATAAATTCATATGCATTGCTTGTAATGAGCTAGGCAACTATGCTACTGAATGTCGGAATAAGTTCTATGACTATTGTGGAGAAAGTTGTACAAAGATGCTAGGCAAGTTACTAGAGTGATACTTGAATGAAAAAGTTGTACAAAGCAATTAAGATGGAACCTAGTCCTCTCAATCATTGTGCAAGTGATACAATAAGGTGGGGGTTTCCATTTTTCGAGCGAAAACCACCGAGCGACGAGCGGAGAAAAGGTGGGAGGGGTCAACATATATGGGCTCAAGTCATTTTTAGGGAGCAAAAAATTCCCAATTATTTCAAAGAATATGTAACTAAATATGAAATATTGCTGAACAGAGATAGATATAAATATACATTTATATAATTTACATATATAATGTCCAAATGGCCACTTATGTTATGACTTTCAAATATCCTTCCTTTTTCTTTCACCATTGGTTGGATCATGAATTTTTGAGCAAATATCCTCTTTACAACTCCTCAAGATGAGCTAAGAAAAATATATAACATCTTTTTAATAGACCCTCTGAGTGTATTTTGCTAGAAGAATATGGCTTGAAGAGCTTGCCCCAACACTATTCCGCCGGCGGAATACCCTTGGAGAGCCTACAAAGAATGCATCATAACTTTTGCTCCTTAACTCAGATTGAGGAACTGTAAAAAGGAAAAATATTCAAATTTTCATGATCTATGCAATGATAGGCCTAAAATTATAATTTGTATAGGTATAGAAGAGATAAATTAAAAATTTCAAGATGTATATGAGAGTTACAACTTTTTCCTAATTCATATTATGGTAGGAAGGAGTTTAGTAGAGACTACATTTCCTTAAAAGTACCTAGGTTTGAAGAATTGAGAATATTTTAAAAATACCTCCCTTGACTTTCCATATTTGATAATGTATTAGAGATTAATTTATGATCGAGAATAATGGCTTCAATTATGAGATTTTCCATATCCTTTTCCTACCCATCCAAGGAATATGGTATACATTGTTACATGAGAGCTTCTCAATACTTCAAATATGGGATTGCTAAAGCTAAGGGAAACCCTTTTAAATCGATTTAATTACCATAATTCTCAAAAGAGAGTATGGTAGGGAGGGATATATAGGAGTTTCTAAAGTGTTCACTATTTGTTCATATCTAGATGATGTTCTCTAAAATGAGGGTTATAATGATAAATAAGTAAGTATATGGTTCCATAAATGAGAAATTAAGAAAGAATTATATATTCCTTTGAGAAATATACTAGCATGGTTGATGTCAAACATTATCGCTCAGACTTTTCTGCTTGTAGGTTTTTGCTCAAAAAATGTGCATATCTTAATAAGGTGGAGGAGAAGATCAAGAATGTCTCATTGACCTTGAATTTGGCCACAATATAGTTCAAAGCCTATGGACACATCATTAGCACTTGATTAGAATCCTGAGGCATATCTTTTAACCCACTCTGAAGTCAAAAAAGGAAAGTTCAATTAGGTTTTATTTGATCCTACTCTTGATGTTATACCCATTTTGAATGTAGCAAATTTGCTTAAGGACACATCTAACCCAAAGGCTTCCCCATGATTCCCAAATATCTCTAACAATTCAATCTTGAAGACTAGACCCAAAGGGCCATAATGAACGCCAAAATCTAGCCATTAGGCTTCAAGTTCAAAATCCAACAAGATTCACATCCATCTTCCTGATGTAATACAAGATCCGTGGATTGTACTTGCCTTGGACAATAGGGAAATTCAGGTTGTACTCGCGCTTTTGGAGCACACTTGTTCCCACTGCTCAAAGTTTTAAGAACTACTACAAAGAAACGAAGGATCCCCGGTACAAGAACATAAGAGCCGAAATTTCGGCACATCCAGCTTTCCTAGTCTTGATCGACAAATCATCTATAGAGTCTAGATCATGAAGACAATCTATCGAGATCCATGCCTAGAATTATACCTCTTAACTTGATTCACATCCAACTTTCCTAGTCTTGATCAACAAATCATCTATAGAGTCTAGATCGTGAAGACAATCTATCGAGCTCCATGCCTAGAATTATACCTCTTAAACGTGAACTCAATGAGAACTCATTGAAGGGCTCCTCAAGTCATGAGATGAAAAAGGGGACAATCAAGGGCAAGTCTCCTTTGACTCTATTAGGGTCTACTTAATCATAGGATGCCCAAATATTGGTATGAGAGGAAACTTTACATATTTTCAACCATATAACATTCTAAAGGACTAAGCACAAGTACCAATGTCCATGACCATGCTACAAGACATGATGTTGTCTCTAGACATTTGATGACCATTGCGAAGTCTTTTTCAAAACATGAAGGAGAGAGTTGGAGCACTATCCCCCTATGCTTGCTTGAGATCACTTTATTGAGCAAAACTACACTTGGAGCAACATCTTAGGGGAGCAATTCGTGGTGCTGGTGGTTGAGGTCCCAGTATTGGCGGGAGTAATGGAATATTTTGAGGCCTAAATTTCCCTTGATTGGCTGATGTGGATCCTTGTATTACCAATTGTGCCAAATTTGATGGATTGGGCGGTGCAGGCAATTTTAAATGCAGCCTTTGTTGATTCATGGGTTGCTAAATCACCCTAGGGTAACGACATTGGGCGGTGTAGGCAACGTTAGATGCTGCCTTTGTTGATACATGGGTTGCAAAATCACCCTAGGATAATGACATTGGGATGTGTCGTGATTTCCCCAACGAACACAATGGGCACAATAGAGTGCTGGACTAGCTCTAAGACGAGGGCACTCATTAGTGGGATGGTTTCCATTGCATACCCCACAGCATACATTATCTCTTTGTGGAAATAGATGGGGGTTGCTAGGAGCATCTTTTAACATATTTTCCTTCCATTGTTGGCCCAAATCATTCAATAGATTAGTGGCCACCTCTTCCATGCTTAGTACCTTAGGCATCATGCTTGCATCCCTAGCTACTTCTAAGGTTGAAGCCTTTGCTATTTGGGACATATCAAAGGCCTGGGGCGCCAACTTGATCCATGTTATGTTCCTACCCTCATCCAAAATCTAGGGTATGGGGGGGACAAGGTTCATATATAATATGCATGTTTAATCCTAGCGATAAAGTCTCTTAAGGACTTAGTCTGCTTCTTTTGCTTCACCTCATAAAGCTAGTTGATCGAGCTCCACTTGGGGCCACTGGCAGCAAACCCCAGAATGAAATATTTATGCAATGCTCATGCAATGTGTTCCAATTTATTTCTCCTTGGTGTTTAAGGCTCTAAACCATTGTCCAACCTTGCCATCAAGAGTCAAGCCAAAAACATTGACCTTGTCTAGATCCCCGATATCACCAAAGGTCTCACAGATTTGTTCAAATCTCTCAACATGGGAGATTGGGTCTCCTCCTACAAACTTGGTGATTAGTTTGGAGATTGTGACAGGCTTGCTCCTTGCGGGGATGGTATCCCTTCTTGGAAAAGATAGAGGTTTAAGGCTCTAAACCATTGTCCAAGCTTGCCATCAAGACTCAAGCCAAAAGCATTGACCTTGTCTAGATCCCCGATATCACCAAAGGTCTCACAGATTTGTTCAAATCTCTCAACATGGGAGATTGGGTCTCCTTCTCCTACAAACTTGGTGATTAGCTTGGAGATTGTGACAGGCTTGCTCCTTGAGGGGATGGTATCCCTTCCTGGAAAAGCTAGAGGTGGCGTTGCAACCCCCCTTCCTAGCACTTTCACTTGGATTCTCATAGCTTCATCCATAAGGATCATTTGCAATATAGGAGGAGGTTGTGGAACAGTGGGCCCTATCTCATACATTGGTGGTCTTGATGAAGGGTTCCACGGATTTGATGGCACAAGGTTGGGATGGGAGGATCCTGGCCCACTAGGCATTTGCCTTCTGACTTGGGTCGGGTAAGGCCTAACAGATTGGACTAGATGTCCTCTAAGGAGTGGTATGTTCCCTACAAGCATAGGCCTATAAGGAACAGTTGTTGGGTAGAGAATATCTCCCATGTTTTGTTGCCAAGGTGGAATCATAGGGGTTTCCAAGGTGGAGGGTCTAAATTGTGGGCCTTTGAGGTGACTCTTATGCACCATTTGTTCAAGCATTTGGGACCCTTGTGAGAATCTAGATCCAAATCCATCCCCATAGGACTGTCTATCATCAAAGAGTCAGGACGATAGGGGTTGACTTCCAATTGGTATCATGGGACTTGGTGCCCTAAATATTGCTTACGATATTAGTTGTTGGGATGGCATTTGAGGCTCTGTCGTTGCCCTAGTCTGCCCAACAAATGGGTTGACCATTTTTGCAGGTGGGTCACTCTACCCAAACCTTCCTATCATGTTTATAAATGAGTATTTGAGATGTTGTGGAAGGAGTAGGTGATTGATGGCGTACTTAATTAGAGTTTGGAGCTATAGATGCTCTACAGTTGGGATTTCCACCCATCTCTCCATCAAAGCTCATTGAATCTTCAGAGCTGGACAACTCAGCTTGGGATCCATGCATCGAGTGGGCATTAACTATTGAGGATCTTGACCAAATAGTTGTGGAACTCTGTGTGCATGTGTTAGTCTGCATAGTTGATGCCCCAATTCTAGGTTGAGTTCGCCTCGATGCGGGGTCACCCCTTGTGGCCGGATAGAGCTAAAGCATCGATCTGGCAAGATAGAGATAAAGCACTGACCCAGGGGATAAAACTACAACATCGTCCCACAGGATAGAGCTAAAGCATTGCCCTACGGGACCTTTTGAAGGGAGGGCCAACCCTAATATCTTTCTACCACTCTCTCTTCTCATTCTTTTACCATCATCTTAGGCCCATCTAGCTCCAAGACAAAATCCTAGCTCCACGGACTTGCCACCATCCATCAAATAATGTTGTTAACTAATTTAGTTAATTTAACACACACACACACAAGATTACAACTTTGCAAAATCTAGAACAAGTGGTTGAATTGAAACAACATTTGATTATTCATCATAGAATATTTTACATTCATTCCATGGGGGGTCACTGTATGTAACCCTACATATCGCATGCATTCAAGGACTATTTTTTGGACCCCTTATCTATGAATATTGTACAATTAAAAGAAATCCTTTTTCCATATAATCATGTAACTTTTTTTCTATGATACCCCTCTAGAAATATATTTTTGTTAAAAATGTTATTTGAAGATGCCCTTCTATTGAGCTCAAGTCACATTTTTATGACATGATCCCCTTGCAATACATTGAATAGATTTGGGTTCTTTATGGACCATCAGCTCCACATTTGGCTTCCTAAATATGACTTCCAAAAGGCACATCTCTTAGTCTTTAATGTAATGATACAAACTACTTTTGCAATTCTTGATTCCTTTCTCTTCTCACTCTTGAGCCATTGATTGACAAACATCTATCAATTGTTGGAGCATCATGGAAGAGCTCGTATTGTGGCCAAGGTTTGTTCTTCATCAACCAAAAATGACAAAGTTTGAAGATGACGAGATGGTAGAATTTGAAGATGATGAGATGATAGAGCTTGAAGATGGAAACTCTTATAATGTGCCCAGCATAAGCTGATCTTTGCCAAGTGAAGATTAAAAAAATGAGAGCAGGAACTTGATTTTTGCCAAGCAAAGATGATAGATGGTGCAGCCAAAAAACAATTTATTCTTCTACTTAGCTAGGATCTAATCTTTGCCAAAGAGAGATGCACTCAAAAAAAAAAATCCTCTCCTGCTTAGGAAAGGTCTAATCTTCACCAAGGAAAGATGAAAAAGGAGCAGTGACAAATAAAAATCAACAGATTATTTGAGCGACCATCTGATCTTTGCCAAGTGCAGACAATAGAGATAGGGCACAGAACAAAATAAATTTCACTACATTTTAAAGCACAAAGGATTCTTTTTCTCAGTAGTGAAGATGACAGAGATGGTCACAAAAATGAAAAATAATCATCTTCCACCCAACACAATTTGGTCTTTAGTAAGTGAAGATGACAAAGATGGTCACCTAAAAGAAGGATTTTGTCTCCTGTCTAGCCAATATCTAGTCTTCAACAAATGAAGACAATGCAAGAATGAATACTAATAAAGAGTTTTCTCTTAGCAGAAGCATTTTCTTGAGTTGAGATTTTGATTTGAGATATCGCTAACATGGAGGGGGTCATAATGGTGGATGGAGGCATGTCCATGGGAGGAGGAGGAGGAGGCAATCATTGTTTATAAGAAGACAGCCAATAGAGGTCATGATGAAAGGAAAGGAGAACAAGCAAGTGGATAGAGGAAGTTGAGGACAAGCATGAGGCTAGAGGGTGAGCATGAGTCTAAGGCACAAGCATGAAGCTAGAGGGAAAGCATGAGGTAGAGGGTGTGGAGGATGAGCACAAGGGCAGAGGACATCGAGGATGAGCACAAGGTTAAAGGTCCTGAGGAGCTTGGACTAGTATTAGGAGGTTGGTTTAGAGTGTAGAGAGAAATTTAATTAGGATTCTCTTGTCTAATTAGCCATTTGATTAAACAACTATTAGCCTCTAGTGAATTTTAAAATGTAGAATATTTTGAGTTTACTATTTTGGAAATTTTCTCTTGGGAATCTCACACTTGTCTTTTGTCACACTGAGTCACACCCCCATCACTCGTCACTTCTGTCTACTTGTCTCCAACACCTGTGTTAGTAAACTGCCTATTGGTCACATCTTTTAGTGCACATGTGTCCCTCACCACCATGTGCCTCCTTCCATTCTCATATCTCTTCAATAATGGTCTGTCATTCTTCCATTTATGACACTTCCACCTTAGGCCACCATGTGTCATCCATGTGTGATTTGTGTGCTCGTCATCTCATCTTTGTTGCAATCTCAAGTCAATCATTTGCCTCACAATGCAAGAACAAATAAGATTTGGTAAGTCTTACATGTTCTTCGCGTCCCCCTTATTCATGGTAAGGGCATTGTAAGAAAGGGGTTTCTTAGAGGAAATTTTGCTTTGCAATTATGCTTTTGTTAGTTTTAGTGCCTTGATCAATGATTACCAAAGCAACTTATCAACTCTAATCCCAATAAATGATTGGGTGTCGAGGGAAATGGACAAATCATTTTCAATTCAGGCATATCAACATCTTACGTAGTTATGTTAAAGAGGAATATTTCTAGAGACTTTGCAAGCTATTTAAAGGTATCCTATAGAGCCTATTAACATTGAGGAGGCTACAAGATCTCATGAAGACTAACATCCACACATCTAACATATGATTTCAGTACCTTGGCAATGGGGATTATCAAAGTTCTATGGTAGATCAATCCTTGATCCCAGGATATGTGCACTCAGATGCCACCAATTTCAAGCCTCTTATTAATTGTCTTTGAATTAGTTCTTGCATTTACACCAGCCTTGTAAGCCTTTCAATAATTATGGCACATTGTTTCCAATATCTCATTTACAAGTTTGATATTTTGCGCATAGTTGTTCAACATGGCCAGATCACACAATGATATTACCCTTCTAGACAAGAATAGCAAGCTAGATGACAATAATTATGGCAACTAATCCAAAATGGTGAATATGTTCTAGGTAAAGATGTTGTGGGACACTTTCATAGAAAAAGAGAAGAGACTTGGGCCTTTGGTAACAACTTCCACTACTCCATTTGCTCCTGATGTACTTTCAAAAATTGCAAAGTAGCATGAAGATAAGGATAGGACGACACGGCTAGCATTGACCAACCTCAACTTCATTGTAAAAGATGTTATGCTACCCATTCTCAGTGGGTCAAATATCTTTCATGATCTCTTGAGGCCATAGGGCCTCGAGGTCTCAGAGGACATTAATTTTCTTTCTTTCTTTCTCTCTATCTTGAGAGCAAAGAAACATGGCATTTGTAGCAAGGGTGGGTCCTGGACCAGGCTTTACATTGCCAAGTTACAATGCTGCCCGCGACAACTACTTGGATGCATACTATGAGAGGATGAAACTAGAGATGGAGCAAGTAGTATACGATGGTATTGAGAAAACAGGATGTACCATTGTTAGTGATGGATGGAAAAATGTCACCAAGAGGCCTCTGATCAATATCATGGTCGTGACATTTAAGGGAGAGGCTTTTCGTCAATCAATTGACACAAGTGGTAATGCCAAGATAGGTGAATACATTGCTGAACAATTGGAGGCTATAATTGTGGATGTTCGAGAGCATACTGTTGTTCAGATAATCACCGACAATGCAAGGAACTGTAGGAAAGCTGAAAAAATTAAAAATAAAAAATATCCAACCATTTGGGCATCGTCGTGCTCTTGCTATTGCCTTGACCTTGTGCTTGAGGATTTGTATAAATCAACGGAGTCTCTATGGTTCAAAGCCACTGTAGATGAAGGATGAAGATTGGTGTTGTACTTCCTCAACCACGAAATATTTTTGGGCATTTTCAAAAACCGCCAACCTGTTGAACATCCACTAGAGTTTTTGAAACTTGGCAAAACATGTTTCGGAATAAACTATATAATGTTGGACCATTTGCTCAAGCTACAAGGAGTTGTAACGGAGACATTATTCAGTGTAGAAGCTAACGAGTGGATAGCTGAGTCAACCTCACAAAATGCCCGTAATGAATTCTTAAAGATGAAGCAAATTGCTCACCCTGCTAGCTTTTAGAAGAGAATAGCTGATGCGGCCGAAGCAATGAGGCCAGTATGGTTTGCCATTTGAAAACTAGATGTGAAATGACCAAGTTTGGGCAATTCTTATATGGCTTGGTGGACTGCTAAGCGAGACCTATTAAAGGAAAATAGAATCCACAAGTGACGGCATTGGCTACATTGTCGATCATCATGCCACTTTGCAAAAGATGTTTCAAAAGAGATGGAATCATGCTCACAATGACCTTCACTATGCTAGTCATATTTTAGATCCTCAATGGTGGGAGTATCGTCTTAAAAGATTGGAACACATAATGCAGCCTTGGCATAATCTCTTGGGATGATTTTTTGAGGACGCATCTGAATATGCTGCTACTGCGAGGAAATTATCCACTTTTTGAAATCAGGAATGGTTGTTTTCATATACAAGAATACGAGACCTTGCAAAGGAGATGCCTACATGGAGATGGTGGGAAGAGTGTGGAGCATCGACACCTCATTTGTAAATGTTGGCTTTGAAAGTGCTATCCTAGCTTTTAGCAATTCATCGAGTGAACGAAATTGGTGTAATTACAAGTTTGTTATTTCAGTCACAAGAAATCGTTTGAAGATAGAAAGAGCATAGAAATTGGTATATGTTTATGTAAATGGTAGACTTTTGGATGATGTTAAGGGAGAGAGTAATGATGGAGATCTAGCCAAGTGGGTATATTGTGATCTCTCAAGCCATTGCATGATCCTCCCATCATTGTAACCAGGTACTCCCACAGGTACACAATCAAGGAAAGATGATGGATCATCCATTAGTGGAAATGATGAGCCAAATGTGGCTGATATGCAAGCGGTATAGCAAGCTGAAATTCCCTTGAGAAGATTAGCTAGAGTGTCTAGACCACTTGAGAGATTTGTTCCAGAGGCAGACTACGTGATGCTTACTAATTGCAGGGAGCCTTCTTGCTATAGGGAGGCTATGATGCACGAGGATTAGCACAAGTGGGAGTATGCTATGCAATCAGAGATGAATTCACTCATGAAAAATAAGACTTGGGACTTGATTTCTTTGCCACATGGAAAGAAAGCATTGCCATGTAAATGGGTCTACAAGATGAAGGTCACACATGATGATGTGCCTAAGTACAATGCCCATTTGGTTGCTAAAGGTTTCAAGCAAGAGAAGGGTGTGGACTTTGATGAGATCTTCTCTCCAGTTGTGAAGATGGCCACACTTAGATGTGTACTTGGACTTGTGGGAGTAGAGGATATGGAGCTTATGTAGATGGATGTCAAGACAGCTTTCTTGCATGGGAATCTGCATGAGGAAATCAACATGGTATAGTCGAAAGGCTTTAAAGAAAAGGGCAAAGAACATTTGGTTTGCAAGCTGAAAAAGAATCTTTATGGCCTTAAGTAAGCACCTGGAGAATGGTATCAAAATTTTGATGCTTTCATTCAGTCCCAGGGTTTCATAAGAAGTGAGATTGATCACTGCCTCTACGCTAAAAGGGCTAAGGATAATAGCTTGATACTCCTAGCACTTTATGTGGATGATATGCTATTGTCTAGCAAGAACACTTATGAGCTGGATGCATTGAAGGCCAAGTTGCATGAGGCCTTTGACATTAAGGATTTGGGACTTGCAGGTCATACTCTTGGTATGCCATCATGTATGACCGGAGTAGGAAACTAATTTGGCTTTCACAGGAGTATGCTACAAATTTGTTTTAATATGGAGGGGGGGAAGGTAGTAAGTACTCCATTGCCTCCCTATGTGAAACTAAGTCAAGCAGATAGTCCCAAATCAGATGATGAGAGGGCCATGATGGCCAAGGCTCCTTATGCATTAGCGGTTGGGAGTCTTATGTATGCTATGATAGCTACTAGACCAGGCATTGCATTTGCAGTGGGAGTTGTTAGCCGGTATATGGCTAATCTAACATAGACATGGAAAACAGTAAATCAGATTTTATTTACATTCCAAAAACATTCAGTTGATACATTCTCTATTCAGGAAGATGATCCCTCTGACAAAATATGAAGAGGGGAGAGGAGAAGAGTGGACATTAGGAGAGAGAGCACAGCTAGAGAGCACACCACAAATGACTAACTGTACACTAGATTTAATTGAAAATGTAGAATACATACAAACCCATTTAGGATTAGGGTTAGGACATCTAACCCTTTCCTTTATAGCACTCTATTGGATTAGTGCTATGCACATATGATCACATGATGGTTAGTGCTATGCACATATGATCACATGAAATTGAGCATGATCTCTCAACACCTTCCCTCAAGATCAACATCATGAAGTAGGCCTTCCCTCAAGATCAACATTATGAAGTAGGCCTTCCCTCAAGATGATGATTCTGGGGAATTGGAGAAGGACTGAGCGTTACATTCCATCACACCCCTTTAATGGGAATGCCCTTCCTCTGTGTCGGCGTTTCTTGAAAAGCTCTTTACCGAGTGGTTCGGTAAAGATGTCTGCAACATTCTCTTTGCTATCACAATGTTGCAGTGTGCTGTCACCAAAGTAATACTCTTTCTTTGATGAAGTGCTCTCTGACATCAATGTGCTTTGTTGTGGAGTGATATATTGGATTCTTAGCTAATGCTTGAGCCGATTGATTATCACAGTATATTGTTGTTGGCTTTAACTTATCAAAGTAATCTATTTCTAACAATAGTCTTTTGAGCCATATAGCTTCACATGCACCTGTAGTGAGTGCTCTATATTCTACTTCAGTCGAAGATAAAGAAACAGTTGGCTATTTGTTTGAAAACCATGATATAGCACCTTGACCAAGGAAAAATGCATATCCCTGTGTGGATCTCTTGGTCTCATGATCTCCGGCATAGTCACTGTCTTAGTATCCATACAACTGTGGATGACTTCCTTTGTATTCTATCCCAAACTGTCTTGTACCTCTGATGTATCTCAAGACTCTTTTGGCTGCATTCCAATGAGATTGTTTTGGATTTGCCATAAACTGTGCAAGTGAACTTACTGCATAACAAATATCTGGCCGTGTGATAGTCAGATATATAAGAGATCCGATGAGCTGCCTGTAGTACTTGTCATTGATTGTAGGGTTTTTTGAATCTTTAGTAACTTTCAAACTCTGTTCAATTAAGTGGCTGCAATCTTGCAATCTGCCATATGAAACTTCTTTAGGATACTGTCAACATATTTCACCTAACTCATGAAGGTGCTGTCTAAATCTCTCTAGAACTCAATTCCAAGACAATAGTGCATAAGTCCAAGATCTTTCATGTCGAACTCTTCAGATAAGTCTTATTTTAGCTTTTTGATGAAGCTATCCTTACTTCCTGTCACAATTAGATCATCTACGTACAAAAATGCAATAGTAATGTCTTCCCCTTGAACTTCGTAGTAGAGAGCATGATTTGCATTGACTTCATGTATCCCAGATCAGCAAAATACTTGTCGATTCGGCTTCTGAACATTCAAGCAAAAAACATCATCATCACGACACTTTAGTTCTTGAAGCAATATCAAATTTGCATTAACATTTCTGAGGGCAGAAATACACCCTTTTTGCTTATCAGAGTTGCAGCACCCTCGAAGGTTCCAAGAGAGTGCTTTGATCTGCTTCATATTGTCAACATCGGAACTCCATTCTACACTGCTAGTTTGCAAGCATCTTGTAGGCATCCTTGAAGAAGTTAAAGCAGTTATCTTTCCCATGACCCACATTCCTGGTAGTATCTTTGAGTCTCTTCGACATGTGGCCGATAGATTACCAACATTAACGTTGCTTGAGTGGGAGAATAGAACTAGTGCCATTCTGCCTATGAGGCCATGGAGAATGCCAATAGTGCATCTTCTCTACAATCTCATTGGGAGAATGTCATTAGTGCCATTTCCAATGTGTCCCAAAAGATCGATAGAAAGCACTTAAATTCACGCCTTGGAAGACTAACTTTACTAGACATCTTAAGTCCCTTTTTTTTTTCATGAAAAAGACTTGTATTAAGTATGAAAAATACCCGCGTGAGCAAGAAAGTGAACTACATCATGCGATGAGGAAAGCCCCCTAAAATAGGGAACATAAAACTCAAAATGAGCTGGAAAGAAACCAAGGTTGAGGCTGAAAGTGCCACCTCAACCCTACTGTAGTAATATTTCCAGGGCCCCAAGAGATGGGAATCCAAGAACTAAGAGGGGGGGGAGAGAGGGAGAGAGAGAGGGAGGGAGGAAGGGAGAGAGACACATGCACGCATGCACGCCTAAGAGTGAGAGAGAGAGAGAGAGAGAGAGAGAGAGAGAGAGAGAGAGAGAGAGAGTTATGGTGCAAGATGGACTACGAAGGCAAATTAAGAGTGTATGGTGGGTTCTTTGCCAAGTGAGCAAGGGAAGATCCTACAATCAATCCTCTCTTTGTTGAGGGCATATATATATGGGTTGGTTATTTGACAAAACATGTAACATTAAGGGAAGAACTTGCAATCATACTCTCTCCAAAGGACTAAAAATTTATTTCCAGGGCCCCAAGAAATGGGAATTCAAGAACTAAGAGGCTAGCTATAAAGGTGTCGTGGAGGTGGTAAACTCAATAATGGAAGGCAACAAGGGGTTAACATGACAGGTTAGGACATGAGCACACTCTGGACTTCTCGAATTAGCCAACACGTTCCACCACCGCCCTTGAATACATTAATCAACACACCTTAATCAACACTCATATCAATCAATCTTAATCACCTTATGTTAATCGACACTCATGCATCGTGTGACATATAGTAATGTTAATTTTCAAAGATTGTGGGCTCCTATTGAGCTTGCTTGCCCACCTCTTCAATTTTCCAAATACTCATAAAACTTTAAAGTCTATGCAATGTGTGCATTTTTAATCAGAGTTCAAGATTCCCAAGTCTTTACCTCATAGTTTCTTATCTCTCCCCTAGAGTGGGTATGCTTTTACATTTTTACTTGTCTATCCCTCCAAATACTAGGCACATGTCCTCAACACTTGAGCCCAAAGATGGTCGTGGGAGCTCAAGATGTGATTTGAGAAAGTTCGTGGCTACCCCGAGTGAGTATATATGGAGGGGAGGGAGGGGGCTGAGGCAGAGCAAACAAAGGGAGGGGAGGAAAGTCTGAGACAAGGGGGAGAGCATGGAACGGAGAGAGGCAGGGTGAGGGCAGCGTGCAAAGGCAAGATGAGGGCAGTGCGCATAGGGTGAGACAAAGTCGGTGAGGGCAGTGTGCAAAGGCGGTGAGGCGATAAGACCTTAGGTTAATTGGGTTAATAGAGGGGGCAAAGAGCCAAATTAATGAATTTATTTAGGGAGAGTGAATAGAGAATGTGAAAAAAAAAGTGATATCAATTGATATATATAGCTTGATATTATTGTGGATTTATGCATTTGGACTTGCTTTGTTGCATTCGGCGCTAGAGTTTGAACATGAGGAAATCTCGAAAGTTACAGTTCTAACCTTAGGCTTAAAAAATAATACCATAGACATATTGAATGAAAGATGCTATGCCGATTTCCATTCAAACCTATAAAGGGGTAGAAAGTGTTTGGTGATGGTCTTAACATGATATAGCACTATGTGAAGTGGGTCTAAAGTTCTCAAATTTGAAAAGTAGGCTACTCCTTGAGGTAACAAATCCATGAATCCTTCATGAAGCACCGTGTTGAAATGAGTTGAGATATTGAAAGTAGAATTAGTGCAATGCATCTTCCTTTTTAATGATGGTGGGTGGCTTGCAATGAAAATGTTGAGACTCAAATGTGCTTTACTTGAAATCATGAAGATCATTCATGCCCTTGGAGAAAATGTGACGTATGGATTGAAGATAATAATATAGTCAAGATATTGATTGAAACCGAGTTAGTGGAGTTTGTAAAGTTTGGAATCAGTGGTATGATCACAATTGGTCATAATAGAGGAAGGATTAGTGTCATCAAGCTTTGTGAGATGCATATTGGATAATTCATGTGCAAGACACAACTAGACAATAGACTATTCCCACCAAATACATGTTAGAATTACATTGGCAGTCACATTTAAGAAATTGAATTATATTTGTAATCAATATGTCCCTCTGTCTCAAACTATGGCAGTGAACATTTATAAGAAAAAATATAATGTCTCTTTGTAAGTTTTCAAGTCTCTTTCTTTCTAAGTCTCCTATAAATTGATGATGGCATCTACATAATATGTTGCTGGAGCTAAACATTTATGCATAAGAGTGTCATTGTATGTTCATTTGGACTTGCTTTTTTGCATTCGACACTAGAGTTTGTACGGGAAGAAATCTCAAAACTTATAGTTCTAACCTAAGGCTTAAAAACAATACCATAGACACATTGAATGAAAGTTGGTTAGTTGTACATTTTGGAAGAGGCTATGCCTATTTCCATTTAAACCTATAAAGGGGTAGAAAGTATTTAGTGATGGTCTTAACATGATGCAACACTATGTGAAGTGGCTCTAGAGTTCTCAATTTTAAAAAGTATGCTACTCCTCAAAGTTACAAATCCATGAATGCTTCATGA
Organism: Dipteris shenzhenensis; assembly: GCF_047967505.1. Classification (NCBI taxonomy): domain Eukaryota; kingdom Viridiplantae; phylum Streptophyta; class Polypodiopsida; order Gleicheniales; family Dipteridaceae; genus Dipteris; species Dipteris shenzhenensis. The sequence goes on from NC_141599.1 coordinate 2,410,349, forward strand.
AGTACCAGGTGGTTTGCAATGAAAATGTTGAGACTCAAATGTGCTTTACTTGAAATCTTGAATATCCTTTATGTCCTTGAAGAACATGTGATGTATGGATTAAAGATAACAATATGATTAAGATATTGATTGAAACCGATTTAGTGGAGTTTGTAAACTTTGGAAGCAATGGTACGATCACAATTGGTCATAATAGAGGAAAGATTAGTGTCATCAAGCTTTGTGAGATGCATAAGGGATAATTCATGTGCAAGACTCAACTAGACAATAGACTATTCCCACCAAATACATGTTAGAATTACATTGGCGATAATCGCATTTAAGAAATTGAATTACATTTGTAATCAATATGTACCTCTATCTCATACAATGGCAGTGAACATATCATGTCTCTTATGTAAGTTTTCAAGTCCCCTTTTTTCTAAGTAACCTATATATTGATGGTGGCATCTACATAATACTTGCATCATCTTTCATGAAGATGAAAATTTTCTTTATCATACTAGGAAAGATTATGCATGAGGCCAAAGTTTTCTATACTATTTCTTAAGGAAGAGCTACCATGTGGCAAGAGGAGCTAGAGTGGAGGGGGAGATGTGCCACGGGCTTCTTGGCATGGTGAGAAAAGGGGGTTGTCGGAGGCATCCTTCCTAAGGGCAAATCATGGGTTTTTGAAATTAAGGGAGGAACGGAGTTGAGATTCAATTAAAAGTTTTCTTAAAAATTTTCAAAGGTTGAAATTCATAAAAAAACCTTAAATTTTTATTCCGTGAAATTGAAGGCAACCTATCATTTGAGACCAGGGGAGCTGGTCTCTAGCCCGTCTACGCGTCGTAGACGGGTCAGGTTACTCGTCATACTTAAAAGCAGTGTTAGGGAATTTTGGAAGTTTGCTTGGAAGCGATGGCTGCAAGCCTTCTTCACAGAGGAGTCCGCAATTTTCTTCCTACGCATGCCGGTGTTGCTCTGTCCATCGACATTCGATCGACATGGCTTCTAGTAAGACCGAGAGAGAGTTTACAGTCACATGCCTTTTCCACTGACAATTCATATTCTGGTGTGCCCCGCATTCCTCTGTATTTGTTTCCGTTCAAAAGCAATGTTTCAAAGACGCTCGAGGAAGTTTTCTTCATGTTGCGTCATTAACCCGTAGGTCAACAAATGCGAATAGAGCGGCTTTGGCGAGAATTCATCTTAGGCTCACAGCATTGGAGGGCGAAGGAGGTAAGGCTTTACCTTTTCGCAGGAGGTTCTGAAACAGTGTTGAATCTGATAAAAGTGGAGAATGCATTCCACTTCTGCATGCGGGTAGTCATTTTTTTCACTTTCTACATTCGAGCAGTGCGTCATTGGATAAGAAATTTCGCTTGTTTCGTTAAGGGACCGGATGAGCCTTTATGGATTGAGGATGCGGGAGCGAAGGTAAAGACGCAAGGTCAACAGGCAGGTGGACTATCTCTGCCACCGGAGAGCTGGATCCCCAGTCCGGCAGCACCACAGGTCTTCACGCTTCCCCTCTCCCCCACGTTGCCTTCATTTTTCAACGATTTGCAGTGTAATGGAAAGTAACAACGCAAACGAGTTTTTTTTTTTTTTGGGTTGGCATATGGAAGTTGGGTGCCTAAGAGCAGTTAATGATACACGATTTTTGTCTGTTGTTTCTTATACCGAAGCACAAGCGTGCCTATCTACTTCTTAGGTGGCACTCGCAATGATTATTGTTGATGATAGATGTTAAAAATTGAAAGGGTATCCCGCAGCGGAAGATTGATAGATTAGCCCAAGAATTACATGCGGAAGTGTATCACTATGGAATCAAAGTTCATCAAGTGTGCGTATTTCACAACCATTGATGTGTGCAGACTAGTGGCACCTCTAGATCTCTGAGCCCGCGTGCTCCACTGAGCTTATGTAGACTCTCCATCCAAAGGATTCATTCACCTTAGTGTCTAGAACCTCAGCCTAGTGGGTGTGAAGAACTAGACTTCTCGAGAATGCAAATGTGTGCAATGCATGCAAAATTTGAATGCCAATCGACCCTCCAATGGGGAAGAGCGCCCTCGTGAGGGTACTTGTTTCTATATCGACCTACATGCAAGGTGGGAGAGAGGACGGATGAATGCAATGTGTTACAGAGAATGCTATGTGAGATTCACAATGAAGGGTAGTACCCTTTCATTAATGTCCCTTGAGATCACTCAAGTTCCATCTTCCCATGTATACCTACCCTTATCCTATAACCCATGCCCTCACCATTCAATGCACTCTAATGCACCCTTCCCTTTCCTATTGTCCCTAGGATCTAGACACATGTGTGCACATCTTTATTACTAATTATTGGCCAATGTTACATAGTTTGGCGGTACTATTTACACCGCGCGATCGATCATAAATACAGCTATATAACCGCACCATTAAATTGGCGCCTAACAATAATAAGGTTCTAGTGACTATTAATTAACTAAATAATCATTTCTCCTGTCATGACACTCCCTCCTGCTTGAATGACCAGAAGTCCTCTTTTGGATTATTGCCTCTCTTCCTCTTAAGTGCACTTTCTCTTGTTGCTTCTGTAATTGCATTACCTCTTTATAGTTTGCGAGTATCTGTGGAAAATTTGTAAAGAACTATTTTTTCATCCATTGTGCGTCACTAGCTGCCTGGTTTTTAAACTTTAGTAAATACATATATCTCTTCTTTCCACGAGTACTCTTCTCTTCATGGTACACAATCTGTTCCGAAGTAAGAACTTTAGTCCCATGTTCAGGTTCTTCTTGATGTTTGAGTATCCAAAAACACAGAAGTAGCGCCATGGTATCTCTTCAAATTGCTCGCATGAAAGATATTCTTCATACGCCAGTGGGCTGGTAATTTCAGCTTATACGCTCTGAATCCTTCTTCTGGATATAAAGCTGCTGAAATCTGAAATGGACCATAAAACTTCGGTGCTAACTTGACATGTTTTGTACTTCCTCTCATTGACTTTATTCTTCTTTTATTAATCTTCAGCAAAACCTAATCATTCTCCTTGTCTTTTCTTTTCTTATTGGCTGCCTTGGATTGTTGAACCTAGGGCCTTCTTAATATGTTCTTTTACTTGCTCAATAACCTGACATATCCTCAGCAAACTGGTCAGCAGCACAAATTCGCTCCCCCAAGTGTGTTATTGGAGTGGGTATACATTGCCCATACATAATTTCAAATGGGGCTTTCTTGGTGGAAGTATATACAGTGTTATTATAAGCAAACTCTAACATGGGTAAGAATTCTGACCACCTTCTAGGTTGGTCATGGACATAAGCTCAAAGTAAAGTAATTATGGTTTGATTGGCATTCTCACTTTATCCATCTCCTTGAGGATGGAAGGTTGTAGTACATTTCAGTTTGGTTCCGAGATTCTCTAATAAGGCTGTCTAAAAGTTGCTAATGAAACGGCCATCATTATTGGATACAATAGATTGTGGTAACCCATGTAACCTAAAAATTTTTACAGGGAATAAAATGAGCCTGTTTACTCAGCCTGGGGAAACTTGACACAAAATCCATTATAATGGGGAATAGGCAAAGGGTGCAAAAGACCAGCAGTCTTGCTTGTGTCAGATTTAATGCGCTGACTTATGTCACATTGTTGAATGAAGGTTGAAACTTCTTTGCGAAGTTTAGGCCAATGGAACTACCTCTCAATATTATCAATGGTCCCTCTAATGCCTCTATGTCCAGAATATGGACTTGCATGTAACTCACTCATGACTAGATATCGAAATGTTTTGGGTACACATATCCATCCACGATGGCATAGGCCTCTAAATCCCCGACCTTGTTACGTTGATTCTTTCCATAAATTTCAGCGAAGTCCTCATCTAAAGGATAAGCTTCAACCATCGCTCCTAATGATTTCTCCTTAATCATAGAAATGTGATTAACTTGGGGCCGTCTACTCAAAGCATCAGCTACTAAATTCTCATTTCCTGGCTGATATTCAATGTTTGGTTGCCCAAAGGATTGAATATATTCAGCCCATTTGAGTTGTCTTCAAGAAACAATGGGTTGAGAAAACAAGTGTTTGATACTTTGATGGCTTGTCTTAATCTTGAAAGCAGAATCATATAGATAATGCTTCCATAACTTCAAAGCATGAATGATTGCCAGTAACTCCTTCTCATACGTGATATATTTTAATTCAGCCCCTTGAAGCTTCCTACTCTCATAAGCAATGGGATGCCCTCCTTGCATGAACACTGCCTCAATCAAGGTACCACTCGCATCCGTATATACAACAAATAACTCTTTGTCCATATCCGGAAGTCTGGTGCAGTGACCAATGTTCTCTTAAGCTCCTCAAAAGCTACTTGGTGAACCTCTCCCCACTCATACAAGGAATGCTTCTTCAACAAATCTGTTAGTAGAGAAGCAAGATGTGCAAAATTCTAAATGAATCTATGATAATAACTACACATCGCTAGGAAGGATCTCAGCTCATGTATATTTTTGGGTATTGGCCATTCAATTATGGCCTTGACCTTTTTAAGGGTCAACCCGAATTCACTCAGCAGACACTATGTGTCCCAAATACTCTATTTTTGTCTTGAAGAACTCACTCTTCTTGGTATTTAGGAACAATCGATCCTTCCTTAGGAGCTCCATCACCTTAGCAAGGTGATCCTTATGATCTTCCTCAGTCTGGCTGAAAACTAAAATGTCGTCAAAGAAGACTACGACAAATTTTTCCAAGTAGGGTCGCAAAACCCTTCTCATCAACCTACTAAAAGTGGCTGGAGCATTAGTTAGGCCAAAAGGCATGACCAAAAACTCATAATGCCCAGTGAGAGTGCGAAAAGCATTCTTATGTTCATCTCCAGCTTTCATCGGAAATTGATGATAACCGGATTTCAAATCCAATTTGCTAAAACTTTAGCACCTTTAAGCATATCCAATAAATCATCCACTCTTGGAATCGGATACCGGTTCTTAATTGTAAGTTTATTCAAAGCACGGTAATTTGTACACGTACGATATGATCCATCCTTCTACTTAACCAATAATACAGGTGCTCAAAATGGAGAACTGCTTGGTCGAATCAGGCCTTTTTGCAATAGATCTTTAATTTGTTTTTCTACCTCCCCTGTTCATCCTATATGGGGCTCTACATGGAGGAGAAGCTCCTGGCTCTAAGTTGTTAGAATTATAGATATAATTCAGCAGTGACCAATGTAATATAATAAGCTAGTTAGGGGCACTTTTCCCTCTTTTAGAGGTTTTTCCCCCTAACTGCAGTTAGTTCACTAACTATGGTTAGTGACTACTAAGGTTTTGTCACTAGGACAAAACCTTATCCTTCTCACTTTGTGTTGTACTTTTTGCATCCTATTCTATTGCAACTACGTCTTCAGCTTCCAAGCTTCCTACACTCTCTATCTCTCTTGCTCTCACTCATTCTCTCTCCTTCATTTGGTATCAGAGCAGGTTCTAGGCCTTTGAGCCCTCTGCTCCTTTTAGTACGAGCGCCTTGCCTCCAGCTCTAGCCCCCTCCAATCTGTCCGTACAGTCCGTACGACTGTACGGCATCCTGATGCACGTTGCCGTACAGATCTTCTCATCGTCGTCCGTACAGATTTGCTCGTCGTACAGTTTCGCCTGCCGTACAGCTCCGGTACAGCCTACGTACTGCTTCCGTACAAGTCGACGTACCACGTCCGTACGTTTCGGAAAAGGCGTACGTACATCTCCGTACAGGCGTCCGTGCATCTCCATACAGGCGTCCGTGCATCTCCGTACAGGCGTCCGTGCATCTCCGTACACTGACCGTACAGCGCCGTACAGGGTGTCGTGTCTGTCGCAGGAGCATCGGTACACTCCACCGTACTGCCGTACACACTGACCGTACAGTTCGTACAGTCTGTCCTTGCAGATCTGCACCAGTCGCTGTCAGTCTCGGGTGTTCTTTGACAGGCTCATTCTTCAGAAAACTACAGTGTGGTGCAGTTGTTTTGGAGTAAATTTGGGGCATTTTGTAGATTGCAGACATTGCAATCATTGTGCAAGTTTGGAGCTATATCAAGAGCAAAATTGCAGATCTAGTCTGAAATTTGGGGCTTTTGTTCAGAAATTGCAGATTTGGGGCTTTTAGCATTTTTACCCCTTTCTGGCTGCAATTTCTAGCCACAAATTGGGGCTTTTGTGTTGGGAGAGCATTTTTTTGGAGTATTCAGTACATACTGCCTTTCTTGGAGTGTTTGGAACACTTTTGGCAGATTTTGGAGAGTGTTTGATGCTTGGACAGATTTCTGACAGCTCAAGTACAGAAATCTAAGTTGCATATACAGCCCGTGCTTGGCTGTGTTTTTGGGAGTTGTGCATTTTATTCCCAGTAAGGGAATTCAGCTTAGTATCTGCTTCAATCTCTTTCTCAGATATGGCCCATCAAAATCAGAATGAGTTCCAGTTCGGTGGTCTTTCACAGGAAGACAAGTTGGATGGTACCAACTACTCCCTCTGGAGTTTCATGGTACGTAATATTCTGATTTCTTGCAATTTATGGGATTATGTCAATGGGGATGAAATCCGACCAGCAGATATTGCACCTGCTACCCCTCCTCAGCAAGGAGGTGGAAGAGGTCGTGCACAAGGTGCAGCTGCAGGACAAGTTGTTGGTGCAGCTACAGTCAATACTCCTGAGCAAAAGAGATGGGATTCACGGGATGCCTTAGCCTTGTCATGCATCTCTCTTTCAGTGAAAAGATCAATCATTCCGCATATCCGGTCGTGTAAGACCTCCAGGGCAGCGTGGGATATTTTGGAAAGCATGTATGCAGCATGGAATGATGCCAGAGTATCTTTCTTAAAAAGAGAGTTGAGCAATACACATATGGAGGAGGGTGACTCCATGTCAGTCCACCTCACAAAGCTACAGGATCTCAGAGAGCAGTTGTTAAACATAGATGAAATTATTCCTGATTCAGAGATGATTACAACCACTCTGAATTCTCTTCCTGAGTCTTATCTCAGCTTTCACACTTCGCTGAATTTATCATTGAGGGGGGGGCAAATCCTCTCTCTTTTCATGAGTTGATAGGACTTCTGCTTCAGGAAGAGCAGACCAGGAAAAATTTGGCTTCACGTGCAGGTGAACAAGCCATGCTCTCAAAATTTAAATCAAAAACAAAGGGACAGGCAAAGACAACAGCAAATCAGCCTTCCAGTGGGTCAGGACAGCCTTCACAAAAGGCTAAAAGTGATGCAGGTAAGCCCAAAAAGAAGGGTTTTTGTCACTACTGCAAAAAGCCAGGTCATCACATAGCAGAATGCAGGAAAAGGATTGCAAAAGAAAAGAAAAACAGCTCAGGAATGGCTGTTTCAGATTCAGCCCCTTGTGCATCTGACAGTGGGGATGCTGCAGCCAACTTTGTTGGTCAAGATTATGCCTTTTTATCTTGCATTTCTGATTCTAGGTTGGCTGTTCCAGATGCTCGGGATAGTACAGCCTCTTGCAGTGATGATACATATGCATTTTTGACTTGCAGCTTTGACTCTTCTACAGATGCATCTGCTTTCAGTGTTAATGAAACACTGAACACATGGTATTTTGACAGCGGTGCATCCAAGCACATCACTTCGAGGAAGTGTCTTTTTACTTCCTTGCATCCACCTCCTGTTGGTAAGAAAGTCACTTGTGCCAACAACTCCTCATATTCAGTACGTGGCACAGGAGAAGTTGAGCTCACTGCAATTGATGGCTCAATTTTCAGACTTTCTGATGTCTTATATGTGCCTGGCATAACCAAAAATCTCCTTTCAGTGTCCACTCTTAACAGAGGGGGATTTCAGGTCATCTTTGAGGATGACAAATGTGCTGTCCGAGATAGGGAAGCTAACTATGCCTTAATGTTATCTGATACTCTGCTGCGTGGGCTTTTTCAGCTTGATATTTTTGAGAAAAGAGCAGCTCATGCTTTGGCAATTTCTACCCCTACAGTTGCCATGCAAAATGCAGAATTATGGCATGCCAGATATGGCCACATGCATTACAACAGCTTAATGACACTTCAGAAATTTTCAATGGTTGATGCATTGCCACCTCTTGAGATACCTCCTCCACATGCCTGTGAAGGGTGCATTTTAGGTAAAATGCATAGATTTCCCTTCAAGAAGGATGGTTCAGTTAAAGCTGTTCGCAAATTGCAGCTTATACACAGTGATGTCTGTGGTCCCATGAGGACTCCGTCATTGGGTGGTCATCTCTACTTTGTCACATTTATTGATGACTACTCCAATTTTACTTGGGTTTATGGGCTGAAAAAGAAATCTGAAGTGTTCACAGTGTTTAAACACTTTTCAGCCATGGTTGAAAATGAAACCGGGCTCAAGATACAGACATTACGCACGGATAGAGGTGGGAAATACCTATCTGCAGAATTTGATGCTTTCCTCAAACAAAAGGGTATTGTGCATCAGCTCACAGTCAGGCTGACCCCTCAGCAAAATGGCAAAGCTGAGAGGAAAAATAGAACCCTCATGGAGATGGACAGATGTATGCTGAAAAGCAAACACATGCCTCATAAATTCTGGTTAGAGGGTTTGATGTGTGCCAATTACATTTTGAACAGGGCTCCCACTAAGGCTTTAAAAACAAAAACTCCTTTTGAGGTCTGGAATGACAGGAAGCCTTCAGTGGATCACTTCCGAGTCTTTGGATGCCTTGCCTATGCACATGTGCCAGTTGAATTTAGGCACAAATTGTCAGATAAAGCCATCAAATGCATATTTGTTGGATACAGTGCAGAAAGCAAGGGGTATCGTCTCTACAATCCTGCTACACGCAAAATCATTGTAAGTAGAGATGTGATATTTTCTGAAAATTCAGCTCACACTCAGGCTGATTTTCAAATGCCTTCATCTTCAGAAGATGTCTTTCAAGGGTTGCTACCCATTGCTTTGGGTTCCTCTGCTGATTTTTCTGATCCAAATCAGAATTTACAGCAACCTTCAAATGCTTCAGTTCCGCCACAGGATGTCATGCCTCCTCCACAGGCAGTGGAACAAGTGGTGCAGCAAGAAATTGCAGACATACATGCAGCAAAAACAGTCCCAAACTGGCTGTTATAGACTCTCCGCGAGAGTAAACTTGATGCTCCGTTACCTGGCAGGACTCGCAGTGCAGCAAGGCACATGGAAGGTGCTAATTCAGTGGAATCAGCATATGCAGGTACTCTCCTTGATGAGGAGGAGCCTGCCACATTTGAAGAAGCAAAAGGTAATGTGCATTGGATGAATGCCATGCACGATGAGTTGCAGTCCATTGCAAAAAATCAGACTTGGGATGTTGTGGACTTGCCACAGGGTAAACATGCTATTGGCACACGATGGGTATTTAAAGTCAAACGGAAGCCAGATGGCTCCATTGACAGATATAAAGCTAGGCTGGTTGCTAAAGGCTATGCTCAGAAAAAGGGCATAGATTATGAGGAGACTTTTGCTCCTACATCCCGGATGACCACCATCCGATCAGTAATTGCAATGGCTGCACATTTTGAGTGGAATGTTCATCAGTTGGACATAAAAACAGCCTTCTTAAATGGGGACTTGCTGGAAGAGGTGTATGTCAAACCACCTCCGGGTTTTGAAATTACAGCAAATGCACTTCAAGTCTGCAAGCTTAATAAAGCTTTATATGGGCTGAAACAGGCCCCTCGTGCATGGTATGCCAAGATACATGCCTTTTTGACCAGCAAGGGGCTGCACAATAGTCCTACTGAGAGCACCCTCTACATCAAGATGGATGGGGGGGAAATCTTAGTCATCCTTCTTTATGTTGATGACTTACTGCTCACAGGGTCCAATGAGGAAAAAATTGCAGATTTCAAAGTTGATTTGCAGACCAACTTTGACATGTCAGATTTGGGGCTGCTTCACTTTTATTTGGGGATCCAGTTCTCTCATGAGAGACGTGGCACTGTTATGTCTCAGTCCACGTATGTTCAGAAACTCTTGGACAGATTTAACATGCAAGAGTGTAAGCCCATCTCCACTCCTATGGAACCGGGGCTGAAACTCACAATGCATGATGTAGGAGAATCAGTTGATGCCACACTTTACAGTCAAGCTGTTGGATGCCTCATATATCTCTGCAATACTAGACCTGATATTCAGTTTGCAGTATCTCAGGTGAGCAGGTACATGCACAGCCCCAAAACTATGCATTGGCAGGCAGTTAAGCGCATCTTCCGTTATTTGCAGGGCACCAAGTCTTTTGGCTTACTATTTCCCAGGGGGGGTGACTTGCAGATGCATGCCTACAGTGATTCAGATTGGGCTGGTGATTATGACACTAGGCAGTCCACTAGTGGCAATTGTTTCTTTTTGGGAAAATCTTGCATTTCATGGCTGAGCAAGAAACAATCTACAGTGGCTACCTCATCATGTGAAGCTGAGTACAGGGCAGCTTTCACAGCAACAGTTGAATGTGTCTGGCTGAGACGTTTATTTGCTGATCTTCATCTGTCTTTGGAGGGTCCTTCTCCAATTCTCACTGATAGTCAGAGTGCCATTGCAGTGGCAAAGAATCCAGTGTTTCATGCTCGCACGAAGCACATTGAGGTTCACTATCACTACGTCAGAGAGAAATTGCATGCAGGGGAGATCAGTATGATCTTTGTGTCCACACATGACAACGTTGCAGATATTTTCACCAAAGCGCTACCACGTGAGAAGTTTGAGGCATTTCGCAGTGCCCTGAACTTATATCCGTTTGGTGATTGATCAACCTTGTACATGACATTGGCACTGCAGGGGGGTGTTAGAATTATAGATATAATTCAGCAGTGACCAATGTAATATAATAAGCTAGTTAGGGGCACTTTTCCCTCTTTTAGAGGTTTTTCCCCCTAACTGCAGTTAGTTCACTAACTATGGTTAGTGACTACTAAGGTTTTGTCACTAGGACAAAACCTTATCCTTCTCACTTTGTGTTGTACTTTTTGCATCCTATTCTATTGCAACTACGTCTTCAGCTTCCAAGCTCCCTACACTCTCTATCTCTCTTGCTCTCACTCATTCTCTCTCCTTCATAAGTCTATGGCATGATCATCTTCTCTCTCCATAGGTAATTCGAATGAGTCATCTCTTGAAATTCGATCCTCATAAACTCTAAGGAACTCATTTCTCTCCTAATTTTCTTTTGAGATATGAAGATCTTGTGAATCCCGCATATACACAAGATTACAATCTACCCCTCTTCTTACCAATCTTTTCGCTTGGGTAGGAGTAATCAATGGAATTGTATACACGTCTCGGTTCCCTACGATCCTTATGTACAAAGCAACAATGATAAGTATGATGATGAATAGCAGGGTTAAAATCATACTGCCAAGGTTTACTTAGAATCATGTCAACGTCTTGTAAAGGAGCTACTAGAAAATCCCTTCGATCTCCATATTTTTGTACACGAAAAGGGATATTCTATACTATGGATGTGTCTTCTTCATTATGTTTCGTAAAGCTCCTGAGAGTTACATGTTTTTTATAGGTTTTGGTTTAAGATGGAGTAATTTTACCAATCTATCGCTCACTAAGTCATAATTACATCCATCATCTAAGAGAACCACTATATTCTTTGTCCATTCACGAATCCGTACACCTTAAAAAGATCATGAGGCCCAAAGGTATTGGTTGAATGGATAGCATTCACTATTGGCTCGATAGTCACGGTAGATTTCGAGGGTGACAAGGTAGAAGCCTCACCCTCCTGCTTGGCTTTCCCTTTTATTGAATTCATCTTGGCGATTTTAGCCAAGAGAACGGGACACTTGTGCCATACGTGCCTTGGCTTATGTTTCTTACACCCGAAACATTTTCCTTAATCAACTTCTTCTTCTCTTTGTCCGTTATAGAAGGAAAAGGTACCCATCTAGGATGTGATTGGCTGTTCATTCCTTACAAGAGCTTTACCCTTCCCTTTATTATTCTTCAACTGGTTTGGTTTCCTAAAAGTGGGTATGTTGTTGGTCTTAGATGTTGACCCACTCTCCTTATTGAAGGGTTTATGAGGATTTGATTTCCTCTCGGCTATTTCAGCCAGCTTAGTGAGGTCCTTAAGCATGGTCGGGGTAAACATTTCTACCTCGTATCTTACTTTTGGGCTTAAGGTTGCTAAATACTTCTTTCTCCTATCTTCCTCACTCTTTTCGGGCAACTCTAGAGAGAGTTTCCAAAACTTGGCTGTAAAATCTGCATTACTCTCATTATTGAACTGCCTAAACCTCTCCCAATGAAAAGTTAGGTTCTCTTCATGCCTCGGTGGCATGAAAGTGGTTTTCAATTGCTCCACAAACTTAGCCCATTTATGAATAGGCTCTTTTCCTGTTTGTTACAAAGACCACCACATTAGAGCATCCTTTTGCATATACAATGTGGCAAGAGCAAGTTTCTCTTGCTCGGTTTTGTCTTGATGGGCAAAGTATAGCTCAAAATGGCAAATCCAATTGAGGATTATGTCAGCCTCCCTTGCTCCATCATATTTGGGGAATTTGATTCTCTCTCGCGGTTGGAATTTGGATCTCTTAGAAGGGATACTTAACTCTTCATCCCCAAAGTTGAAAGTCCTCTTACTCCCTAATCTTGTCATAATCGACTGTTCAATCATATTGATCAACAAGAGTCTCCTCTCTTCCTCTTGCACTTGGATTATAATCCATGTGTGCTAGGTTTTGAGTTGAAGGCTTAAACTCATCACCTTGTTCTTGGCTGGTCTCATTTCTTCTTTCATTAAGAAAGGAGAACTCCCTATTAAGAGGTTCTTGAAGGAGAGACAGCTGTAAATCTATTTGTGGGTTATCATACTCAAGAAAATTTCCAAGAAAGCCCTTGTCTCGAACCCTCAAGAATGCAGGGTTTGAGGGAAGGAAAACTTTGTTTGCAGTCTGAAATTGGCCGTACGTGTAGAAAACATTGTTCGCATCAAATACTTGCTATTGAAGCGTTCTGCCACACGATTCCGTTGTGTTGCACTCCCAGATTGTTGCTTCTTGCTCTTGCGCGTCGTCCGATGCTTGGTTTGGAGTGTTGGCCCCTCGCTTCATGTGTTCTTTCCGCCGTGCACGAGTGCTTCCGTGATCACGTCTGCCACAATTTGAAGTGCTGCTCACTTCTTCCCGTTTCGCAACAGTCTCTGTCCACCCTTGCATTGCTCCCTCGCTCCTCTTCTCGTCCCGATCATGGACTATCAGCGCTCTGATACCAAATGTGAAGAACCTGACTTCTTGAGAATGCAAATGTGTGCAATGCATGCAGAAGTTGAATGCCAAATGGCCCTCCAATGGGGAAGATGCACCCTCGTGAGAGTACTTGTTTCTATATTGACCAGGTGCAAGGTGGGAGAGAGAAGGCAGATGAATGCAATGTGGTAGAGAGAATGCTACGTGAGATTCACAATGAAGGGCGATACCCTTTCATTAATGTCCCTTGAGATCACTCAAGTTCCATCTTCCCATTTACACCTACCCTTATCCTATAACCCATGCACCTACCATTCAATGCACTCTAATGCACCCTTCCCTTTCCTATTGCCCCTAGGACCTAGACACGCGTGTGCCATCTTTATTACTAATCATTGGCCAATGTTACATAGTTTGGTGGTACTATTTACACCGCTTGATCGATCATAAATACAAACATATAACTGCACCAGCAAATTGGTGCCTAACAATAATAAGGTTCTAATGACTATTAATTAACTCTATAATCATTTCTTTTGTCATGATAGTGGGCAGCTTCTCCAAGCCTAGTCTGCAGCACTCCAACACTCCTCTCTCCTCGTGGATGTAGGGCTGCTCCCACTGCTCCTTGCTGCTCTAGAAGATGAATGATGAGGCCAAGGGGCCTTGCTTTTCTAGGGCACAAAGCCCTCCAAAATAACCGACCAGCAGGGGGGGAAATGGCAGACCCAAACAGCCCCCCCCAACCGACTTTTAGGGCTCACAAAGATTGGGCACTCAGGCCCTTACTTCCATGTGGGGCTCAGCCCCCCTTTGGTATGCCCAACTCCAACCTGGTTGCCTGGCTCCAACCAGTCCAACCAGTCGTCCATGTGGCTTACCCTGTTGCTGCCTGCCTCGCCATCTGCAGGCCTTATAACCTGCTCATAGTCGTTGCCTACAAGAAGCCTGACTGCCTGCCTGTGTACTGGCTCTTTCCAGCCCAAAGACTAGTCCATCATCCGCTCCAAGGGTCCTGCCATGTTGCCGTACAGTTGCGCCACCCCAGCACTGTCCTGCAGCCACTAGATCGATCCTGCAGCTTCCGTACTTCCTGCATGGCAACTTCGCACACCTCAGGCCTCCCTCCCTAGCCAGTTATGGTTCTAGATGTGCTGCCCACATGACAGCCATGATGCTGTCCACGTGGCAGCTCCCTAACTCTTTGCCTTGTTGTTTGAATAGTGCCCACATGGCAGCCTTGATGCTGCCCATGTGGCACTCCCTCAAACCCTAGGTTCACCACCCCACGGAGGCGACCTCTATATTTCCAACGCCCCCTCTCACCGACCTAGCTTAGCCCAACACCAACACGTCAATGAAGATGCTCCAGTAGCTCCCGTGTCGTAGGCCTCTGGAACATTTTGGCATCGTCATAGACTTCTCTTGGCTTTTCAACCCGTGGCTCTTGCTCTGCCAGGTCCAGTTCCGCTTTCGCACACTAGTGTGGTACGTAGGTCCATACTTGGCAAAACTTGATAGCACCACCACTTTCAGTCGCAAACCCGCCTCTGAGCTCGAGCTCTCTAGGCACTAGTATATTTTAGCCGTCCCCCTCATGATAGGTGAACAACCTGAAGTCCTCTAGGCACCAAGCTCTCCGGGTTGTTTCAACCCGTCCTCGTTTGGCTAGATCTGCAACCAACATCATACCCGAGACATCATATCCCAGGCAAAATCCAGTTTACCTGGACCCTCAAGCTTCAATTGTGGTTTTGTATTGTTGTTCGCCTACAAGTCACCCACCGCCTGACCCTGAGTCTTCAGGTCTTGTCGAAGAATCCCCCCTTCAGTAACACCAACCAGGCACCTAAATGATTCCAGGCACTTGTCATCGTCCATCACCTTCAAAAAGGATCCCGACTCCTCTTTTGACCAAAACTTGTTGTATGACATTCTGACAGTCACACCAATGTCCACATATCTGATCTCTATAGCCCACAGAGTGGCCACCAAGAAAAGTTCTCCTACTGCCACCTGAGCTGACTCCTCTTCTCCGAGTTGGCACCCTTCTTCTTCTGATCAACCTTCTTCTTTTTGCAATCTTTCACAAAAAGTCCTGGCTCATCGCAATAGAAGCACTTCCTCTCTTTCTTTCTCTTTTTCTTGTTGTCTTCATTTGAAGAGTCCGCTCCGTCATCAGATTTGGGCTTGCCTTTACTAGGCTTACCCTTGACCTTGCCTCTTGAGCTATTAGGGCCTTGTCATCCTTATCCGTACATACTTCTTTTCTCGAGCTTCATGTTGCAACAGTAATGGAACCATCTCCTCAAAAGTCGTCGGCGCCGCCATATGCCTTGCAGTCGTCGTAGTCACAAAACTGCTATAGATCCGAGGGAGCATTCCTAGCAATAGCCTTGCCACCCTAATCGAGCTCGTCCTTTGACCAATAGACGCTAGTTGATCCCGCACTACCTTCATCTTGGTGATATGTTCGTGTATTGATTCCCCTTCATCCATACTCATGCTATATAGCTCTGTCTCGAGGTCCAAGATTTTCGCGTCATTGTCGAGCTCATACATATCCCTCATGGTTGTCCAAGCCTTGAAAGAAGTGTCCGCCATTTGAATATGCGACAGCACCATATCTTCCGTTATACCCACAATGATAGCCAAGGCTTTTGCATCCCGGATATGCCATGCTCTCACTAATATAGCATCCAATGGCGTTGTCATAGCCACTGAGGCTGATGTGGTTGGAGTAGTTACGGTGGTATGAGGTATTAGCTCCATCCCTGTGGCCCACAACTCCCTCAACACTAAGTGGCCCCGAACCTTCATTTTCCACAATGGGTAGTTGGTCCCGTCGAGCTTTCTAGTCTCACCAAAGTTTGGGATCTGGTATCTATTGGCCATGCTAATGAACTAAAATAGGACAATCCTTTAGGCGTCTACATGAGCCTGAGCCTCCTGCCGGGGTACAATCCTTCAGACACCAAAGCTACTTCCGTCAAGGCTCTGATACCATGGTAGAAAATTGAATCCCACCCGAGGGTATCCTGCAACAGAAGACTGATAGATTAGATTAGCCCATGAATTACTTGCGGAAGTGTTTCACTATGGAATCAAACTTCATCAAGTGTGTACTTCACAACCATTCATGTGTGCAGACTAGCAAATAGATTGTGCTTAGAGACAAATATAGAAGCGACAATTATATATTACTGTCCATCCACAAACTCAACAGGATACGATACCAAAAGGTTCTCCTACTATATGCCTGCCACCTCTAGATGTTTGAGCCTGCGTGCTCCACTGAGCTTATGTAGATTCTCCGTCCAAAGGATCCCTCCACCTTGCTGTCCGAGACCTCAGCCTAGGTGGGCAGCTTCTCCAAGCTTAGTCTGCAGCACTCCAAGACTCTTCTCTCCTTGTGGATGTAGGCTTAGAAGAGGCTGCTCCTGCTGCTCCTTGCTGCTTGGTGTTTGCTGCATAGTTACCAGGGAACGGGAACGTTCCAGAAATTCGGTGTCGCAACAAGAACGTTCCGGGAAGGGGGAACGAGAACGGGAATGCCACGTCATACATGACACGTCATTATATGAGCTAAACCTTTGTTAGAAAATGAAAGAAACTAACATTTAACAGCTTTCAACTTTCTATATAAGCTCTAAAATACCCATTTGAAACTTTCAAAGAGGGAAAAAAAAACAAAGTTTTTTTTGGGTGACGTTTCGGGGCCGTTCTGGTTCCCACTTGCTTCTTGGAATGGTGTTCTGGATGTCAGAACGCCGTTCCCTAGTAACTATGGCTTACTGGTCCAAAAGATGAATAATGAGGCCAAGGTGCCTCGCTTTTATAGGGCACAAAGTCCTCCAAACTAACTGTCCAGTGGTGGGAAATGGCCGACCCAAATACCCCCCCCCCCCCCCCCCCCCAAAACCGACTTTTAGAGCTCACAAAAACTGGGCACTCATGCCCTTACTTCCATGTGGGGCTCATCCCTGCCAACCCCGATCTGGTTGGCTGGCTCCAACCAGTCCAACCAGTCGTCCACGTGGCTGACATTGCCTGCCTTGTTGGAGGGCCCATAACCTGCTCAGAGTCCTCTCCTACAGGCCGCCTGCCTGCCTGCCTGTGTGCTGGCTTTGTCCAACCCAAAGACTGGTCTATCATGTGCTCCAGGGGTCTTGCCATGTAGCCGTACAGTTGTGCCACCTCAGCACTGTCCTGCCATTAGATCTGTCCTGCAGCTTCGGCACTACCTGCGTGGCAACTACGTACACCTTAGGCCTCCCCTCCCAGCCAGGCATGGTTCCAGATGTGCTGCCCACTTGACAGCTGTGATCCTGTCCATGTGGCAGCCCCTTAACTCTTTGCCTTGTTTGAATAGGAGGCAGGATGCTGTGCATGTGGCACTCCCTCTAACCCTAGGTTCACCCACCCAATTTTCTCCTCATATAGGGTCTTACAGACAGGGAGGTGACCTCTATATTTCCAACAATAGAGCTGGTAGCACGAGTGATAGCGTAGGCAAGGCTTCATGGCACACATCCTGGCTACCTGTTACAGGGAAAGCGAGTGACTTGCAATTAAATAGGGATCTTTTTTTGGGTTGGAAAGGTAGCTTTTAAGAAGGAAAGCACAGAATATTGGGGAATCCAATTCCCTTCGGGGTGTCAATATTGTACTCCAGTGGCCAGATTTCTAAAGCATCCACATGAATATCGAAACTCACATTTTAATTTGGTTGAAACATTGTTACTTGTTGCAATGTCCGTCAATATCCTAAATGCATTTTCTTTTCTTTCATTCCATTTGAATTTTGTCGTGTAGTAGGATTCACCAGAACGCATGAAACATAGTATGGATCTAGCGTTGAGAAAACCTTGTGAAGATACTTCTCTTTGGTGCTATGGATTGCGAAGTGGTCTAGGAGAAATTTTAAGAGTTCACTTGTGTACTCTTGAAACTACAAATATTTGATAGTTCCTTGTGCATTTCGTTGCTGGATCTTGTTGGCTTATGCTCCCCATTTGGGTATGGAGGTTCACCTCCTTATCTTTTTCAATTAGGGAAATGTGATTGCAGCCATTGTATTTACCATGAATGAATTGATTTTATCTTGCCACCTTGTTGAGTTATTTCATTAGTGAATGGTAGTGGTAATGGATTTCTAATGGCTTGGGCGTTTTTCCTAGAGTCTACATACATGCTTAATTTGCTACTTTTCTTCAATGCACTCACAATAGAAAACAAACTACCATTCCTATGTACGGCGTAAATTAATCATGCTTGAAACACTTGATGTATTTTTGTTTCATCAGAATCTTTTATCTTTCTGTGTCATTGGTTTCTTGTTTGGATCAGTGGGATTCGGTATTGGCAAATTTATGGGGGCTTGTTGGAAAGGTCACCTCTCCATCTGTAAGCCCCCAAATGAGGAGAGCGTGGGGGAGGGAGAACATGCCTAGAAGAGAGAGAGAGAGAGAGAGAGAGAGAGAGAGAGAGAGGGGGCTGCCACATGGTGCAGCACCTCACAAGAGATGAAGGCTGCAACAGATGGCGCCAGAGACAGTGCAAAAGGCGGGGCCTCCAAGGGATGAGACGGGGGGCAGAGCTGGAGCAGCAGGTAAGAACAGGTCTTTGGGCAGGTGAAGGGCCTGCAGGAGGGCCTGGCAGCAGCACATCAGAGCAGCACATTAGATGGCAAGGGAAGGGAGGGGCTGCAGTGGGCAGCACCCTGCCCTTACATATGGCTAAGGAGCTGGCTGGTCGGCCATATGGCCCAGCACACAGCCCCGAAAGAGGGGGGCGTGGATGGGGCCAGCCAGTCGGCTGGCGCACACAACAAAGGGGTGGCTGGGCCCCAGCCCATGACAGGGCATTTCACCATCCAGCAGTCCAGCAAATTGGGGAGCAGCAGGAGCAGCTACTCACACACCCTCAGGCACACTTTCAGGAGGCAGAGAAGACTAGTGAGTGGCTGCAGAGTGAGCCTTACTAGGGCTGGGCAGCAAGAAGCTGAGGTCGAAGGACGGAGAGTCTACATACGCTCAAGGTGGAGCACGCGGGCTCAAGTTCTAGAGATATCCGGCAGATAGTAGAAAAACATGGTGGTAATATCAAAGGACCACGCTCTGGTGGGACTTTGGATCTCGCTTTTGTATTGTGTTCATAGTTTTGGTCGGAAATATATTCTTTTGGTAGCTTCTCTATCTGGCTGGATCGTTGTCTATTTATGAGTCTGCACATCTATTTGAAGCACATAAGTTAAGAAGTTTGTGATTCCACTCACCACACACATTGTGTAAGCTCCTGGGCTATTCTATCAGTCTTCCCTTGTGCGTACCCTCTATTGGTTGATTTCTAACAGGTCCACCCTTGAGGTATATGGTATTCCAAAGTGAATAAATTGCTGAATTCCAAGAACACCTCCTATGCTTCATATGTCTTTTGGCTTGGTTGATCCTTTGTGTTGATTCTTCACAGATTCTTATGTCACCATCATTCCTTTCTCATAAATTCTTTGGGAAACTTCATTTTGCTTGTCCTTATACTTTTCACATCTTTGCTCCTATGGTCTTGGCGAATTGTCCGCCTCATTTATCGCCAAGGCATTCTCAACTTCTTTTCTTTTGGTTATTTTGTATGGAGTTGTGGATACCTTTACTTTTTTCTTTTCAGTTGTTATGATGGGCATTTCTTCATTCCAATCATTTAGTTTTTTAGATATTCTTCTTTCATAAGTATTCATTTTTCATGAATTCTTTGGGAAAGGGGGAAATTTTGTTGTATACTTTCCTCATCTTTGCTCCTATGGTCTGTTGGAAATTACCCAACAGAGGGTACGCACAACGAAAGACTGATAGTATTGCCCAGGAGCTCACACAGTGTGGTGTGGGGTGTGGAATCACAAACTTCTTAACTTATATGCATAGATGTGCAGGCCAGTAAATAGACAATGCTCAGAGACAAATATAGAAGCAACACTTTATATTTCTGTTCGTCCA
This sequence comes from Dipteris shenzhenensis, assembly GCF_047967505.1. Lineage (NCBI taxonomy): Eukaryota > Viridiplantae > Streptophyta > Polypodiopsida > Gleicheniales > Dipteridaceae > Dipteris > Dipteris shenzhenensis. The sequence goes on from NC_141599.1 coordinate 2,430,549, forward strand.
GAAACTAGGACAAGATACAATACCAAAAGGTTCTTCAACTACAAGCTTGGCACTTCTAGATCTCTAAGCCCGCGTGCTACACCTCGAGCATATGTAGACTCTCTGTCTAGATCCCTTCCACCTTAGCCCGTATGCACAGTCCTTGAGGTGCCTCTGCCAGGCTGCTGTGCTGCCCACATGGCAGCCCATGTGCTGCCCATGTGGCAGCCCCTTTAGCCCTCTCCCTGTGAGATGCTGCCCATGTGGCAGCCCCTTTAGCCCTCTCCCTGTGAGATGCTGCCCATGTGGCAGCCCCCTCTCCACCATGAGTCTTTTGGGCACATGCCCTAGGTCTCCCTCCCCCATGCTCTCTTCATATGGGGGCTTACAGATGGGGAGGTGACCTTTCCAAAACCCCCTCTCACCGACACATCCAGGTCCAATGCCAACACGTCGATGACGATGCTCCAGTAACTTCCTGGCATTTCGATGTTGCAATCTTTTCCTGGCTTTTCATCTAGTGGTTCCTACTCCACCAGGCCTGGTTCCACTCCTGCACACCATCCTGGTACACAGGTCCATCTTTGGTAGCACCTCTTGGCACCACCTCCTTCAGTCACGTTCTCGCCTTCGAACTCGAGCAATCCAGTCGTCACGATCTTTCAATTGTTTCCCTCATAATGAGTGAACAACTTGGAGTCTTCCACACACCATGCTTTGAGGGTCTGTTTCAACCCGTCCTTCCATTAGCAAGGTCTACAACCAATGAATATTTCCAGATAACCTGGACCATGAACTCTCGCTGAGTTCTTAAGCAGGTACTCTTCTGGCTTTAGTACTCTTTGTCCATTACCTTCTAGCAATCTGCGTCTGAGATTTAAAGAAGCACCAATACTTCCCCTTCTGCCTTCGAAGAAGGCCAATTCCTTCCAATCTCGTATCTCCTGAGAAAAATGAAGAACAGAGTCTCTCCACAGCATGTGATAAAGGCTCAAATGCAAAATATCAAGTACATACCAGATTGTGGTATTGCCTGTGTGTTTGCTCTGAAAGCAAACCCTGTATCTCATGGAGGCACCCACCAAGAGCTTGTGTAATCCTGTACTGTCCCTTTCTGAAGTACAGCGTCCATTTGACCATGAGACCCCAGGGCCCTCCATGGAATCCACCCTCGTGTCAATGTCGATAGCCACACACTTGGAAGGTACCAAGCTCTCCGTGTTGTCTTTCACCTTTACAAAGGTATTTGACTCCTCGTCGACCCACATCTTTATGTCAGACATTCTCACTGTGATTTCTTGGTCAACATATGTGACCTCGGTAACACTCGGTGATGTCACTAGGAACAACTCTTTGATTACCACATTTGCTTTGGCCTCTCCCTCTGAATCTGAGTCGGACTCCTTTTTGTTTTTCCAATCCGCCTTTTTCTTTTTGCGGTCCTTTGCAAAATGTCTTGGCGTATCACAGTAGAAGCAATTCTTCTGCTTCCTCTTTAAAGTCTCTTCGTCGTCAGAGTCATCTTTCTTGGACTTGCCACCGTTAGGCTTGCCCTTTCCTTTACCAACGTAATCCTTCGCCAGCATCGCCTTGTCGTCTTTGTCGTCGTTGTAGAGCTTCTCCCGAGCTTAGTAATGGACCAAACTCCTCAAACGTCAAAGGTTTGGTCCTCTGTCCTGCCGTCACGGTCGTAACAAAGTTCTTGAAACTCCGAGGTAGTCTCCTCAGTACCATCAAGGCCAAATGGCATGAGTCTGTCTTGTGACCCACTGTTGCCAGCTGATCCCTCACCACCTTGACCTTCGTCAAGTGGCTATGTACCGTATCTCCTTCTTCCATATCAAGATTGTAGAGTTGATGCTGAAGAAGCAAAATCCGAGAGGTGTTGTCCGTCTCGTATAGATCCTTTAGAGTGACCCACACCTCTACTGACGTCTCGGCCATCTGGATATGTGGAAGAACAGAGTCCGCCGTAGTCCCTATCAGTAATGCCAGGGCATGGGCATCTCTGTCTTCCCAAGCTTCGAGCTCCTCTTTGTCTATTGCCATGACTATCTTCCCTTGCATGTCCACCATGTCCTCCGGCTTCGTCTCCACTCCCGTTGTCAGCTTCCATAACTTTCGAGCCACTAAATGGCTCCGGATTTTTACCTTCTAGATCGGGTAGTTAGTCTCGTCTAGTTTCCCAGACTCTCTGAAGTTAGGGGTAGTGAATGAGAAAACTGGGGGGAGGAGGAAGGGAGAGCAGGAGTTGAAGAGGCTGTAGAGGTTGACATCTTTGTTATATGACACATCAAAGTCAACCAAACTCAATTTTTAGTAGACCAGAACTCTGAACGCACTTGATTGAACCTGAGTCACCCTCCTTCTCGCAAGGGCACAATCCTCCAGTCGTGGAAGTCGATTCCCAAGAACGTTTGAATCAGGGTCGTCCTTCAGCAAGGTCCTTGCCTTCAGGCTCCCACACCTGTGAGCCTCGTACTTGGGCTCTAATGCTATGTTGGAAATTACCCAACAGAGGGTATGCACAGTGGAAGACTGATAGTATTGCCCAGGAGCTCACACAGTGTGGTGTGGGGTGTGGAATCACAAACTTCTTAACTTATGTGTATAGATGTGCAAGCCAGTAAATAGACAATGCTCAAAGACAAATATAGAAGCAACACTTTATACTTCCGTCCGTCGAGAAACTAGGATAAGATACAATACCAAAAGGTTCTTCAACTACAAGCCTGGCACTTCTAGATCTCTGAGGCCGCGTGCTCCACCTCGAGCATATGTAGACTCTCTGTCTAGATCCCTTCCACCTTGCTGTCCGGAAGCTAGCCTAGGTGGGCAGCCACTCTAGCTCAGTCTGCAGCTTCTCCTAGGTCACCTTGTCCTAGGTCTCCCTCCCCCATGCTCTCCTAATATGGGGGCTTATAGATGGGGAGGTGACCTTTCCAACGTGGTCTTGGCAAATTGTCCACCTCATTTTTCACCAAGGCATTCTCAACTTCTTTTCTTTTGGTTATTTTGTATGGAGTTGTGGATACCTTTACTTTTTTCTTTTTCCATTGTCATAATGGGCATTTCTTCATTCCAATCATATAGTTCTTTAGATATTCTTCTTTCACTAGTAGTCATTTTTCATAAATTCTTTGGGAAATTTTGTTTGTCTTGTCCTTATGTTTTTCTCATCTTTGCTCCTACAGTTAGAGGAGCAATTGCTCTTATTGGAATGGTACTTGTGATGATTTTTCCGTCCTCATATATCGCGAACACATTCTCAACTTCATTTCTTTTTGTTATTGATACAACTATACTTGTTTCTTTTCCCATTGTCATGATGTGCATCTCTTCATTCCAATCATATAGTACTTTAACGCATACATGAGAGGGAGGGGTGGGTTTTGCAATTCCCAATTCTTTATGTTATCGAGATGTCATGCATCTTTGTATCCCTATCAAGACTTGCATTGCATATCCAGCTTCCTTTAAGTTTAACTCTTCCACAAAGAAGACATCGGAGAAGCCTCCCCATGGCGTCATCAAGTACGCATGCTCTCTCTTTTCCTTGATTCTCTGCTTCACTGCTTCCTAAACTTGGGTGGCCTCTTCTAGCACTGGTCCCTCTCCCTTTAGGGTGCCCTCTACAATAAATAATACTGCTGCATTGGTAGCACTACCATTTGCGGCAGTTGACATTGGAGACAAAAGCCATAGCTCAAATGTGTTGCCTTTCAATAGAGCAGTCATTGGAACATAGATGCTTCCTCATCCTTGGGAGAGGGATAACTATGGAGGTAAGATGTGTCTAAACCGAAGAATTGGCGACCAGTGTAAGTAGGTGCGTGATTGGAAGAGGAAGAGGCAAGCCTATCCAATTCAAGAGCTCGGGTTTGAACACATGAGCAACGATTTTACATAGAGGAATAACTATGGAGGTAAGACCGCCATCCATCAGGTGCTTGGTCTACCGGAGAAGCTTGATCAATGGATGATCACAAGAAAGGACATTTTTTTTCTCTTGGTGATTGAAGCGTGGCATTCTGTTGGAGCGGAGAATTTGTGTCATGGTGATTGTAGCAAAGGGGTAGTTTAGTGGCTTTGTAATTAGCTTTAGTACATTTTTTCTTCACAGTGATTGAAGCCTAGCATTCTGTTGAAGCGGAGAATTGTGTCATGGTCATTTGTAACAAAAGGTAGTTTAATGGCTTTTCAATTGGCTTTGTTATTAGCTCTTTGTAGTTTAGGTTGCTAGGAAGATTCCACATGTAGTTTTTGGGGAAATTATCCCACATGCAGAGTTGTAAAACAACCTGCCCCAATTTCTATAAAAGGCTTGGCTCATCATATAGTCTTCACAAGAAGTTATAGTTCCAATGAAGAGAATGTGGACTACTTTTTAATTAGCCTTCTCCCTTAGTGCTAGCCGTAGTCATGTCTGAGTCTGCCTTTCCAGCTTTGGATGTCCACAAAAACTCAGTACGAAGACCTTTGTATAAATGGATGCTCAAGTATGTGTGGGTGTGTGGATTTCTATGTGTGAGAAAACAAATGTTTCATACTATGGTCTACAGTCACTGTTGGGTGCTGATGATATCGGTGGGGATGCCATAGTAGCTAGTCCCTGTTATGAGTGACAGGATTTATGATTTTCAACCTTATGAGTGACTTTCATGAGATTGAAATTGCACTGTGTGTTGTGTTTTTAGAGGATGAGTTTGGACATGTTCGTAGTTTCATCTATATATAGGGGATTCAGAGTGATGGGGCAAGGAGGCTTTCGGGCAAATCATGCTACACTAATACCCCTTTATACTGAGAGCTTTCATTGAGGAGGCTCGAGCAAAGAAGTAGAGAGTTTATTGTTGCTTGGTGGTTTTGTGCAAAGCCTTTGACACTGTACCATGAGCCCAACTATTTAGATGACTACTTGATCTAGGGTACGCTTAGAACATCATTTGGGCAATTTGGACACCATATGAGCAGGTATGACCTGGTCCACCTCTTGACAAGCAAGTGGAATGGATAAAGCCTTAAGGCTATACTGAAAAGGTGACAGTCTGTCCATCTGTAAGGTTGCAAACCATCTGCGCGTCTAGCTCCTCTGATCCCCCTTTGCCTCCAATGCCATAGATGATACCAGGCTAGCCATGGCAATCTATGTTGTCCGCATGTGTGGTATCAAAATCCTTGACCCTATGTAGATAAGTAACCACCTAGAAGACTGCATTAAGCTGTAGAGGGATAGCCCTAAACTTTGCTAGTATGATGTGATGTAATGTGGGACCGATGACTTGTTGCAGATCATCCGAGCAGGACCAATCTGTCTCCAATAAGGTTGTCCCCCGGGGCCACATCTATAGGCATAAAGAGGATAAGCAATGCTGTGAAAAAACAGAAAGTTGCAACTCCGGGGCCACATCTATAAGCATAAAGAGGATAAGTAATGCTGTGGAAAAACAGAAAGTTATTGCACAACCCAGATCAAGAATGGAGTTCAAAAATGCCCTTATCTATGAAAGGGATTTAGAGGAGGTAATGACAAAGGGGAACATGCCATCTACACGCCACGAAATGAAAGAGTACATAACAGATATGCTGCTGCCAACAGCCCAAAAATGCTTCACTAAAAGCAAGGGTAGAAGCAAGGGAATGCAATGTAAATACTGGTATGACCAGGATTGTAAGGATGTAAATAAAGTATGGAAGATAGCACTCACAATGGAAAAGGAGAGCAAAGCTCGAATGTACAAGCAAGTGGTAAGGAACCAAAAATGATTATTTATCAAGAGTAAGCAGCTTGAAAGTGCTGAAACAAAATCTTTAAATTTTTTTTCAACAATTACATGGCAAAAAACCCGAAGAAAGGAACACATGTTGGAAGGACATATACAGTTTGTCAAAAGCTTATACGAAAGGGACGGGGAAGAGAAGAAGATAGTCACAAATACACCATTAAAGCAACAGATGGAATCATAACAGAGGAAGACACAAAAAAAGGCTTGAAAAAACTAACTAATGGGAAGGCCCCAGATATACAAGGGCTGGTAGCCGAAATGTTGACATGGGGAGGCATAAAGACAAAGAAAATGCTTACTAAGCTTAGGAATATGGCGTTAGAAGAAGGATTCCCAGTAGATCGGCAGATTAGTAGGATTGTACCAATTCATAAGGGGGGAGATAGCAAGATGGCAAAGAATTATGGTGAGTAGCCTAATGGCACTTTTCGCTCATGGTGAGTAGCATAATGGCAAAGCTATATGGCACTATTCTTGAGCGAAAAATCAGCACATGAGCAGCAGAACAAGGGGTCAGGACACTATCCCAAGTAGGGTTTCTTCCCAAACTCTCAACAGCTGATCATTTGGTGGCCATAAGGGCTGCAACTGAAGGGGCCGAGTATAAGAAAGAGGCTGTCTAGGGTTGCTTTGTAGACTTCAGGAAAGCCTTCGATACAGTCCCATGTACGAAATTATGGGAAAAACTGGAAAAGCTCGAAGTCCCTCAAGAGCTTGTGCAACCGCTGGTAGATGGATCATGCTCTACAGGAAAAGCTGTAATGAGCAGTGACAAAGGGGTTAAGCAAGGCTGCCCCCTCTCACCAACACTTTTTGGTCTCTTTATCGGTGATTTGGAGGGATGGATGAGAATATACAGCAAGGAAGGTGTTCGGATTGTTGCTATGCTTTGATAATGCTTATCTACACAGACGATGTGGTATTCTTCGCAAAGAGCTGGATGCACTGAGAGAATTCTTCCAGCACTCAGGAATGCAGGGTCAACATAGATAAGACAAAGGTAATTGTGACCGGAACACGTAATAGACAAGTAGATATCACCTTTGAAGGGAAGCCCTTGGAAACAGTCAACACACATAAATATATGGGACTGGATTTCATCGACAACTATAAGTGGAATGCATGTGTGGAAAGAAGGATTCTGGGGGGGTTGAAAGCCTTATATAGCTTCCACAATAAATGCAGGAAGACTCATTTGTGGAATTGGGAGATGAGAAAGTCTTTGTACACCATGCTTGTATAAACAATAATACTCTATGAACGCCCAGCTTGGGCACCAGAGCTATCCAAGATGTATTGTCAATGCATGCGTGGAAAGAAGGATTCTGGGGGGTTTGAATGTCTTATATAGTGTCCAAAATAAATGCCGGAAGACTCATCTGTGGAATTGGGAGATGAGAAAGTTTCTGTACACCATGCTTGTATAGACAGTAATACTCCATGGATGCCTAGCTTAGGCACCAGGATTATCCCGGATGTATTGGGAAATGATAGAAACTCTACAAAAACATTTTCTGATAGGGGAGTTAGGGATAAAGGCACAAACACCTACTAGCTGAAACAGGAATGATACTTCTAGAAGGGGAAGCATTATGCCAATTCATGGCTTTACCTCAACAAAGTAAAGGAAGATTGGATAAGGTTTTGCCTATTTGGTGCAAACTATTCTGCATGTTTTGGCTATTCTACTTCATGAGCATGCTCTAGTTTGGGTCTGCGATTTACTTCACTAATACTTGTGTGCACAAGCGATAGAATAAGATTTGTTTATGCATCGTGTGAAGCCTTGGGACAAGTCTTCTGCTGTGGGAGTTGGCTAGGGCAAGTCGGCTCTCTTTTCTATGAAACTCACTGATGAGTAGTACTTTTAAGTTCCTGAGTAGATTTGACTGAGCAACCTCAATCAATAATTGGGTTTCTCAATCGGAGCACGCAGGTTGACAAGGTTGGAGGTGCTAACGGAGGTAGTATTTTGGAGGTGTACATCACACATGCTGCTAGATGGTAGTACAGTGAGCATACCGTTTTGTATCAGGGTTTGCCTATTTGGTGCAATCTATTCTGCATGTTTTGGCTATTCTACTTCATGAGCATGCTGTAGTTTGGGTCTGTGATTTGCTTCACCTTTACTTGTGTGCACAAGAGATGGAATGAGATTTTTTAATGCATTGTGTGAACCCTTGGGACAAGTCTTCCGTGGGAGTTGGCTACAGCAAACAGCTCTTTTTTCTAAGAAACTCATGCCTGGATACTGATGAGTAGTATTCTGAAGCTCCTGGGTAGATTTGACTGAACAACCTCAATAAATGTGACCCCCTCCCCCCCGCCCCCCCAAAACCGGCCCGCCTGAAGAAGTGCATCGAACATTTGGCGACAACTTATCTTTTAGACAATTTTCCATATACTTATGCCAGGTATAGTGCAGTCGAGTGCAACATTTGGCTATAAAATGGCTTTAAAAACTCAATTTTATCAAACTTTGATGATAATTTTCCATTTTGGAGCAACAAAAGATCATGATATTTTTGCCAGGATTCCTTGGGTATTTAACCCCCAAAAAAACTTTTGACCTCAACCCATTAACAAAGGGTTAAACATCATTATCTGTGCATGAGTGGAATTTTTTTATCATGTTGGGTCAAAGAAAGGGAGAAATTTGGAATTGGGGGGGGGGGGATCAGAGCTGAAGCTGAGAATAGTCAAATGCTGAAAAGGCACTTTCGTGAGCTAAAATATATTATAGCCTCTTTCATTGTCAAAATACTGATAATATTTCTCATGATGCATATATCTATTTGCCTGCTGTATGATTTGTACTGCTGTCTGCATCTCTTGTAACAGGTCAGAATAGGGTACTACTAGGCTGCTGTACTGCAAAAGTGGAAACTGGACTGGACATATGGTGAGATATCTTCACCCATAAAGATGGTGACAGATGATGTGACGGCAGAGGCAGTTGAGAAATTGAATGTACTACACATTTTTTGTAAAACCTTTTTTTTCAAAAACAGGTTGAAGATTAAGATCTCCTACATAATTGTGCATGAGCATGATTTATACACAATTTTTATTTTATGTGAGGTGGTACGATTAGGTACCGAAACCTCCAAAGAGTGATGAGGGCACTCGTGTTCATGTATGCACTATTGCATTTGCATGCATATACCCATTCCATAGTTCACGGCCTTTCTCTATAGAGATTCTCTTATGAAATAAACTCCACCAGCAGCAACGACAGAATTGAATCTTGTACAAGCAATTGTTTTTTGTTAGAACTTGAAATTTGGAGATGCTTCAAGAAATGGTAAAAGATTGAGCAGTGAACCATCTCCTGTATCTCCATGATGGAATGTGTTGTTATGTCAGGAGTATGCTTTATTGTCACATTTGGCCTCTTGCAAGAATGAGGAACATTTTTGCTCCTTACAAATTATCAAGTTTATGATCATGGCTAATTGTTGGGCCTAGTGTTCGTTTACACAATTATGCATTAGCATGATTAATGTGTGAAATTTACTTGCATGATAAGTTGTCAGTATTCCTATTCAACCTGAGGTCGATATTCAATCATGCACGGTGCAGATAGTTCTAAACTTGGTAATGATTTTACAATGAGGCTGTAGCCTTTCTACACTTGGTAATGATTTTACAATGAGGGTGTAGCCTTTGTCCCTAGTTGAATATGTAAGTTATCATACTTGTTTAGCCGTTATCAAGGTTCGTGGAAACTATTTTTAATGTATATTCGATTTGGCTTTTAGGGAATATTAAAATAGAGGACTAAAATTGTAGGTTATCTCCTTGTCTAAATAATTATGTTCACGTATGTACATGTGCGATTGCATGAAATTGTCCATGCATAGTTTGTCGCCCTTTTTCTTCTAGGTCAAACTTCGATTCCTCCTTAAGTTCTTGTCTAGTTTTATCAAAATAGCACAACTTTTACAGTATTGGGACTTTGAACTATGTTAAGGTGAATAATAGAGTGTGCTTGTTGATGAATGCTTTGCTCCCCTCCCTCCTTTTTAACCCTTATCCAAATAGTTTGTTCTTTTATTAACATTGCTAGGGGTCTTAGCAAGAGGTTAAGTTAAAGGCTATTTTGGGGTTAGTGTTAATTTTTTGGGCTTGGGTCCCTCAAATTATGATGTGATGGCTACCATCCTTTGTTTAGTTAGTTTTGTTAGCATGATGTCTTATGTTCTAATGGTCATGCTTTGCCCTTGTCTTTCATGCTCTATTTGCTTTTTGTAGTGTATTATCTCTGAGTATCTATTGGACATGTGAGCAACAAATGCTACAAACACCTTCCCAACTGTAGATGCGTGTGGTGGGGAAAATCACCTTGAGACCCTTGTAGTGATAATTAGTGCATTTGGTGGATGAGATTGCTATATGCGGCATTGTACATGCACAATGGTTTTTCTTCCTTCAGCGTTTCATGAAGACTTTGAAGGGTTGCGTGAGGCAAAATGCAAGGACCGAAGGTAGCATGGTCGAGGGTTGGTTGCTACAAGAGTCACTTGTATATATTTTTGAGTTTCTTGTTGATGTGGATAGCTCTCTCCCACGATTATGGAGAGATGGTGAAGACCTAAGGATGATCTCTATTGTGCCTCAAGAAAAAGGACAGAGCAAAGTAGAGTTGCTTGATAATATCAACCTCTATTGCATGCTTAATGGTGATGTGATGAAAACATGGGTGACAAGCTACGAGGATGCAAAGGCAAGAAGACAAGGAGAAAGATTTTCTTTCCCTCCCATCTCTCCATCCTATCCTACATTCTCCCTCTTCATCTCAAGGTTAGAATTTCTCTCATCTACTTCTATTTCAAGATTTTGTTGTTTCTTTGTCTTTCCTTCTCTCTCTCCTCTAGTTTCTCTTCCTTTCTCTTACGTTTCTCTCCTCCTTTTCGTGTTCTTTCTCTCAAGGAAAGAATAGTACATGAAAAAAATCATGAAAGAGAGGAGTAGGAAAGTTCTACCTCTTGTTTTCGTGCTTTGTCCTTGTTTATAGGCTTCTCTTTGTTTCGTCTTCATTCCTTTGATATGTTGCTTCTCCAAACTCCTCCTTTCACTAGTTAGTTTTCTTTAAAATGCTATGTTTTCTCTCTTTTATAGGTAAAAAAACACGAAATTTTGAGCGAGATCATCTGTGGTTGCGTCGAAGACACGTACTTTCTAGGTAAGAACGTGCTCTCTCTCCCCTTCTTTTTCTTTTTGTACATACATTGGCCTGTAGTGATGGGCGTAGGAACTCTCCACTCTTTTCCTCTCTTTTTCTCTTTCTCTCCTCTTCTTATTCTCTTCTCTTCATCTTTTCTCCTTCTTTCCTCCATCCTTTTCTTTCTTCTTTCTTCTACTTATTCCTCTTTCTTTTCTACCCTTCTTTCACTTTTTCTTTCTTTTCCTCCCTCTTCTCTTTCCTCTCGTTCTCTCTTTCTCTCTCTTCTTCTTTCTCTCCTCTCTTCCTACTCCTATTCCCTTCTTATTTCTCTTTGTATCCTTCTTTCTCTTTTTCTCTCTTTTCCTCCCTCTTCTCTTTCCTCACGTTCTCTCTTTCTCTCTTTCTCTCTTTCTCTTCTTCTTTCTCTCCTTCCTACTCTTCTCTCCCTCCTCTTATCTCCCTCTTCTCTTTTCTCCCTCTTCTTTTTTCTCTCTTTCTTTCCTTCTTTCTCTCCCTCTTCTCTTTTCTCTCTTTCTTTCCCTTGTTCTCTCTTTTCTCTCCTTAGCTCCACTCTTTTCCTCTCTCTCTCCTCTTCTTATTCTCTTCTCTTCCTCTTTTCTCCTTCTTTCTTCCTTCTTCCTGATCTTTCTCATTTCTTCTTCTACTTATTTCCTTATTATTCCCTTCTTTCCTCTCTTCCTCTCTTTCTTTCTTTCCTACTCTTCTTTCTCTCCTCGCTTCCTTCACTTATTCTCTTCTTATTCTCTCCTCATTTTCTCTTTCAGACTTGGAGAATGGATCTTAAGAGGAAGTGGAGAGGCTAGCATAAGAGGAGGATGAGGCATCGGGACTATGTAGAGAGGCCAAGGATGAGGAGGGCAAGGAGGACGAGGAGAATTTGGAGGAGGAGGAGCAATAGTAGGATAGAACATTTGGTCGTTTTGTATTTCGGCACTTTTGCCATTTTGTAGCACATTACTTTGGTAGATTTTCCATTTTTGAGTTTGGCACTTTTGTTATTTTGTAGCGCATTACGTCAGCAGATTTGCCATTCTAAACTTTGGCACTACTTTTGCCATTTTGTAGACCTTTTTTGTAACATTGTAACATAATTTTGTAGACCTCTTTTGTAACATTTAATCATGATTCTAATGAAAAAAATATTTATGGGATAGGATCGGATTGAGAAAGCCCCATCTTGTCCCACAATTGTTTTTTAAAATCCTATCAAAACAACGGTATATATTGACGCCTATACTGACACTACAATGTCGGTATATATCGACGTCTGTACCACCGCCTATACCAACACTAACAAGTATCACTTACGATGCCTATACCGATGCTCACATCGATGCTTTCTTTACAATGTACACATAGCTGGACATTCTGACACTTTTCACTTGTTAAATTATTTTTCTTTGTATTTAGCATGGGTATCAACGTCGAAAAGCGGCTCGTGTCTTGTAGTGGGTCCACATTAGAATGACTTTCACTTGAAAATGACTTTGACCCAAATGCTTTGAAATGTCATAAACTTGCATGCCATTCTGTAATATTTGCAACTCGTCCACCAGAGGGGCTAGATACATATCCATGTTTTTCACCTTATGCTTGCCCGTCACAATGAGTGCCAACATCAAATGCCCCTTCTTTATGGTGATCCAAGGAGCAATATTATATAGACTTCAGAATATCCCAATACGCAAGAAAAAATTCAACCGTGAGACCATCCCATCCAAGAGACTTTTGTGACGACTACTGGCCATGTGGACCATGATGTGGACTGATGTACAAAGGGATTAACAATGCTTCAAATTATAGAGGTTTTCACCCAAAGTAATCCCTTAATCCCCTCCAATCCAATTATGCAATCATTTCTTTCCCAAAACTCCCACAATCTCTCTCTTCAATTGAGCACATGCCGCACATAGTCCAAACAAAATGTTGTATTGCCCTAAAAAAACCATGTAAAAGTGGGACTTTGGGTGGCCAAGACCCTGAATACTTACCTCATATTATCTCAAACTCTCACTTGCATCACTTTTCTCATGCACATCCCCAAAATGCACTCAAACCATGTTCCAATGCAATCATTTTTCAAAAAATATAGCATACTGCCACATTGCCAAGTAGTATATCCCTCATAAACTCCATGTATAAAAAAAGTATGACCTCATGGGCTCACAATAACACAAATAGAGAGCATAATTAAAGCATTACTATAGCCCAACAACCTGCCACAATGCTTTACTACATTGACACAATCATTTTCTGAAGGCACCCAATTAACCATGATAATGTTCACAATTTGACAATGTTCCCATTCATGCACTTAATCGAAAGTACAAATGCACTCAAATTACGTTCCAATGCAAGAACTTGTCAGAAAATGCTTGTATTGGAATGAATGACTAGTTGTGGGACATTGGAGTCTAGTATGAGATATTGCATTATCACCTATGATAAGTTGCAATTGTGACCCATTGGAGTCTAGTATGCTAAACATTACACTATCGAATTATCTATTGATAAATAAACAAGAGAAGAAAATGGTTTTCATTCTATACATTACTGTTTAAGAAATCTACACATATAACCAATATCTTATAAATAGAAGCTACCTTTTGGATTCTCCACCAAATTGACTCGAGGAGACTAGTGTTGTCTCTCACACCACTTTGACCTTTACAAGTGAGGAGCTTCACCCCTTCCTTCCAAGATGTTACTAACCTGTAGCCAAATCTGAGCCAACCACCTTGATTCCGAAACCAAAAACCTGTCGATCATATAAATAGAGATCATTCTAGGATCCAACGCCCTGGCCTTGGTCCTTCTTGATTAGATATTTAAGAATGATGAGCCACGGAGAGCGGCTGTTGAATAGATGTGCCAATCTTTTATAGATGAGGGCTTGGTTTCATAGCCTTAGGTCCATGATACTAAGCCCACCTTGGAGCTTAGGAGGCTTAAGGAGCTCCCATGGGATGTGGTGTAATTTTCTCTTTCCTCCATAGTCAACTCATAGAAAGGATCATGATAGGTGCTCAAACCCATCCCAATTGGTTTTAGAGAACTGCTAAATGGTAGCTAAGTATGTTGAGGTGGCTGACAAAATATGTTGGATAACCAACACTCTTGCATTCTAGCTCAACTAGAGGCTATGCCATACCTTAATCTTGCCCTTGATCCTCTCCATAAACTAGTTGAACCTTTGCTTGACCGAGACCCCGATACGGAGCTCCTAAGTGTCTAGCCGCTTCCCCTCTCGGGAGCATATTGACTTCCAAAGCACTCAATCAGATTGGAGGGGGTACTGGGTTAGTTCTTAGAGAAAAGGTTTTGGCAAGACTACACTGAGAGCTTGAGGCTCGACAAAACCTGTCCATTACATCTATTAGACTAGCCACACTCGACTCCTCCTCGATTGAATATGCGATCGTGTCATCTACAAATAGTTGCGTGACTAGTTAATTTCCTAAGGGAAGGGACACTCCCTTAATCCTACATTGAGACACTGAGACTTTAATATGATGGTGTAGATAGTAAATAGGAGAGGGGCTAGGCAACATCCTTGACAGATTGAACGTTTAAGAGGAATACATGCCTATGACCCCTCCATTAAGATAGAGGATGACTGAGGAGTTGCCAAACAAACTAGACACCATCTATAATGAACCCATCCAAAACCGAAGTCATCTAAAACAGTGAGGATTGATAGCATGGTCCAACGCTAGAGAGACTCTCAGGGTGTTATCAAAGATGTCTTGGCCTTTAATGAAGCCACTCTGCTTTTGATCCAAAATCTCCGAATAGACTTCTTTGATCCTGATTGCTAATGCTTTCATTATTAGCTTGTAGGCTGTGTTTAGCATTGTTATTGGGTGCCAAGTGCCAACCTTTATGCGGGTCTGCCTTTTTGAGAAGAGCTTAACTAGGGTGATGTTAATGTCCTTAGATAAGAAGCCTTTGGCCATTGCCATGTTGGCCATATCCCTCATGTCATTCCCTAAAACGTCCCAAAAATCCTTAAAGAACTTTGTCGGGAGGCCGCCTAGACCTAGTGCCCTATCATTTTCCATGGCATTAAGAGCCTCTTTCGGCTCCTTTGTAGAGAATGGTTTGGCTAGTACTTAGAGATTCTGGGGCGAATTCCATCCATCAAATCTGCCACTTCTTTCCGCCAGCGATCATCCTGAATAGCGTTCTCTCCTATGATAGTGCTTGGCTCTTTTTTCTGTGATATGCAAGAATTCTATGGCCAGATTCCCTTCCTTGTCCATGACTCTATCCATGACATCCTTTTCATGCTTCTTTTTGACCATCTCGAAGAGAAATTTAGAGGGTCGATCCCCGAGATTGACAACCATAGCTTTGTACTTCTCTCTGGTCCATTCTGCCTCTTCATGCTCTTTGACTTTCAAGGTTGACTCTGCCTCAACCATAAAATTCAAGAGGAAGTGGTTCGTAGAAGTTAATGCCAGTGCCGTCCCACTGGCTTTTTGAACGAGGACCAAGTCATCTCCAGACCAAATCAACGAGCGGCACATGATCAGAGATGCCCGTGCCCAAGATTGATTCCCCATGCAATATAAGGTTACCTTGAGGCAAAGGTTATCCTTCTTCATCTCGATATAGTTCCTTCAGGCAAAGGTTACCTTGAACCAACAGCGCCGCGCCACCCTTGCCTCTCTGAGGGCAATTGGCAAACAATTCAAACCCCAACGTTCGACAATGAAACCACCACTCATCATCTGGACCACACTTCAGTTCTTGAAGTAGAAGAATTTGAGGCCTCAATTTCTTCACCATTGCTAGACAACCTTTTTGTTTCCCTTTGTCGCACCAACCTCTAATATTCCAAGACATTACTGCATCCCGATTATTTAGTGAGGACTTTGTATGCATCTATGAAGAAGTTAAGCCTTTTCTCCTTCCCAGTTCTCACCGACCGAGCCACCTCTTTGATTCTTTTGGAAATACTTTTGGTCATTGGTTGATTGAAGGGGACCAAGGCCTCCGGTGTTGCACAACCCTCCTAGCGAGACGACTCCTGTGGGTCCTCGTGAGGCTTCTCTTCCGAGAGGCACTTCTTGTGGTTTGTGTCAAGAGGAAGGTCTCCATCACCATGCAAAGTGTCCCACACAGTCTCTAAGTTCTATGTAGCCGCTGTGACTGGGTCCACGTCCACCACACTCCATCTTTTCTAGGAGCTTCTACTCCCATGCACCACATTGGGGTGGGTGGCAATCATGCACTAGGTGGCCTAAATTCACTCCCTGCACCTCAACCTATATCCTCTTGGAAGAAACCATGCTCCCATTCTTGAGGCCTAAAAGTGTTAAGTGTGACTTGTTGCGACCAACTCTTTCAAGGCACTACCTTCACACCACTCACCACACTCATTTCCCTCATGCACTCAAAAATCCAAATGTCACTCCATCTTTTCAAGGAGCTCTTACTCCCATGCACCACATTGGGGTGGTTGGCAACCATGCACTGGGTGGCCTCAATTCACTCCCCGCACCTCAACCTCTACCCTCTTGGAAGCAACCATGCTCCCATTCTTGAGGCCTAAAAGTGTTAAGTGTGGCTTGCTTGCTTTCACAAAAAATTTAAATTTGATTTAAGAACATATTTCAGTATAATATTTGAAAATTCGTTTCACATTGTCAAAAATTTAAAGCTTATGCATGCAAGATATCTATTCAATTACTTTTCTTAGAAATCATGATGTTACACCTACTGAATCAATATTAAATATAATAATTATTTATCTTATGTTAGTGAAAAATTTTTAAGTTATAATTTTATCATAAAAGGCTTGGTCTTACATTTAAAATTCAATTTGGCATTACAAGCGTGCATTTCATAGCTTGCGAAATTAATTACCCTTCATTAGAAACTTTTTTCTTAAGTGGTAGCTTTATGCATTAAAAAAAGAAATAATAGACACTTTCACTTAATTATCAATTTGAAATTGAGCATTTAAGAGTTCTACTTCTAGTTATCTTATTTTTGAAGGGTGATGTAGCATGTCTTTTGAAAAAATTTCCACCCTGGCACTTCTTTTGAAGGTTCATTTCTCAGTTTGCCCTTATGGGGACCCTATGAAGGGTGTTGCAACCTCCAAATTTAAGCCCTGATGTCTAGTATGTCCTTAATAATGGAACAATTTTGATTTGAAATCTTTTAATATTTTTTAAATGTATAGAAGAAATAAGACAATGTTTTATAGATTGCCCTATGATATAAATATACCAGCTTGACATTTATGCTAATATGTTTCTTTTTTTCAATGCTCACTTTTTATTTTTTATTTAAAAAAAACATGGAGATCTTGCTTATTTTCTAGATAAACAACTCATTCCATATATAGATAATTACAATTACTAATTTGCTAGATAAAGGCCTCATTTACTATATAGAAATTATTTCATTCTCCATCTAGGAACTCACATTTAGTAGATATCTATATACGTGGGCTATATTGGAAATACAATTAGCTACACACCAAACTTGAAATCAACTTAGTTCTCCATATAAAAACTTAGAGAGCAATATACTTGGCCTATATAGAAATTACAATTCCCCATATAGCAAACGTGAAATCGATCACTTCATTCTCCATATCCAAACTCACAATTCCTAATCAAATTCTCTATATAAGAAAGGAAAATTCAACTTCATTCTCATATAAGGATCTCACATTTTTGAGATAGCTACATGGGAAATACAATTCTATAGGCAAAGAGGACAACATGGATAGTTCTATCTAGTAAATATCATGAATTTCCTAGATTGGTAGCATTAAATGATAAGGAGATTGGTCAAGACGGATGACCAGTCAAAACGATTTCCGTTGTCAGAATCGCTTGAGATCGGCTGGCCGTCGTTAAGCATCACGCTAAGTTTGGTGAGAACTGGACCAGATGACATGTCGGGAACCTTGGCAACCTTGTCGGACAAACTCGTAATTACACGGCCCGATTGTAACACCAGCTCTGGACTAAGGTCGCTGTCGGGATTGTGGTTGTGAGTTCCATGGTGGATGATCTTTGTCCAGTTGTTAGCATTTGTATAGGTGACCACCAGGTTGCTCACCACCTGACCCGTGCACACCTGAATGGTGGCAATCTTCTTCGTTATTAGAAGTAGGTCTTGCAATCCATGTCGTCGAAGGGTGTGTGGTATTAACTAGAAAAGAAATCAAGGCATGAGGCTAGACGCTAGGCATGGCGACGCTCGAGGGCCATGGGGGAAAGGGAACATGAGGGGAGAAGCATTAACATGGGTGGGGGAAAAGGGATAAAGAGGGTGGGAATGAAGAGGGAGACTATGGCACAAGGGGGAAGGGAGAGGGGAATGAAGAGCATGTACATGATGGGAGGTGGAATGTAGAGATGGAGACATTAATGGAAGCGGGTCATGCTTTATTTAAAAGGAAGGATGGGGGAAATCAAAGTACTAGCTAGGTGGCTTTACAAGAATGAGCGTGTCACATCAAGGAATAGCCCCCTTCTTTTATAGCCAAGAGAGGGGGTCTCTCCCAATAAATGCATCCTCCCACATGCATGGTGTGTGTGGAGGAATCTCCCATGTGGGCTAGGTGGGTACGCACTCTCAATTGTGTGCGACAACCCTTTGCCTCATTTTTCCACATAAATCAAACCCCATAATATCCCAAGTCTAAGATACTCCCTTGGTCTCTTCCCAATTTTATAATACGTTCAAACATCTAGGAGGACAAGTGGAGGGTTGGCACAAGGAATCTTGCCACCTCATCCTACTTTCCCCACATTATTTAACTTGCATTCTTGGACTATCTACACCCCCCCTCACATGGGCCTATCCTACATGGAGGGAATAATCCAATATAATATCCATCTCCACCTATTTTCTATTACTTCTCCCATGGTCCTTGGGCCATGTCTCACTAAATGCAGGCATTGGACTGCCTAGGTAGAGGGGTGGCACATGGAGGAACCATGCCGCACCTTAACATTTCATAATATTACTACCATGGATTATGTACAACACACCTTATGGGTGCTCTTACATGGAAGGGTGGCACATGGTCATGCCTTGCCACGTCAACGTTGGGCCCTATGCACATCATATTTTATTATACTATTTCCACACATACAAGCACACACACATATTTATGCCTTTTACCTTGGTCAAATTTATCCATAATAGTTCCCCCTCGAGGCAGGGAATGCACATCATTTCCATGCTTGGGACCATCATGCACTTCCTTGATGGCTCTATATGGACCAGCAGTGCACATTGGAAGGAACTTTTTATCCATTTGGTGGTCTAATCTGTTGTCAAAGCATAGCACAACATCCCCTTCAGCAAAGTGTCTTTCCCATCCCTTGCGAATCTTCGCATCCAAGCGGGCCTTTTGTTGATTCTTTTGGATCTGTGTTTGATGTAGTGCAAGGCATCAGGTTTCATCTAACTTTTCAAGTTGTACCAACATGGCCTCTACATGTTCATCTTCTGTCATCCTCTATTCTTGTGCCAATCTCAAGGCCGGAATCTCTATCTCTAGTGGTAAAACTAACTCAGTACCATACACCAACTCGTACACTGACTCAAAAGGAGTGTGACCTGTGGACGTTTTATGGGTGATGTTGTAAGCCCACATGGCTTCAGTGACCTTCTAATCCCATTGGCTCCTGCTCCCTGTGGCCATTTTCCCCATGGATTTACAAAGGAGGCCGTTGGTCCACTCTGTTTGTCCCATGGATGCTGATAATAGACGCTTGAAGTGCAATGATCAATACCTATGTGATCCATAAGCAACTCCACTACTTCATTTAAGAATGGAATCCCATGGTCAAATACTATTTCCATGGGTGTCCCAAACCTTGTGCAAATACATTCAAATATGAAATTTGAAACTGCCTTACCATTTGCAGTGGGGACGGCGATAGCTTCAGCCCACTTAGTGACATACTGAGTGGCTACCAAAAGATACTTCTTTTTGTGGCACTGTGCCTAGCAAGAGGTGTGCCTGTGGAGTAGGGTGCTGAGGTGGCAACTAACTGTGCCTGCAGGGGTCAAAGTGCCATGTGGCACTGATGAGGTGGCAATTGAGTAACCTAACCAAAGGTTAACCTGACCAAGGTTACTGTACCTAGGACCTTGATGATGTGGCACATGCTGATGTCAACTGATGATGTGGCTGATGAGCTGGTAGGATGACATGTCAATGATGATGTGGCATTTGTTGATGTGGCAACAACTGAGCTGGTAGGGCTGATGTGGCAAACTGTTGATGTGTCATTGAGGATCAGGTTGATGACATGGCACCCGAGGTGATGTGGTAGATGAGTTCGGCCACATGGCAAACTATGGACCAAGTCTAAGGGTGGAGTTATCGTGCCACGTGTCAATATGAGGATTCCGTCGTCTGGAGCTTTTGAACATGGAGGCGATGGCGATGCGAGGAGCTGTGTGCGCTAGAGCGGCTAGGGAGCTTAAGAGCTCTTGGCTCGTTGTTTGTAGAGGCGCCCGTGATGTGCGTTAGTCGTTGGTGACAGCATTAGTGTAGAGGCCCGTGGCTGGCAAGGTTGGAGCCAGGAGCTTGCAGCGCTGGGTTGGAGGTAGCTACTTCGTATCTTTGCTGTGAGGCGCTAGCCGAACGAAGAGGCAAGGCTGAAGCGTTGGCAGAGAAGCAAGGTCTTAGAACCGTCGGCCGGTGGTTCAGTAGAGTCGGGTGCCCGTATGGACGTTGCTGGGCAGAAGCTTTGGTCGTCGAGGTAGTGCAGGAGTCGTGCTATGAAGACTGCCCGTCTTACTAGCGTTGGATGCACTCTTTTCGTGAAGGCTGGGTCGCTAGGAGTTGTTGGAGGTGCCGTGAGGCGGCCCATATGGAGATGGTTGAGCATTGATAGAGCTATGTGTGGAGTCTGTCGTCGGTGCTGGAGATGTGGTCCGGGCTGGAGATCATTTGGAGCTTTGAGTCAAAGGTACTTGTGGAGGAGAGTCTGTCGAGCGCCGCTAGTCGTCGATAGATGGAAGTTTGAAGGAGCTACTGGTCGTTTGGAGGCAGCTTTAGATTAGTTGTGCTGGCTGAGTCTTGCTGCTTGTAGGTGCGCTCTCGGAGCGTGAGCAGCAGAAGGTCGTCGAGGCTGGTTGCCTTGCGTTTGGAGCCTCTACAACGTCCTTCACAATCAATTCGAAGTGGCCTAGGTGAATCGATACTGTGAAGACTCGAGGAGGTGCAAGGCTATCTCCACTAAGAGCATTAAGCTCTCTATCTCTCAAAGAAATCTATTCATGCACTATCACAAGAGAATCGCTCCCTATCTAAGAATACCTCACAAGTAGAGTACTCTCTTTCTCACAAGCGCTCTCTCTCTCGCACGTTCAAGCAAAAAACTCTCTCTCACATATATGGAACTCCCTCAATGCAATGGAAGGAATCAATGGACGGAATTTTCTTCCAATGAACGGAAATTTTCTCTCACTCTATGGAAGTGAATGGAACACTCAATCTATCTCGATCTCTCTCGCACTCTCAAGGATCGCAATGCCTCAACGGAAGGCAAGGGAGCTCTGATACCATGACAAAATATGAAGAGTGGAGAGGAGAAGAGTGGAGATGAGGAGAGAGGGCACAGCTAGAGAGCACACCACAAATGACTAACTTACACTAGATTTAGTTGAAAATGTAGAATATATACAAACCCATTTAGGGTTACGGTTAGTGCATCTAACCCTTTCCTTTATAGCACTTTATTTGGTTAGTGCTATGCACATATGATCACGTGATGGTGCTATGCACACATGATCACATGATGTTGAGCGTGAACTCTCAACAAACATGCACATTTTCAAAATTTCAAACATGCGCAGTGTGCTATTGCAAAAAATTGTGCATTGATGCTTAGACCATAGGTGTATGTTGCCAATGGTCACAAAACTTGGTAGATAATCCTCAATAAGTAATTATCTTATATTTTCAAAGTTTCATAAGGAGGACATGCATATTTTCATATTTTCGACAATGGACAATGCGCATCAATATGCTTATATGATATCTCTATGTATCCAATGGTAATGAAATTTTGTATGTATGCTTTAATGACTAATTCTCATATACTCGCAAAGATTCATAATGACCAAACATCATTCATATTGTGAGACATGGCTTTTTCTCATTTTTAAACATGTAGAATGCATAAGTGCTAATAAATTGTGTATCAACATGCTTATAACATAGATAAATATTGTTGATGGTCACAAAAATTTGTAAAGATCTTCCAATGAGTAACGACCTTACACTCACAAATATTCAGACATCATTTATATTTTGGGACATGCACATTTCTCATTTTTGTCTACATAATTATCAAAAATCGTGAATCGGCATGCTTACAACATATAATATGTATTGGTATGGTACTCACAATGGTTCATAGCTACCAGACATCATTTGTAGGGTGGGAAATGGACATTTTCTCATTTTCAATCATGGATGATACATTGTTGTCAAAAAATTATGTGTGTTAATATGCTTATACTATACCTCCATGTGTCATGAAACTTTGAAAAGACCTTTAAATAAGTAAGTTATTATATATTGGCATAGATTTATAATGATTAGACATAATTTTTAGAGTGGGACACACACATTCTCTCATTTTTTAGCATGCACGTAAGTGCTAAAAAATTGTGCATCGGTATGCTTCTTCTATAAGTGTGTTCTTCTTCCCATGGTCACAAAACATTGCAAATACTGTTTTTTAGTAAAGAAATTTATACTCACAAATAAGCCGTGTACAAGCATGAAGTTGTGCAAAATGAAGACATTGTGTATATGTGGATGACTCTAACCCAAAAGCTATACCTTGGATGGTTCAAGATGAAGAACTAGTGATACACTGGGAGGGATTTGATTCCAACTCTACTCATTGTGTAGTGATCGAGCTACTGGCTACATCGGAGGTAATTAAAAGGGTGACATTCTTCCAAGGGTGGGATGATCCACAAGCTTGGGGTGAGATTTTTTGCATCTACTTATTAATTCCTGTGGATAAGATCGTCTTGAATGAGTTTTTCTCTACCTCACTACAAAGGTTTCTAGGGCTTGACTATGGTTGGTAATGTTTTGACCAAGGAATCCCTTTGTACCTAATCAACCATTTGCACCACATTTTGAGCTTCATGTTGTAATTTTTTGTGGTTGAAAAATAAACTATCAACAAAGGATAGTAAGTTTGTTTGGTGCTGAACGTCTTGCTCAAGTATTGAATTCTCCCCACCTTCTCCTTCTACCTATCTTGGACTACCGAGAAACCTGGGATGTCCGGATTTGTCTTGGTGGAATGACATCTTGGATCCTTCAATTTGACGAAGCATACAAACCTTCGACCAAGGTTGTTGGTGTGGGTGTGAAGCTCACTTCACCGGGGGGTGAGGTGTATTATTATAGCAAGTCTGCACCTGCAAGTACTTGCAACCAAGTTGAGTACTCGACACTCATTTTTGGGCTACAAAGGGCGCAAGAACATCACATCAAGCAACTTAAGGTGGGAGGAGATTCTTAACTCGTGTGTGAACAAGTTAGTGGAAGGTGGAAGGTGTGGAGCGAAGGATTGGTTCCACGACATCAACAAGCATTGGAGCTTTGCAAACAATTTGAAGAGGTAAAAATTCAGTATATCCCTCGAGCTCAAAATTTAGTTGCTGATTTCTTGGCACGTGAAGCTTGTACTTCAATCACACATGAAATGAGTAGAAGCACTGCCCCAACAAAGCCGCAAGCCATGAATGAGGGTGATCATTTGTAAGGAATGCAAAAGTTGTGGTCATCATGAAACCAAGTGTTGTGCATATTTGATACGAGTTTACCGTCTTCAAAACATCATCAAAAAGGTCCTTAAGGACATTGTTCAAAAGAAGGATGCCAAACTGCACACCCCTTGAAGAAATAGCATGGCGACTATAAGAACTGGAAGAAGCTAAAGGTGATGTGCAAGCCCTCCAACTATTGACATTTGTCATGGCATTCTTGTTTGCCTTGATGAACAACCTCATGCAGCGCCATGTCTCTAACCCTCGCTCGTAAAGATGGATACAATATCATGCCTCGACCAATAAGTGTTGGTCCTTTTAAGATTGTCTATGAGCTATTCTATGCTAAAGATTCTTCCCATATAGCATTTCACAATACACCGGTCACACCCTACCCAGCCTATGTGTGCTTTGTTGATGTATCTTCACCTGATTTTCACTTCAAGCTACCTCTTTCCATTGTTTGCCAATAGATAAGCCTCATTTCACCTCTCTCTTTTCCATTTTCCAAGCATGGTTGAAATTCCTGTGTTCTATGGTTGGGTTGAAGAAAATCCAAATAAGTATCTTGTGGCCTTCAAGCGCTATTGTGTTTCTCTCAACTTTCTTACTGAAGATAGATGGTTGTTAGTTCTTCCCACATTTCTAGAGGGTTTGGCTCAAGTGTGGTATGAGAAGTACGCCAAGGACGTTCGCCAAAGTTGGCTGAGGTTGACAGTAGCTATGATCGAGTATTTCAGCAAAGAAGAGGAGTCGAAGAATGTGTATCTACAGGTGGCAAACCTGAAGCAGTCAAAAGGTGAGACATCGCGTTGATATGTAGATCGAGTGGTCATGCTCCTAGACTATTTAATTGCCACACAGGAGGACAACGTCAGGTTTTGAGCTGGAATGACTCAGCATGTGCTGGGCTACCTTATAGCAAGAGCAAGTGATGAATTCCACCTCAAGCTTAAATGGGAGAATCCAGATACCATGGTGCTAGCACACAAGATTGCTCAAAAGTTTGATAAAGTTCAGTCTGACCCCGCTTCAAAGAAGATGGTTGTCCCTTCGTGACCCCCTCAATTCTTGCAACAACACCTGGGGGTTCCAACTCAAGCGCATACCCCCCCCCCCCCCATCAGGGATGTATCCACCGCCTCCACCTGAAATGTATGGTACTCCCTTAGATACTTACCCTTAACAAGGTGTATATCCTCACCCTCTACCTAGAAGATTTCCCCAACCCCGCCCACGAGCCCCCCTCCTTCCTACTTCCCCAGTGCCTCCTACTAAAGAACCCTGAGTCAATGACCTAGCCAAGGCCCTGAATGATCTTCAGCTTGAGATGGTGGGCATCAGAAATCAAGCCAATCGCCCTCCAAGAGAACATGCCAATGTTGTATGCTACAAGTGAGAGTGCTCTCAACAGAAGCAAGAACGGAAGAGGGAGAGAGAAATAGAGAGCCACACAAGTTTTGGTGGATGCAGAACCACCCTAATGTTCTTTTTCATTCATTTATATATGTGTTTGAGTATTGTACATAACCGGGGTAAAGGCACAGTGACTTTTACCCCCAAAACCTCCCACTTAAAGGACAATGTGCCTTTAAGGGAGAACAACTAGTGAGCATACTATCCAATGCCCATCAATACACGACAATACTCAAACCGTTGACTAGGTAGACTCTTTGTCAGCATATCTGCAGGGTTATCATCTATATGAACCTTGACAAGCTCTATGCGCTTGTCCTCAAGTACCTCCCTGATGAAATGGTACCTGACCTCAATGTGTTTGGTCTTTTCATGAAAGACCGGATTTCGTGCTAGCTGAATAGCACTCATGGAATCACTATGCAATGTTGGTACACTTGTATGAATCCCCAAATCTCCCACTAGCTGATCAAGCCATATAGCCTCCTTGCAACCGTCTATGGCTGCAACATACTCAACCTCTGTGGTAGACAAAGCAACACACTTCTGTGCGCGAGACATCCACGACACTGCACCACTTGCAAAGGTGAACACATAACTAGAAGTGGATCTCCTACTATCCACATGCCCTCCTGCATAGTCTGAATCTGTGTACCCAAGTACATGCATGTCTCCTTTACCAAAGCAGATGCACATCTCCTTGGTACCCTTCATGTACCTCATGATGCACTTAACTGCCTCCCAATGCCTCTTTCCTGGATTAGCCATATACCGGCTAACAACTCCCACTGCAAATGCAATGTCTGGTCTAGTAGCTATCATAGCATATATAAGACTCCCAACCGCTAATGCATAAGGAACCTTGGCCATCATGGCCCTCTCCTCATCTAATTTGGGACTATCTGTATGACTCAGTTTCACATATGGAGGCAATGGATTACTCACTGCCTTCCCCCCTCCATATTGAAACGCTACAATACTTTTGTAACATACTCCCTCTGTGAAAGCCAAAGGAGTTTCCTACTCCGATCATGCGTGATGCGCATACCAAGAATATGACCTGCAAGTCCCAAATCCTTCATATCAAAGGCCTCATGCAACTTGGCCTTTAATGCATCTAGCTCATAAGTATTCTTGCTAGCCAATAGCATATCATCCACATATAGTGCCAGGATTATTAGGCTATTATCCTTAGCCCTTTTAGTATAGAGGCAGTGATCAATTTCACTCCTAAAACCCGGGGACCGAATGAAAGCATCAAACTTCTGATACCATTCTCTAGGTGCTTGCTTAAGACCATAGAGACTCTTCTTCAGCTTGCAAACTAAATGTTCTTTGCCCTTTTCTTCAAAGCCTTCCGGCTGCACCATGTAAATTTCCTCATGCAAATCCCCATGCAAGAAAGCTATCTTGACATCCATCTGCATAAGCTCCATATCCTCTGCTGCCACTAGTCCAAGCATGCATCTAAGTGTGGTCATCTTCACAACCAGAGAGAATATCTCATCAAATTCCACACCCTTCTCTTGCTTGAACACTTTAGTGACCAAACGGGCCTTGTACCTAGGCACATCATCACCTGTGACCATCTTGTAGACCCATTTACATGGCAATGCTTTCTTTCCATGTGGCAAAGAAACCAAGTCCCAAGTCTTATTCTTCATAAGTGAACTCATCTCTGATTGCTCTGATTGCATAGCATACTCCCACTTGCATTGATCCTCGTGCATCATAGCCTCTCTGTAGCAAGAAGGCTCCCCGCAATCAGTAAGCATCACATAGTCTACCCCTGAAACAAACCTATCAAGTGGCCTAGACACTCTAGATGATCTTCTCAAGGGCATTTCAGCTTGCTATCCCACCTGCATGTTAGCCACATTTGGCTCATCATTTCCACTAATAGATGATCCATCATCTACCCTTGATTGTATACCTGTGGGAGTACTTGGTGGTACCATTTCTTGCACATTTGGTGCATGGACAGCTTGCTGTCTATCAACATATGCAGGTGGATTCACATTCTGGAAAGTGATTCTCCTCATTTCCACATCCCTCATGGCTGCCTTATGCATTTCTTCTCATTGAAGACTACATCATGGTTGCGTATGATCTTCTTTGCTTTTGGATCCCAGAGATGATAGCCCATCTCTCCACTTTCACCATAACCCAGAAAGATGCATTTCCTAGACTAGGATCTAGCTTCTTTTGAAGCTCTTTTGGCACATGTGCATATGTCTCACACCCAAATATATGCAAATGAGAGTAAGAGGGCTTCTTGCCACTCCATGCGTCTTCAGGAATACCACCATCCAAACTCTTACTAGGTGATCTATTGATCACATGCGCTCACATGCGCTGCAGTCTTCATTGCCTCAGCCTAAAAACCACCAGAAAGACTTGCATTGGAAAGCATGCATTGCAACCTTTCTTGAATGGTACGGTTCATATTTTCTGCAATTGGATTTTGCTCTAGAGTACAAGGGGATGTGAGCTCCCTCTTAATCCCACGTGTATCATAGAAATGCTGAAAGTCATGAGAGAGATACTCTCCACCATAGTCAGTTCATAGGCATTTAAGTGTTCTACCTGACTGATTCTCAACCAAGGCCAGCCATTTCTGAAATACTTGGAACACATCACTCTTCCGAGCTATAACATAAGCCCACACTTTCCTAGTTGCATCATCAATGAATGTCACATAGTATTCAGCCCCGCCTAATGATCGTGTAGGCATGGGACTGCATACATTTGAATGTACCAAATCAAGCTTTCTTTCCCCTTCTTTTATGGGCTGATTTAGTCTGCTTCCCATAGAGACAGTGCTCACAAAATTCAAAATCAGAGAAACTCAAATGCGGTACATAACCCAAACAACATGAGAGTTTCATCCCATTTTGGCTCATAGGGCCCAACCGGCAATGCCATAAAGAGGTGCTTGGCTGCTTGGTTATTGCAACAACATGATCAAATACCCCTGGTACATGTAAGGGATACAAAGTCCCACACTTGGCACCCCTAGCCAAAAGCATAGAGCCCTTCTGAATTTTCCAACTCTAAAAGCCAAAAGTGGTGTGAAAACCAGCATCATCTAGCTGACCCACTGAAATAAGACTCTTGGTCAACTTAGGCACATGTCTCACATGTTTCAAAATAAATGCAGACCCATTTGCAAAAGAAAACTTTATGTCACCTGCTCCGACTATGTCACATGCATAGTCATTCCAAGATGCACACAACCTGTCTTTCCACTGTCATAAGTGGAGAACCATTCCGTATGGGGAGTAACATGGAATGAAGCACCAGAATCCAAAATCCAATCCTGGGAATATGCATCATCTGAAGTGGTAAGCAACTCTGCAGATAAACTAGACATGAAGAGAACGTCATAATTGTCACTATCATGTGTGACTACATTGATCTCCTCGATCTTCACTTTTCCTTTGTCCTCACTTGGACTCTCTTCCTTCTTATTTGCACCCCAATTTGCATTCTTTTTCTTATCCTTTTGCTCTCTTTTCAGCTTGTAGCAATCCTTTTTCATATGGCCCTTCTTGCCATAGTGGTAACACTCAATGTTTCGTGCCCTGGATTTGCTACGAGACTTCCCTCTTTCTTGGGACTTCCCCCTGAGCTGTGATCTACCCCTTTGCACATTTAAGGCTGCATCCTACTTATTGCCATCCATAGACTTCCGTCTAATCTCCTCGGCCAACAAGCTACCCACAACATCATCAAATTTTAGTGCTCCACTAAGTGCAGAGTTACTGGCAGCTATACGTAAGGTATCCCATGAGGATGGCAATGAACATAAGAGAAATATTGCCTTAGTCTCCACATCAAAATTCTTCTTCTGAGCCTGAATTCATTCAAGTGAGAAGCAATGGAGACCCCTTCCTTCATCTGCAACTTAAACAACCTCTTCATGAGGTAAACTTTATTAGAGGCAGTTTCCTTCTCATAAGTGGCACACAGTTTCTTCCACAAATCTTCCGTAGTCTGCTCATTTACTACTGTGAAATAAACTAACTCTGCAAGATGAAGTCTGATAGTAGACTTTACTAATGCATCCAACTCATTCCAATCATCCTCAGACATATGCGCAGGCTTAGCTTCAATACCTACCAAGGGTTTAATCTGCTTCTTTTGAATAAGCACATCCCTTATCTGTTCTTTCCACAAAGAAAAGTTTGTCCCATCAAACTTTTTAATGTTGAAAAACTCCTTTTCAGACATGGAAGAGGATGCCATGATGCAAATGAAGCAAAAATCTCAAATGTTAGTGCCTATAAGAGAGAATCACACCAAATACCAGGTGCACCCAAATGTGTATGCCACGATAGAGTGAAATATCACCAAAACTCAAAGCTCAAAGCATCAAAAGATGCATTTGACTCATGTGCATATACTATGCATCCATATGAGCAAATCTGGCCCAAAAGAAAATGCCAACTGCAATGGCAATCCAAAATGCCAATAAGTGCCAAATGACTCAAGCATAAACACCGTCCACTAGCATATGCATCAATAATATCTCATCCAAGAGAGCATAGCACTATCAGTGCATCACCTACAATGTGT
The DNA here is from genome assembly GCF_047967505.1 of Dipteris shenzhenensis. Classification (NCBI taxonomy): domain Eukaryota; kingdom Viridiplantae; phylum Streptophyta; class Polypodiopsida; order Gleicheniales; family Dipteridaceae; genus Dipteris; species Dipteris shenzhenensis. The sequence goes on from NC_141599.1 coordinate 2,460,285, forward strand.
TAAATCTGTCCCTTAGCATAAATAAACATCCATGTGCAAAGCGTCCATAAAAATAGCATCCCACAAGGCAATCTGGGCCTATAAGCGCATCCAATAAGGATCGCAATGCATCCAAATGGCCTATAAATCATCCACTACAACCCAATGCACACCACAAATAAGGGCACATGGCTCAAATTGCAACCAGAGTGATCTGCATAAGGTATGCTCAAGAAATTATGGTCCTATGGTAATGACCGCTACTGAAAATAGAACCTGAGATGCCTCAAAACATGGGCGCCATTGCATAATCAAACTCAGCAAGAAAATCTACAAATACCTCTCTTTTGCCAGAACTCCAAAATCCCAACCGATGAGTGAGAAATGGGAGTCAACACTTATCCACTGCCATGTGGCATAAATCTAAGGTTTCAAAACCTTAGAATGAAAAATGCATAACAGAGAGACGAAATCGAATACACAGAGATCTAGAACTCTGAAAATACTCCACCGAGTCGTGTAAGAACTGACAGGTAGGGGTTTTTGGGTGTCTGGAACGTAATGGGACAGACAGTTTTGGAAACCGTGGTCTCAATCACTAGGTCCAACACACGGACTAAAAAAAGTTTTTGGAAATAGAGCTGTTTGTAAACTCCACCGGAGTACGAATGATGAGCAACATAGAAGTTTTAGGACCTCCTGAGTCCACCGAAACTGATAGATCTACAAATGGTTGCTCCAAACTTGAGTTCTAACACCCGGGCAGAAAAACACAGAAACTAACACAGTGAGTCAGAAATCCAATGAAAATGATCCCAGATTCAAGAATGAAGGTGTTTCCAAGCTCTTGAAGTGAAGTGGACACCAAAAGCAAGTAATAGTTGCCTCTACAAGTCAATACACAGTCTCTGTTGTCGAACAGAATAGGGAAAAGCTTTAAAAACGACTTTTTCTTTGAAAACACTTAACAGGCTCTCAAAACCACTTCGCAAAGCCAAAGTGACTTTTCCAAAGGTTCCTCCAAGGTCTTTGCATACTCTGATGCAAGTAAAGTCACCCACAAAGCTTCTCACAGAGCTTCTCCTTCCTCCCATAGAGCTGCTGAGCTTCCAGGCATTCACGCATGCTTAGCTAGATCATCTGAGCTCTGATACCAGTTGAGAGTGCTCTCAACGAAAGAAAGAACGGAAGAGGGTGAGAGAGAAATAGACAGCCACACAAGTTTTGGTGGGTGTAGAACCACCCTAATCTTCTTTTTCATTCATTTATATATGTGTTTGAGTATTGTACATAACCAGGGTAAAGGCACAGTGACCTTTAACCCCCACAACGAGTGCCATTAGAAGGGTCATTATTGCATTGAATGTCCCAATATTCCAAGGGTGAATCTTCTAGGTGAATCAGGCACCGAGGATTTTGATGTAGAGGTCCTTGACCTCGGGAAGAGAAGTCATACCACCTTGGACCCCTCTCCAAACCGTGGACCGGGCCACCCCAAGAAGAAGGTGTCCTTCTCAGAGCCCTCAGATGTTGAGATGGCAAACCCACCAACAAACAAGACTAAAAGATCTTGCAGGAGTAAGTGGTCACCCTCGGATTTTCCTATCGGCTCAAGGCAAGAAGACTATTTGGTCATTTAGGACCTTGCTCATTGGTCTTTGAGCATCACGCTTCGTCAACTAATAGCATTAAGCCCTAAGGTGCGATGTGAGTTGTAGCAAGGCTCTCAACAGGGAGGAGCAAGAAAAAGGGAAAGGTACGAGAGATTTCTTCTATCTCTGAAGAAGTTGATCGACACCCGCATACAGTAGATGTCATCATAGATAATTGCCATATCAAAAGTATGTGTGTTGATGGGGGAGCTGCATGTAATATCATGGTGCCCTGCATCATGAAGAAGTTGAATTTGAAATGCACAAGGCATTCCTCCACTCGAATCAAGGTAGCAGATGGTCAACGACTTGCCACCCTGGGGGTCATTGAGGATTTGCCTATCACTATCAATGGGTTGACCACCACCATCAATTTTTATGTAGTTGACATTGAAGATATAGGCAAGAGTTACCCGGCCATTCTCGAGAGACGGTGGTTGAGAAAGAGTGATGCAATCAGCTATTGGAAGACAGGACACATGTCTTTTGGTGCTTCAAAGGAGAAGATCCCAGTGGAACCAGGTGCCACTGAACTAGAAGAAGAGCAAGACAGTGATACCCTCTCATCCTTGATGTCTGAATCATGGAAGATTCAGAGGGAGGGAGGAGTTCTCATGAGGGGGGTATCTCCAACCGTACCACTCGTAGAAAAGGTAATAGCTAGTCCTCAATAGCTTGAATCTATGCTTTCCCCAGACCTCACTTCGAGTGAGAAAAATGAGTTCCTAGAAATGTTCAAAGGTTTCCATGACCTCTTTGCAACTAGCTACCACCACCTTCACCATGTGACTGCCATAGAACACAAGATAGAGTTGAAGCCTTATGCTAAGCCAGTGGCTCAGAAGGATCAAGAATTAGGGCCCTTATAGATCGACGCTTTGCGGTCAGAGTTGCAGAAGCTTGTAGAAGCTGGGTTTATTGTTCCAGTCCACAATACTGAATGGGTTTCACCAGTGGTAGTCACCCCAAAGAAAAACAAGTGGCGGGTTTGCATCGATTATAAGAAACTCAATGTGGCCACCAAGAGGGTCCATCATCCTCTACCCTTTTAAGACCTCATTCTTGATAAGGTAAGTGGTCATGAGATGTATACTTTCTATGATGGTTACTACCAGTTTTATCAAATTAGAATTGTTGAGGAGAATGTGCTTAAAACCACATTTGCCTTGGGGGACATTTGCATTCAAAGTAATGCCATTTGGCCTCACCAATGCTCCTGCTACCTTTCAAAGATTTATGAAGATGGTGTTTGCTCCTTATTTGGGGGTTTTCTTGGAGGTTTTTTTAGATGATTTTTGTATATTCTCAGCACATAAGGAGCACATCATGAAGGTTAGGTTGGCCTTCCAAAGGGTCAATGATGCAAATGGCAGCCTCAACCTTGATAGATGCACCATTGGAGCCACTCAAGGGAGGTTACTGGGGCATATTGTCTCATCCGAGGGCATCAAGCCTGACCCTGAGAAGGTAGAAGCTATCCTCAAGCTCTCCTCGCCAACAACCAAACGTTAGGTACACTCATTTGTTAATCTAGCAGGATATTATTGCTGCTTCATTGATCAATATGCTGCTTTGAAGCAACCCATGACTACGCTATTAAAAGATGGGGTTGATTTCTCTTGGGATGAGGATTGTGATCATGGGTTTGTACAAATCAAGAGTGCTCTGTGGCTTCAGAACCCATTCTATGCAATCCTGATTGGTCAAAGACTTTCTATGTCAATCCTAGGTTTGGTGAGCATACTTTGGCGAGTATTCTTCTCCAACAAGGGGAGGATTGGTTCATATATCCCATTAGATTTGCTTCTTGACAATTGCTCAAAATTGAACGACGCTACTCTGAGGCTGACAAGCATGCCTTGTCTTTGGTGTTTTACATTGAGAAATTTAAGCATTATGTGGCTGGAAAGTCCTTCATTATAATCTCTAGCAATGGTCTTGTAAAGCAGGCCCTTCAATCACCAAATCCCATGGGTCGGTTGGCCAAATGGTTGGCAGTTTTACAAGAATATGATTTTTCTTCAAAATTGTAAAAGGGGGTTGTTCCAACTTGAAGAATGCTTTGATTGATTTAGAGGAGTGCCTCGATATAAACCTTGTAGCGGCCATAGAAGTTGAGAATCCATGGTATGGTGGTATCTATAGGTTTCTGACCACTTTCTCCTTTCCTCCAAAACGTACTACCTATGAGAGCCGTAGAGATAGTAGGTGCTACACTCTCTTTGATGGGGTGTTGTACCGTCAAGGCATGGATGGGGTACTAAGATGTGCCATTAATGCAAATGAAGTACCTAAGGTATTGAAGCATTATCATGATGGATTTTGTGGAGGCCACTATGCCAGTGACTATACAGCTAAAGAAGATTTTACATGTTGGGTGCTATTGGCCAACCTTGTTCAAGGATATCACTATGTATTGCAAAACTTGTGAACCATGCCAATTCTTTGGTAGGAATGATTTGTTTCCTAGGCATCATCCAGTGATGTCCATCCATCCATTTTAAAAGTGGGGAATAGATTTTGTCGAGCCTACGGAATTCCCTCATCCATGGATCTTCATCATCCATGTTTTCCCACTGGGGAGGTCTGGCATAGGCAGAGGAACCTGGATTAGCAAAAGTGGTTTTCGTCCCGGTCTAGGGTTCGGGAGTTGGCTGCTGCTGGCCTTCCCTCCCTGCTGACATACTGGTAAAGAGATTCTCCATGCCAGCCGACTCTGTTCATCCTAAGCAGCTGAACATGTTGGAGAACATACCTCTAAGCCTCATTGCAACCGAAGGTGCAAGAGAGTTGGGAGAGGCTACACTTGAAAATGGAGCTTCCGAGGCACTTGGACCCAAGGGGTCTTGCATTACTTCTTCCAGACTCTCTGTTTCATCAAAACTAGATAGAGTTTTTGGTCAGGGACCTACTAACAAGTGGAGGCTCGGGATTGAGCTTTTGGATTCCTAGCTAGGATGGAGGGTGGGTTGAGCGTAGCTCAAAGTGCTTTCTTCTGGCATGGGATCCCTTGGCAAAATACTTTTGGACCTCAAGTGCATGTGGGATGCCTTTGGATGGGCACACTTAGGCTGAAATGAGGTTCTGTAATTTTCATTTAATTCTTTGGCTACCCCAGAGGTATCACACCAGTCGACAGGATAACTATATAGTGACGGTTGAAGGGATCCGGTATAGCACTAGGTGGTGGAATACGGGTTTAGCGGCAATCGGCATAAGTGCATAGCGACGGTGGAGAAGTAAGAATGTAACCATGGGCGGTGGGATAGATGTATCGCAATGATTGATGGGATAGATATTGCCACATGGTCAACATGAACGGTCGCACGTGCTATCCCTACAGGCATAGGGATATGGTTAAGATAGTGGATGGAAGGCTAGGGAATTGGTGGGATCTTTGTCAATGTGCCGGTCAGTGATATAGTTATCACAATGGCATGGGGATCAAAACGGAAACAATCGATGGAATAATCGTATCGTGATGATAGTGGTGTAAGTGTATAACCTCGAGCGGCGAGATCAAAATAGCGATGATCGACCAAATGAAAATAGCAATGGGCGGTGTGATGGTGGTAACACTACGAGCAGAGGGGTACAAATATGACCACGGGAATGGGGGTGGGTTCACTGCAATGGCGGGGTAGCCCTACAGTCATGGGTCAATGGCTCTCAGATCAATGGTATAGTAACTCTGGCATGCATTAAATCGGTGTGGCGGGGTAGACGGTGGTCAAAAGTTAGGTCATATTTCCACTAGTAGGGAGAGAGGGTAAGAATAGCAATATGCCTTGGCACCCTATAGGCCCAAGAGCCCTTGGTTGTAAAGAGAGGGAGAGTGCTAAAAAGGAAAAGGGTTGGCCCTCCCTTCAACAGGTGACATGTATAAAAGGCCAAATGGTTGACTTTGGTCTTCATTGTTGTTTGCACAAGTTGAATAGAAGCTCCCTCTTCTCTTCCAAGAGAGTGTTTTGGGTGCTCTCTTGTTTCCTTCATAGTGCCCTTGTGGTTGCCACCCTATCCCCCTTCACTCCCTTCTCCCCTTTCCCTCTTCCTCTCTCCTTCTCCCTCCCTTCTCCCTCTCTACTCCCCTCTTCCCCTTCCCTCTCTCTCGCGTGGAACCATGTTGCAATAATCTGGAGGCCGCTTACATGACACTTGCAGATGACTCATGCTATGCATTGCTCCCACAAGGAGTAGCTAGGAGTGGAGACTCCGTCGGCATATTTTCAACATCCCCACGACATGTGGGTTAGTGCTGAGACCCACTACATTTTTTGTGCCACTACCGGGGAGAAAAGGTATGCTTTTGCATTTGCACTTGTCTTCCTTTGATATATTCCCATTGCACAAGTCTTCAAGCTTAACTTGGAGCTTGTTAGTGGAGTTGTAGGAGAAAAGAGAGGGAGAAAGTGAGAGTGAAGACAAAAAACTATTTTTTCTTATAGGAAGGCCATTTGAGAGCATTGGAAGCTTGTCTTTGATGCTTTTTGGTATTTCAAGTTGATAGAAACTTAGTGGGTTTGACTGCTAAGGTGTGTTTGAGGTCTAAACACCTCAAAAAACAATAAAAATAAGGATTCTTGCCAAATTTTGAAGTAGTTTTGTGTCTTAGAACTCACCCTTTCTGAAATTTGGCATTTTGGCTTTCAAAAAGTGTTTTGTTTTCATTGAGTAGGTAGATTAGGTAGTTTAGCATCCCCTCGTCACAAAAAATCATGAACAAAAACTGCAAAATCTTCAAAAATCATCAAAAATCAAGTAGCGATACTATGTTTGCCTATCTTGTCGAGTCGATGCCATAGCCCTATCCTGCTGACCAAATACCCCACTGACCAGCGCATTAGCCATATTTCATCAGTCAACCTACATTGACCTGACGCCGTAGTACTATCTTGTGTTAACCATATTAGAGTGCTTGGGACAAGCCTGGCATTAGGAGCTGTTCCTAACCGGCTCCCAAATAGAGCTTGTGTTAGCCTTGCCCCTCCTAGGCTTAGGTGATTTGAGGCTCAAAATCCTTGAGCACCCTCACGCCTTAAACCATTTGGGGCTCAAATGCCGTGAATGCGACTCAAAACTTGGAGTGGTGAGGCTTAACTTCTGCGAGACACTCAACAATAACCCCGCACATTACTTGCAATCTTTTGCCTTGGGACATTTGGGGATCGAACTCCCTGAGTTTGAGCTGTACTCCTTTCATGACTATTTTCATTGGCGTGGCTATTTTCGTGAATGTAGACTTGAAATGTGCACGTTGCTTGCACTCCTTGGTCTGAGTATTAGCTGGAACATACAACTTGTGCCTAGAATCCTTGAATACTTGGACTTTGGAGTAGACTTTGGGTATTTGGGGATCAAACTCCCTAAGTTTGAGCTATACTCCTTTTGTGTGCACATTGCTTTTAATCACTGGCCTTGGGGTATTTGGGGGTCAAACTCCCTAAGCTTGTCTATTGAAGTAGATCATGCAACCTGGTTACCTTTAATCACTAATTACCTACATTTGGTGGTTGTACTCTGTGGATGTTAACAGGTGTCATACCCTGAATTGGTTCTGTCAGAAGCTAATTAAAGAAGATGCTTGTCACTAAGCATTGCTCTAGCCCTTTCTGCTAAAGTACCATTGTTCCTTTTAGGTCTTGCATTCTACTGAGGAGTATCTACACAAGTGAATTGTGGGTGAAAGCATGCTATGGTGTATGTACTATTGGCAAGAATGTGGTAGTACTAAGTAGTGTGCTATATGGAGATATTTCTCGAATTGATGTGCACTAATATATTTATTGATTATAGATTCTCATGCACAAGATATTCTCACGTACGCATTCTCATGCTCATACACACATTTTCATGCACTGCGTCTCCTCTCAGGTGTTTCACTTTCAAACCTACACTCTATCACTTCCACGTTCGAACTTCTGAACTTCTGATTTCTAGCTTTCACTTTTGAACCTCTGAACTTCTGATTTCCACGTCGAATTTTCTCGCAAGATGTTGATGCAGGTTGCTCTCATACTCTCTCTCTCTTTGTCTCCATTCGTTCTTCTATTTTCACCTAGTCTCTATTCATTCTTTTCTTTTCCTCCATTCTCTAAATATGCGATTGTCTTTTGCCATTCCTTCTGTCGACATGCAAACTTTCTACTTTTGTTGTTGTTCTATCTCTCTCTCTCTCTTTGTTATTTTACTCCATTTCATCTTAGTGTGAGTCCTAGTACTAAAATGTTACTCTCTTTGTAGTAGCTGAAGACTGCCATGTCTCCAAGGAAGCCCAAAGGCATCACATCTCCCACCTCCAAGAAGCCCGATGTCCTTTCTCCAAGAAGGAAATCTCCATCCAAGAATTCGGCAACCAAAGAAAGAGAAGGCAAAGGCTACGGACAGCAAAGCAGCTTCTATTCTAACTCCAACCAAAGAGAAGCCAAAGACTAAGGACAACAAACCAATAGCAATTCTGACTGGAGTCAATCTTGGATGGAGATTTTTCCCGAGAGCGAAGCCAGACTCATATCTGGAGTTGGACACCTGGATCCGAGAAATATGGGGAAACAATGACAAAGAGAGCCGGCATGGCTTTCATATAGGTCGGCTAAAGAAATCGTTGTTGAACGATCTTATGAAGATTTACTATAGGATTTACAATTCAAAAACCATCACGAACAATGAAGTTGGTACAGTGTGTAGCATGGGCATTTGCTGCATCTTCTCATGGAGTAGATGTGGATTGGGATGACTTTGCCCAACATAGAGACATGAATCTCTCTCAACTAGCTTGGACAACATGTGTATCAAGCACAAACATGATGTAGGACGTCTACAACAAAACAGGAGCTTGTAAGTTTACAGGATCAATGGAAGTTCAGCGTGGATTAAGAAGGTGTACTACATGAGTGGAAGGATACAATGTCAAAGGAGAATGTAAGATTGCATGCAAATTTTGAGGGTGCTACTGCAACTGAGGGCAAAACCCTCACAAAAGTTGAATCAATTGTACATACACTTAGTTGGGTGCATAGTAAAGTACGAACATGATGTAGGAATGTCTACAGCAAAACGAGAGCTTGTAAGTTTACAAGATCAACGGAAGTTCAGCATGGAGTAAGAAGGTATACTACATGAGTGGAAGGATACAATGTCAAAGGAGAATGTAAGATTGCATGCAAATTTTGAGGCTGCTACTGCAACTGAGGGCGAAGCCCTCACAAAAGTTGAATCAATTTACATACACTTAGCTGGGTGCATAGTAAAGTAGACAATTTATGACATGGTAGTGTACTACAGGACGAGTTCTTGATGGATGTAGCAAAACTTGAGGTAGAGCTGGATGCAGCAAAAGTAATATTTGAATCAGCAAAAAGGCAGCGAATTAGCATTGAAGAGCACTACCAAGCAAGCTCAAGTTTTTTAAGCAACATGCAACATCTGATTGAGAAGCTCCTAAGTTAGGGTCCCCGAGTTTTGAATCTCGCACCAACTCACCATCCCACAAGCTCTGCAACAGTGACTATGAATGTGAATATTGAATGGTGAGATTCTTAAATTCCATGTACAAATCGATGTTTTAGTTTTTCGAGTTGGGTCCTCTTACAAGTAGTGTGTACTTACCCTTTCAATAAATGTGCAAGTGTGTTTTCTGTGGGCTTGGATTTCTCAAGAAACTATTGATGTGCTTTTTGCACCATGCTTGCACACATACCACATCATGTGTGCATCATTCCATTTTTCTAAGAACTTGCAATGTATTCATCCGTCTTGCATTGTATTGGTGTCAAATGCATGGTTGGCTTCCATGGGCTTTGACAAAGTAGGTATATTTTCTTCACTCTTTTTTTCTTATTACTTATTACTCAATAGAGTAATATAATATTGTACATGCTGAACATTTGAAGTCAATTATTTAGTACTAAATAGTACTATTTATGTGATTTAGCAATATTTAGGATTAGAACTATTTGGCATTTAGAAATGTTTAACATTTTGCACTATCTATACTTTAGTACTATTTAACATTTAGGATTAGAACTATTTAGCATTTCGTAGTACAGTACTGCTAGTACTATGTATTTAGTACTAAAAGGATAGCTAAAAAGGCTAAATACTACTAAGCATTTAGTACTAGTTAGCATTTAGTACTATTTACCACTATCTAGCACTGCTAGTACTGTGTGTTTCAACACTATTTAACATTTAACACTATTTGGCATTTAGTAGTATTTGGCATGTAGTACTATTCAGCACTATTTAGCATTTAGTACTATTTAGCATTTAGGACTGTTCAACATTTAGTAATATTAGCACCACCTAGCATGTAGTACTATATATCATTTAGTACTAAAAGGATACCCTAAAAGGCTAAATACTACTAATTAAGCATGTAGTACCATTTAACACTATCTAGCATTTAGTACTATTTGATACTATTTACTATTTAGTACTATTTAGTTTTTAGAACTATAATTTAGTATTTAGTTCTATTTATCATTTAGTACTATTCAGCATTCACTACTATTTAGCATTTAATACTATTTAATGTACTATTCAGCACTCTAAGTTAGCAGTTAGTACCATTTAATATGTAGCATTTAGTACTATTTAGTAGTATCAGTAGTATTTAGTAGAATTTAGCAGCATTTAGTACTATGTACTATTAGTAGTATTTAGTAGTATTTAGCACTAGTTAGCACTTAGTAATATTTAGTATTAGTAGTATTTAATACCTTAGTTAGCACTTAATATTATCTAGTAGTATTAGGATTAGCATTAGTACTATTTAGTACTTAGCAGTATTAGTAGTATTTAGTACTATGTAGCAGTACTTAGTAGTATTAGTAGTATTTAGCACTATTAGTAGCACTTAGCACTTAGTACTATTTAGTACCAATCACATCTAGATTGCAACACAACCAATGGAAATATGGCCCTTGAGGGGTCCTCTTTAGGGGCAAGGGCTATGCTGGAATATGTCCCTTGCCCCTAAAGGGGACCCCTCAAGGGCCATATTTCCTTCATGTTTAAATACTACTATTTTTTTAATTATTGTCTATCTTTAAATAATCTATTTGCCTTTTGAAATAATTGTCCTTTCCTTACACAAATAGGTAAAGACATCGAAATACCATGTCCAAAAAAGTTGAAGACTGGTACAAACCAAGCTGAAGCTATTGAAAATGAGAAATGCGAAACTCCTAACATTTCAAATGTGTTCATAGACATGAAGAAAGAACAATAGGTAGAGGGGCATGCCTTGTGTGGAAAAGAAGACAATGAACAACTATTCGTCGATGGAAGTCAATTGGAAGATGCCAACTCCTTGGAGAATGTTGGGGATCAGGAATACGACGAGGATGAAATATTGGACAAAGTAAAAAAGCAGTAGGTAGTGGCACAGGGGGACATGAAAGTTGCAGAGGAGAGGGGTAGGATAATTTTTTTTCCTATGTGGCCAAAAGAGGGTATTTATTTTTATAAGTTCTTGTTTTATCTATTTCATTTATTCCTGTTTTATATTTTGCATCTATTCATGTATTATATATTGTTCAACAGATGAAAGTTTGCCAGCTAAGGAAGCTCTTACTAAGATGAAGCGCCACATACAACACAAGAACAAATCTGCTGTGCGGTCATTGTACAAAAGCAAGAATATAGCGAAAAAGGAGGGTATGTATTTTTTTGTGAAGATGCACATTTACAATCTTCTGTGTACTATTAGCTAGAAAAGAAATCAAGGCATGAGGCTAAATGCTAGGCATCGCAATGCTCAAGGGCCATAGAGGGAAAGGGAACGTGAGGGGAGAAGTGTTAACATGGGTGGGGAAAAGGGATTGAGAGGGGCGGAATGAAGAGGGAGACTATGGCACACGGGGGAAGGGATAGGGGGAAGAGGAGCATGTACATGATGGGAGGTGGAGTGTAGAGACGGAGACATCAAGGGAAGAGAGTCATGCTTTATTTGAAGAGAAGGAAGGATGGGGGAAATCAAAGTACTAGCATGGTGGCTTTACAAGAATGAGTGTGTCACATCAAGGAATAGCCCCCTCCTTTTATAGCCAAGAGAGGGGGTCTCTCCCAATAAATGCATCCTCCCACATGCATGGTGTGTGTGAAGGAATCTCCCATGTGGGCTAGGTGGGTACGAACTCTCAATTGTGTGCGACAATCCTTTGCCTCATTTTTTCCACATAAATCAAACCCCATATCCCAAGTCTAAGATACTCCCTTGGTCTCTTCTCAATTTTATAATATGTTCAAACATCTAGTAGGACAAGTGGAGTGTTGTCACAAGGAATCTTGCCACCTCATCCTACTTTCCCCATTATTTAACTTGCATTCTTGGACTATCTACACCCCCCCACATGGGCCTATCCTACATGGAGGGAATTATCCAATATAATATCCATCTCCACCTATTTTATATTACTTCTCCCATGGTCCTTGGGCCATGTCTCACTAAATGCAGGCATGGGACTGCCTAGGTGGAGGGGTGGCACATGGAGGAACCATGCAACCTTAACATTTTATAATATTTCTACCATGGATTATGTACAACACACCTATGGGTTCTCTTATGTGGAAGGGTGGGACATGGTCATGCCGTGCCACCTCAAACATGGGCCCTATGCACACCATATTTTATTATACTATTGACACACATACAAGCACACACGCATATTTATGCCTTTTACCTTGGTCAAATTTATCCATAATAGCTCCCCTCCCAGGCAGGGAATGCACAACATTTCCATGCTTGGGACCATCACGCACAAAGAAGGGCTTTAGATAATGCTTGTTGATCACCTTCTTGCCATATGGCTCATGTAACTCCTGAACTTGTACAGACCCATTGCTACATTCCTTGATGACTTTGTATGGACCGGTCCACAGTGGGAGAAACTTTTTATCCATTTGGTGGTCCAATCTGTTATCAAAGCATAGCACAACATCCCCCTCAGCAAAGTGTCTTTCCCATCCCTTGCAAATCTTAGCATCCAAGCGGGCCTTTTGGCGATTCTTTTGGATCTCTGTTTGATGTAGTGCAAGGCATCAGGTTTCATCTAACTTCTCAAGTTGTACCAACCTGGCCTCTACATGTTCATCTTCTGTCATCCTCTATTCTTGTGCCAATCTCAAGGCAGAATATCTATCTCTAGTGGTAAAACTGCCTCAGTACCGTACACCAACTCAAAAGGAGTGTGACCTATAGATGTTTTATGGGTGATGTTGTAACCCCACATGGCTTTAGTGACCTTCTGATCCCACGAGCTCCTATACCTTGTGGCCATTTTTCCCATGGATTTACAAAGGAGGCCATTGGTCCACTCCTTTTGTCCCATGGATGCTACATAATAGATGCTAGAACTGCGATGTTCAATACCCATGCGATCCATGAGCAACTCCACTACTTCATTTAAGAATGGACTCCCATGGTCAAATACTATTTCCATGGGTGTACCAAACCTTGTGTAGATACATTCAAATATGAAATTTGAAAGTGCCTTACCATTTGCAGCGGGGAGGGTGATAGCTTCAGCCCACTTAGTGACTTACTGAGTGGCTACCAGAAGATACTTCTTTTTGCGGGCAGTCATGGGCATGGGCCCAACAATCTATTCCCTACTTCTGAATGGATGGATGGACATCACTAGATGATGTTTCCTAGGATGCAAATCCTTCCTACCAAAGAATTGGCATGGTTCACAAGTTTTGCAATACATAATGACATCCTTGAACAAGGTCAACCAATAGTACCCATCATGTAAAATCTTCTTAGCTGTATAGTCACCGGCATAGTAGCCTCCACAAAATCCATCATGATAATGCTTCAATACCTTAGGTACTTCATCTGCATCAATGGCCCATCTTAGTACCCCATCCATGCCTTGATGATACAACACCCCATCAAAGAGAGTGTAGCGCCTACTATCTCTACGGATCTTCTTTCTCTCATAGTAGCTAGTACTTTCTGGAGGAAAGGAGAAAACGGTCAAAAACCTGTAGATACCACCATACCATGGATCCCCAACTTCTATGGCTGCTACAAGGGTTACATCGAGGCACTCCTCTAAATCAATCAAAGCATTCTTCAAGTTGGAACAACCCCCCTTTACAATTTTGAAAGAAAAATCATATTCTTGTAGAACTGCCAACCATTTGGCCAACTGGCCCATGGGATTTGGTGATTGAAGAACCTGCTTTGCAAGACCATTGCTAGAGGAAGGACTTTCTAGCCACATAATGCTTAAATTTCTCAATGCAAAACACCAAAGACAAGGCATGCTTGTCAGTATTAGAGTAGCGTCGTTCAGTTTTGAGCAATTGTCGAGAAGCAAATCGAACAGGATACATGAACCGATCCTCCCCTTGTTGGAGAAGAATACTCGCCAGAGTGTGCTCACCAAACCCAAGATTGATATAGAAAGTATTTGACCAATCAGGATTGTGTAGAATGGGTTCTAAAGCCAGAGCACTCTTGATTTGTACAAACCCATGTTGTACAAACCCATAATCACAATCCTCATCCCAAGAGAAATCAACCCCATCTTTTAATAGCTTAGTCATGGGTCACGTCAAAGCAGCTTATTGATCAATGAAGCGGTGACGTTGCTAGATTGACAAATGAGTGTACCTGATGTTTGGTTATTGGTGGGGAGGGCTTGAAGATAGCTTCTACCTTCTCAGGGTCAGGCTTGATGCCCTCGGATGAGACAATATGTCCCATTAACCTCCCTTGAGTGGCTCCAATGGTGCATTTATCAGGGTTGAGGCTGCCATTCGCATCATTGACCCTTTGGAAGGCCAACCTAACCTTCATGGCATGCTCCTTACATACTGAGAATATACAAAAATCATTTAAAAACACCTCCAAGAAAACCCCAAATAAGGAGCAAAATCCATTTGCATAAATCTTTGAAAGGTAATAGGAGCATTGGTGAGGCCAAATGGCATTACTTTGAATGCAAACATCCCCCAGGGTGTGGCAAATGTGGTTTTAAGCACATCCTCCTCGGCAATTCTGATTTGATAAAACCCGGAGTAACCATCGCAGAAAGTATACATCTCATGACCACTTACCTTCTCAAGAATGAGGTCTTGAAAGGGTAGAGGATGATGGTCCTTCTTGGTGGCTGCATTGAGTTTCTTATAATCGATGCAGACCTGCCACTTGTTGTTTTTCTTTGGGGTGACTACCACTGGTGAAACCCATTCAGTATTGTGAATTGGAACAATAGACCCAGCTTCTACAAGCTTCTGCAACTTTGAGTGCAAAGCATCGGTCTATAGGGGCCCTAATCTCTGATACTTCTGAGCCACTGGCTTAGCATTAGGCTTCAGCTCTATCTTGTGTTCTATGGCAGTCACGTGGCTTAAGAGGTCAGGAAAACCTTTGGACATTTCTAGGAACTCATCTTTCTCACTCGGAATGAGGTCTAGGGAAAGCATAGATTCAAGTTGTTGAGAACTAGTTGTTACCTTTTCCATGGGTGGCGAGGTCAGAGACACCCCCATCATGTAAACTTCTTCATCTGAGAACTCCTCCTCCCTGCCTGAATCTTCCATTGACTCAGACATCGAGGATGACATAGTATCACTGTCTTGCTCCTCTTCTTCTTCTGGTTCAGTGGCACTTGGTTGCATCGGGATCTTCTCCTTTGAAGCACCAAAAGACATGTGTTCTGTCTTCCAATAGCTGACTGCATCACTCTTTCTCAACCACGGTCTCCTGAGTATGGCTGCGTAACTCCTGCTTATATCTTCAATGTCCACTACATAGAAATTGACGGTGGTGGTCAACCCATTGACAGTGATGGGCAAATCCTAAATGACTCCTAGGGTGGCAAGTCATCGACCATCTGTTACCTTGATTTGAGTGGAGGAATGCCTTGTTCATTTCAAATTCAACTTCTTCATAATACGGGGCACCATCATATTACATGCAGCTCCCCCATCAACACACACACTTTTGATACGACAATTATCTATGATGACATCTACTGTATGTGGGTGCCGATCAACTTCTTTAGAGATAGAAGAAATCTCTTGTACCTTTCCCTTTTTCTTGCTCCTCCTTGTTGAGAGCCCTTACTGTAACTCACATCTCATCTTAGGGCTTAATGCTATTAGTCAGAAAGCGTGATGCTCAAAGATCGATGAGCAAGGTCCTAAATGACTGAATAGTCTTCTTGCCTTGAGCTGATAGGAAAATTTGAGGGCAACCACTTACTTCTGCGAGATCTTTTAGCCTTCTCTGTTGGTGGGTCTATCATCTCAGCATCTGGGGGCTCTGAGAAGGACACCAAGTTCTTTTTGGGGTGGCCCGTTGGAGAGGGGTCCCAGGTGGTACGACTTCTCTCGAGGTTAAGGACCTCTACATTAGAATCCTCGGTGCCTAATTCACCTAGAAGATTCACCATTGGAATATAAGTACATTTGGTTCGATAATGACCCTTTTGGTGGCACTCGTAGCACACAACATTGGCACGTTCTCTTGGAGGGCAATTAGCTTGATTTCTAATGCCTACCATCTCTAGCCAAAGATCATTCAGGGCCTTGGCAAGGTCATTGACTCCGAGTTCTTTAGCAGGAGGGGCTAGGGGAGTAGGAAGGAGGGGGGTTCGTGGGCAAGGCTTGGGAAATCATCCAGGCGGAGGGTGAGTGTGAGAGAGGAGAGCACACACAAAGGAATAAGGAGACACCAAAAGTGGTGGAGCAAAAGCTACTCCAGCTTATTCCTCTATCATATATATATGAGTATACATGGGCACTGTACAAGTGGGTGGGCACACTGCCCTTTACCCCAACAACCTCCCACTTAAAGGTAGTGTGCCTTTAAGGGAGTATAGTACACATATAATACAATCAGCCATAGGCTAAAAAACAAGATGACCACACCGTCATCCTATGCCCGTCGGCACTTTACAATGTGCAAAGTGTTGAGATATCGAGCTCCACTCGCGATATGCCAGGGTGACTGTTGTGCATTTATGTCACCAACCTGTTAGCTGGAGATGTGGTTGGTACATCGCCCACGAATAATAGCTGGATGACAGCTATCCTTATCTACTCTAGTTTGTGGCTCAGTTAGTATGCCACCTTAGTTAGTTGAGTTGTGTTTGAGACCCGCATATAGGTTTCTTCTATTTCTTTGTACTAGGGTTCTTTTGGCTTACATAACTAAGAAGAGGAAAACTGTTTTTAGCCTCCACCTTTGTGTGTATTCCCCCATTGTGCATGTGAGAAAGCCGCAAGTGAGACTCCTTCCCTCTCTCCCACAATCTTCACATGGTATCAGAGCCTTGTTCGTGGTAAGGAGCTCAAGAAAGCAAGCCAAGTTCGTGGTGTCCTGGTAAGAGGACAAGTGTTGCTTTCCTATTTCGAGTTTGGGAGCAAATCTCTGCAGGTAGCACAGCCAGAAGTGTAGGAGTGCACTGTTTCAGATTGAGACGCCCTTCGCGGTGTGGCGAGAGCGCAGTATATGCTGCGGGTGTGGGCGAAGCCCTCAGTGACTTTATTTTTCTGATTTGAGGCCGTTTCGGGGCCCGTTTTGAAGGCGGAAGTTCTTCGCAGGCACTCAGAAAAAGGCCCTGTTTTTTGCTGTGCGACCACTGCGTGGCTAGTCGGTGGAAAGGTGCCGCAGAAATTGCATCGTATGCCTGTGTGCAGAGATATTGGGAGTTGCAGATTCATGCCTGTTGCCTGTTGATGCAAAATCGTCACTAGGAAGTGACTGTGTGGTGAAATACCACTTTCGTCAGTTTTGCAGATCTGCCCGTGTGAGGCAAAAGCTGTGTTTTTTGCAGTGACAGAATATTTTGCAGTGTTCTGTAATGGCATCTGATTCTCTTTCACAAATTGTCACTGAAAAGCTTGACAAGAACAACTTCCAGGCATGGAAGTTTAGAATGACGAATTTCTTGATGGGAAAAGGCTATTGGGAATTCATTACAGGAAATGAAGAAGAACCTGTTCTTCCTAATGTTCCCAGTCAACAGGAAATGCAGGCATTCAAAGGATGGCATGAGAGAGCCAGGAAAGTTATGTACTGGCTGTCTATCAGTATTTCGGACTCCATGATTGTGCATATTCAGGATGCAAATACGCCAAAGGAGGCATGGGATACTTTGGCAAAAATGTATAGCACAAATATGCAAGCCGGGAAAATGCAACTCAAACAAGAGTTGCACAATGTGCAGAGAGAAAATTTGAGCATAAATGACTACCACATGAAAGTGAAGAAAATTGCAGATGCACTTGCTTCCATTGGGTCGCCAGTGGATGATGACGATTTGGTTTCTGTGACCTTGAATGGTCTAGGAAAGGATTATGCACAGTTCCAGACATCCATTGCCGTCCGTGAAAACTTTCCTGATTTTGAGGAGTTGATTGCTCTTCTAATTTCTGAAGAGCAGAGAAATGGGGGTGCATCTTCTTCAGCAAGAACTTCAAAAGAAACTGTCTTCTACTCAAATGCTGGCAGAGGTAGAGGCAGAGGTAGAGGAGGCCGATCTGCAGGCCGTGGTAGAAATTAGAATATGCAGCAAACGCAAGAAAACCAGTCCTATGCAGGAGGACGTGGGAACTCTAGAGGCAGGGGGAGCCAAAGAGGCCGTGGTGGATGGCAGAGAGGCCAAAATGCAAACAGCAATATTGAATGCTACTATTGTGGCAAAATGGGTCATATGGCTAAGGACTGCTATAAAAAGCAGAATGACATTATGAATGGAAAATTGCAGCAAGGCAATTATATATCCTCTAGTAGACAGGGTGATGATAGAAATGAGCATTTGTTTATGGTGCACCATATGACAAATTCTGTAACAAGTGCAGAAGAAAGCAATGATGTGTGGTATGTTGACTCGGGTGTGTCAAACCACATGACAGGTCACGCTGAATGGATGCAGGATGCAAGAAAAATGAAAAAACCAGGATTTGTGGAGACTGGTGATGATACTGCACATCCTATTGTGCAGATTGGCAAAATTCCTTTGTCTATGTAGGATGGGAAAAAGAAATACTTGTCTGATGTATTTCATGTCCCGAACATCACCAAGAACCTGGTTTCTGTTGGTTAGATGGTTGAGCAGGGCTTGCAGGTCAGATTTAATCCTCATGGATGCTTTGTTGAGGATATGAAAAATAATGGTCGCTTGATAGCAAAAGGAAAGAAGAAGGGCAGGATGTTTACGTTGGATGCAGACATGTCTGAATTGAGTGCAGCAATGTTTGCACATGGGACTGGTGTAGTTGCAGATATTGATATCTGGCACAAACGCATTGGTCATGTTAATATACAGCGACTTAAATCAATGCAAGCCCAAAATATTGTTGCAGGATTGCCAAAATTCAAGGTTGCAGAAATGCACAAGATTTGTGAAGCCTGTCAATTTGGGAAACAGGCAAGGAAACCTTTTCCTAGGCATGTTCAAGAGAGTAAAAAACCATTGGAATTAATCCACTCTGATGTGTGGACTACAAAAGCTGCATCTATTGGAGGCTGTCACTATTTGTCACATTTATTGGTGACTTCAGCAGAAAATTGTGGGTGTATTTTATGAAAAAGAAAAGTGAAGTGTTTGGGCACTTCAAAGCTTTCAAAGCTATGGTTGAAAAAGAAACAGGCCTGCAAATAAAATGCCTAAGGTCAGATGGAGGGGGAGAGTACCTCTCAAATGAGTTTGCAAGGTTCTTGCAGGAGCATGGTATAAAGCAGCAATATTCATGCAGTCATACCCCACAGCAAGATGGAATTGCAGAAAGAAAAAACAGGCATATTGGAGAGGTGTCTCGGGCTATGCTAAATGAAAAAGATCTACCAGATTATTATTGGGCTGAAGTAGTTGCTACAGCAGTCTATATAATGAACAGGACTCCCACTGCAGCAATACATGGCATGACGCCAGAGGAGATGTATACTGGTAGGAAACCAGATATTTCTCATTTGAATATTTTTGGTTGCATTGCTTATGTCCATGTGCCAGATGAGTTGAGGTCCAAGTTGGATCCAAAAGCTGAGAAGTGCGTCTTTATTGGTTATTCTCTGTAGCAGAAAGGGTATAGATGCTATAACCCTTCTACACGTAAGTTCACAGTGAGCAGAGATGTTGTTTTTGATGAGATGAGCAGCTGGTATAAACCAGTAAATGTGATGATTGATGTAGATGCACAAAATGGTAATGCTGCACAGAATGCACAGCAGCAATCACAAAATATCAGTGGACCTGGAGTGTCCTCTACCAGTGGTTCACATGCTTCGCCATGGACAGGTAGATTGAGATCAGGAGAATCCCCTCAAAGCAATGCAGAGAGTGGTACGCAGGTATCACGAAAAGGAAAAGAGAAGGTAGATCAGCCCATGTTTGATGTGAATGCAGGTCACTCTTGTGTGGATGGTGAATCCAGTGGCTCAGAACAGAGCATTGATGATGAGTTGGGTGTTCCTTTTGTTGTTACACCTGAAGTAAGGAAGACCAGGGATGTTTTGAGAGCACGTGGAAGTGAGCCTATTTTGCGCAGGTCTACCAGGGTTAGGTATCCTGTGGATAGGCTGAAATATGATGGATTTACAGCCATTCACTATGCCTATATGGTCAAAGTGATACAGGAACCAGAACCCACTTCTTTTGAGCAAGCCATGGGAAATGAAAAATGGGAGAAAGCCATGGATGAAGAAATGGATGCCTTGGATGCTAATGCTACGTGGGAATTGGTGCCTTTGCCTAAAGGCAAGAATGGAATTGGCTGTAAGTGGGTTTATAAGATCAAGCACAATGCAGATGGTTCTGTGAATAGATACAAGGCAAGATTAGTTGTCAAGGGGTATGCACAGACATATGGCATTGATTATGAAGAAACTTTCAGCCCGGTTGCAAGGATGGCAACCGTAAGAGCAGCCATTGCTATGGCTGCATCAAAGGGATGGTCTTTACATCAGATGGATGTAAAGAATGCCTTCTTGCATGGTGATTTGCAAGAAGAGGTCTTTATGGAGCAGCCAGCAGGTTATGTTCATGCTATTCATCCTGAGTTTGTTTGCAGGTTGAAGAAAGCCTTGTATGGCTTGAAGCAAGCACCTAGAGCATGGTCTGACAAGATAGGACAGTATCTTGTCACTATTGGCTTTCAGATTTTCAAGGCAGATTTCTCACTCTATGTGAGAAAAACAGAGAAAGGGATTATGCTGCTGGTCATTTATGTTGATGATTTGATCATCACAGGTGATAGTGATGAAGATATCCTTCATGTGAAAATGCTATTGAGGCAGAAGTTTGAGATGAAGGATTTGGGAGAGCTGCGTTATTTCTTGGGCATTGAGGTGATTAGATCACCAAGTGGGATACAGCTCTTGCAGAGGCAGTATGGATTGGACATGCTGTCCAAATATGGGATGACAGGCTGTAAGCCTATTTCAGTTCCTTTGGAGCAGAATGTGAAGCTGAGCACAGATGCAGGTGAGCTTCTGGAAGACCCTACTATGTACAGACGCATAGTAGGAAGTTTGATTTACATGACTATTACTAGGCCAGATTTGAGCTATGCTATTGGGTTGGTAAGTCAGTTTATGCAGGCTCCAAGGAAATCACATTTGGATGCGGCTAGACGCATACTCAGGTATGTGAAGTCCACATTGCAGTATGGACTATTTTATGAGGCTGGGGTTCAGATACAGTTGCATGGATACACTGATGCTGATTGGGCTGGTAGCATTTCTGATAGACGATCTACCAGTGGATATGTGTTCTCTTTTGGGAGTGCTACAGTCACTTGGAGCAGCAAGAAACAGCCTACAGTTGCCTTGTCGAGCACAGAGGCTGAGTACAGGGGTGCAGCAATGGCTGCATGTGAGGTAGCTTGGTTGCATAAGCTACTCTATGATATGCATCAGTCTACAGATGGGCCAGTTGTCATTTATTGTGATAACATGAGTAGTATACATTTGGCAAAGAACCCAGTCTTTCATGCCAGAACAAAGCACATTGAGGTGCATTATCACTATGTGCGGGAGAAGGTTTTACTAGGTCTCATTGATCTAGTTTATGTCAGCACAGAGGATCAGGTAGCTGACATCTTCACGAAAGCATTGGGCGCAGAGAAGCTGCGCAAGTTCAGAGACCTGCTTGGTGTGCAGGAATTGGGATTGAGCTCGAGGGGGAGTGTTGAGATATCGAGCTCCACTCGCGATATGCTAGGGTGACTGTTGTGCATTTATGTCACCGACCTATTAGCTGGAGATGCGGTTGGTACACCGCCCATGAATAATAGCTGGATGACAGCTATCCTTATCTACTCTAGTTTGTGGCTCAGTTAGTATGCCACCTTAGTTAGTTGAGTTTGGTTTGAGACCCACATATAGGGTTCTTCTATTTCTTTGTACTAGGGTTCTTTTGGCTTACACAACTAAGAAGAGGAAAACTGTTTTCAGCCTCCACCTTTGTGTGTATTCCCCCATTGGTGAGAAAGCCGCAAGTGAGACTCCTTCCCTCTCTCCCACAATCTTCACACAAAGTGCATAGAGGATAAGCTGCTAGCAGACACTGCTAGCAGACGCTGCTAGCAGACATTAGGTTTGCAGGATAGAAAATGACAAGCTGTAGATGCCTGTCAACCAAGATCTCATGCCAGATCTCACTGGGAGAGTGAACTCTCACCACCACGTGCTCCTGTGTGCTAAGTCCATAGCACCTGAACTATCACTGTGTAAAGAAAATGTCTCTGTACCACCTGTGACCATAAGCACATGCCCTATAATAGACCTCTGCTGGTCTACCCAACCTGCATCCCCTGCATGCTGCTCCTGGAAGCATAAGGACCTGATGTCCACAACTGCTTCCCTACTGCCAAAATCTACCATAATCATGCTACCAACTCCCATTGCAGCAGAAGCAAGAACCGGAAGTGTAGCCGCGATGGCAAACATGTGAGAACCAAGTCTCAACACAGTCATGGATGCATGAAGTACTATGGCTGCCATATCAACCATAACTTGCTACTCAACTGATCTGTGATCATCAAACCTGTAGTGTTTCAAGTATGGAGCCAATATAGGCAATGGAGTACTCAGTAACTTCCCCCTCTCCATACTGAAACAACCAAGTATCTGACAAACGTCATCAAGACCATGCAGCTCCCACTGCAAAGCATCCCTGTCCATAAGGAACCATATGGCAAGTAACCTCAGAAGGATAGCGACCTCCTGAATACTGAGACCATAACCTGTCTCACTGCGCATCACATCCTGAGCTATCATAACGGTATCAAACCTATGAAGCCAAGCTCGAGGGGATTGCTTCTGGCCATGGAGGCACTTACGAAGTTAACATATCAATGATTCCTGCCCATGCGCAATATGACCCGAGTCAATAACTGCAGAAACCACATCTATCCTGGCATAACCAGCCAATGGATCATACCGGGCATCATTAGCCAAGGTATCCTCCTCACCATGCATAGCCTCATCCTCATCTGCAAGAGGCACTCCGCATCCTGGGAGTAAACTATAACTGTCCATAGAAGATGCATCAACAATCTCCATAGGAGTATAAACCTATGGAATACTTGAGACATCTGACCGTCTCTGACCAAAATCAGGAAGTAATCGTGGCTGTCCCAACTTTATAACCTGCTCACCATGGGAAAAACCTCCCACTCCAAGGGATATGGGCTGTCCCTGCATAGAATTCGAAGGTATCAGTGCACTTATACCCTCTTGGAACACCACTTTCCTGCTATCCACAATCCTGGGCTATCTAAACATAGCATCCTCTTTGAAATAGACATTATGGCTGCGTATCAACTCTCTAGTTGAAGAATCCCATAATCTGTAGTCCCTACTGGACTCACTGTATCCAAGGAAGATACACCTCCTCGATTGGGAACCATGAGCATAAGCCTCGCAGCCAAACACACGTAAATGCTCATAACATGGTGCCGTGCCTATCAAGAAGTCAAATGGCACTCTACCATTCAGAGATCTCCTGGGTGACCTGTTAAGCAAGTATGCAGCTGTCTTACATGCCTCAGCCCAATAGCATTCGGTAAGACCTGCATAGCATAGCATGCTACCAATCTTGTCCAATAGAATCCGATTTATGCCTTCTGCCAAGGCATCGTGAGCAGAAAGATGAGGAGTGGTTTACACCCTCTTGATACCAAGTGTATCACATAGATGCTGAAATCTAGGAGAGGTAAACTCTGCATCACCATCAGTCATCAAGCTCAATAGCTTCTTTCCTGACTGATTTTCAGCATTACCTAAGAAGCGCTGAAATGTATCATATACATCATGCTTCTGCCGAATCGGATATACCCATATGTACTTTGTAGCAGCATCAATAAATGTCACAAAGTAAGAGGTGCCACCTAGTGAAACGGTAGGCATAGGCCCACAAACTGCACTATGAACCAACTGCAATGGCTCAAGATACCTCTCACTTACAGTCTTCCTCACAAAAGAGGATCCTGACTGCTGACCATCATCACAATCATGACATAAAATTTGAGAGACATCCATAACAGGAATGTATCTCAATGTTGTAAGGGCTTCCATACCTGCAGTAGACATATGTCCAAGTCTGGCATTCCATAAACTAACCGATGGCTGCTTACTAATCATAAGCATCTTATCCTGGACACCTGATACATGCAATGCATAAGAGAATCCAACCTGTGATCCCCTAGCCATAACCAGATTGCCTCTAGCAATCTTCCATGCATGATCACCCAAAGAGACATGATAACCTGCCTCAACCAACTGTCCAATACTGATCTTGCTTGTAGCAAGTCCTGGTATATGTCTAACCCTCTGTAGAACAAGAATAGAGCCACTAGGCATAACAAGGTGGATATCCCCATAACCATAGACATCCATAGAATGATCAATGCCCATCAAACCACTCTCCACAATACATTCTTGATATGCACTGAACCATGACCTATGAGGGGTCATATGACATGAAGCACATGGATCTAACATCCAATCACCAAGATCAGTGGCCAAGAAGGAGGTGTCAGACATAGACAAAAGAATGCCTTCATCACTGCTACTATCAGTGGAAACCCTGGCATCCACGCCTTGAAGCTCAACATGCTTCTTCTCCTTCTTCCTGTCATTCTTAACCTTGCTCTTCTTCTTGTATTTTCTCAGCCATTTCCAGCAATAATTTTTCATGTGGCCATACTTTCCACAATAGAAACATCTAACACAAGTCCGAGAGCTAGACTTGCTCCTAGAATTCCCCCTTGAACATGACCTGTTTCTACCAATTGATCGACCTTTGGAGTGCATATCAAGGCTGTATTTCAGCCCCCATCAGGACATTTCAGCCCATCATGATGTAACATAACACTATCATGGTCATACATCCGGCATATACGAGTATAAAACTCATATGCATGGTAGTGTACACCCTGTACACCATCCTGTACTTGCAAGTAGACTGACTTCGAGAGTGATGCTTGAATGATAGAGCATGCTTGCTCATCCATGTCATCCCAATCACTCTGTTTAATGCTATTAGGCTTGATACCTTTGCATTGAATGGGCTTATGCTGCCTCTTCTGCACTAACACATCATAAATCTGCTCTTTCCAATATTGAAAGTTTGATCCATCCAACCTCTCAATATCAAAGAGGGCACTACCAACTGTAGATGCCATATCTGTGGCACAATAGCTCACAACCAAAGAGCAGTATAGTGCAATAGGCAACCCAAATGACCAAAAATATAGTGTTGTCCAGACCAATCAGGTCTCCAAATAAACTGGCTGATCCAATGCTCAAAAGCACTCAGCCATAAAGAGGCATAAACAAGAATATATGTAGCCCAGTAACCTGCCAATGCTTGGCAATTGAAGTCAGAAATGCACTGAACCAAATGAGCAATGCCTGCTCAACCAATGGCAATAGGAGCCCAGCTCAACTATCCATAAACATCAGTGCAGCATTCACCAATGCAAATCCATAATGCATCGAAATGGCATTTACTACATCACCAATGCATTACCTCAAGCATACAATTGTTTGGCAACAAAATCAAGCATTCACCACTTGCCAAATGTGCCAAAGTGACTTGCCAAAATGCCAATAATGCCCTTGGACTGAAGTGAGATCCCAATCACTTTATATAATTTACTGTGAGTTCCCAATTCACTGTTGTGCAAGAGAAATCCCTACAACAATACCTCACAGCCACTTTGAGCAAAATAACACGCTGTCCCTCTTTTTGAACAGCAATATCTTTTCACTGAAAGACCGGATGCCAATGCTGTAAACAGCAAAGTTGTAGCTGGTAGAAATATCTACAACTTGTCAGTTGACCTCAAGAGCCAAATCCTTGTGGATTCTCAGATATTCTCACCTGAAAAATAGCTTCCTGCACATTGGTTACAAATAGACAGTAGACTGCAACTTTTTGTGATTTTGCAGAGGCTGTAACTCCTGCAGCTTATACCGGATCAACTTGCTTCCAAAGGCAAAGTTGTAGTATGTTCTGTGAACTACAACTTTTCAGTTCGGCACAAAGTGCAATTCCGCACCAGAAAAGAGATATTCAGTCCTGAAAATGACTGTTTTGTCATAAAAACAGCAACAGCAGCTTCCTTGTATGTTTGCTGCCCTTTACAGCACTCATCTGCTCCAGCAAAAAACAGCCCCAAAAAATGGTCAAAATACATCCAGTAGATCACCCCGTATGTCAACTGCAACACCAGCAAAATGGCAAGTACAATACCCAACCAAATCAGTGCAAAGTGACTATCAATGTCACTGAACTCAGCATCAAGACACCTCACAAATGTTACCAAGGCTGTATTTTCTGCTCAACCTTGATACCTCTCACAGCATGTGAGAAACGATGCATCCAAAATGTGTCAATTGACAACCAAAATGGCATCCAAATGGCATGTACCACTATATCATTTGTGCATCCAAGTAAGCGACAATATCATGCATCCGTTGTACCCTTGTGACATCTGCAAAAAGAAAAATGGCACTGTACTTGTGCTGTCACTGTCTTTAAACAGCAATATCCTTTGATCCAGAAGTTGGATCAACTTGTGTCCAACAGCAAAGTTGTAGTGTTTTGAAGGATCTACAACTCTCTAGTTGAATGCAGCGGCAGATTCTGCACAGGTGAAAAGATATACAGTCTGCAAAATGGCTATCTGCACACTGATCACGAACTATCCCTATTTTGGACAGTAAATAACTCTGTACTGTAAACTCAGATGACCGAGCTGTCAACTGAGAAAACGTAGCCCTTCCAAAGTTCTCCGACTCCTCTATTGGGCACCGAGCCTAAATCCTTATGGATTTGCAAATAGTTGCTGTCGAAAATGGCATTCTGCTCACTTTTACTGTCTGAAATACTGTCAGATTTCCAGACTGAAAACAAAGAACTCACTCTATTTCTCCAAAGTGGATGTTGTTGCTATCACTGGGCTGCTCTTCCTTTGCTCACAGGAAGGATAAGGTTATGGAGAGAAAGAGACTCCTATCTACTCCATCTAAGAGCTCGCAGTGGCTCACTAGCCATCTGCAGCAGCTGCATCTACAAAGAGCTTCCCTACAACCCTCTCCAAACAACGCTCTCCAATGAAGGCTCAGCCTCAAGAGTGCATCGCTCAAAGCTCCAGCCTTAGCAGCAGCAGCAAGCCTAAACGGTGCTTTTACGACCGAGCTCCAAGACACAAGCTGCCTTTAAGACTCATACGACAGCTTCCAACGATATCCACTCGTGAGTTACGAAACACCAATGTCAACGATCTCCAGCAAGTATCTACGAAGCAATGCCTCCAACAAGCACACAACGGCCAGCCACTTGCTGCAAAGGATGCATCAACAGCCAACGATAGGCTCCCACGAGACAACGTCAAGACCAACGGACAGCGGTCTCCTTCCAACGCTAGGTTGCCAGAGCACTGAAGCGCTGGAAGATAACCCAAAGTGATTCTTGCAGTTGCATTGTAGAGCAAACAGATTTGGATGATGTCTACCCAAAATCTCTCCGTGAATGAGAGAATCAAGCTCTCCAAAGCTCCTGGTAGATCTCTCGAAGCAGTGCCCTTCTCCTCTCACCAAGCTCCTTGTAGATCGAACGCCATGGGCTCTGATACCAGTTGTGAGAGAGGAGAGCACACACAAAGGAATAAGGAGACACCAAAAGTGGTGGAGCAAAAGCTATTCCAGCTTATTTCTCTATCATATATATATGAGTATACATGGGCACTGTACAAGTGGGTGGGCACACTGCCCTTTACCCCAACAGTGAGGATATACATCTCATTGAGGGTAAGCATCTAAGGGAGGACAATACATTTCAAGTGGAGGCGATGGATACATCCAGATGGGGGGTAGGGGTATGGACCACCCAAGTTGTTGTTGCAAGAATTGAGGGGGTTGCAAAGGGACAACCGTCTTCTTTGAAGCGAGGTCAGCAAGATTGAACTTTGTCAAACTTTTGAGCAATCTCTTGTGCTAGCCCCATGGTCTCTAGATTCTCCCATTTAATCTTGAGGCGGAATTCATCACTTGCTCTTGCTACAAGGTAGCCCAGCACATGCTAAGTCATTCGAGATCGAAATCCGATGTTGTCCTCCTGCATGGCAATTAAACAGTCCAGAAGCACAGCTGCTCAATCCACATATCGATGCACCATCTCACCTTTTGACTGCTTTAGGTTTGCCACCTGCAGGTACACATTCTCTAGCTCCTCTTCTTTGCTGAAATACTCGATCATAGTTGCTATCAACCTCGGCCAACTTTGGCAAACGTCCTTGGCCTGCTTCTCATACCACACTTGAGCCAAACCCTCTAGAAATGTGGAAAGAACCAACAACCATCTATCTTTAGTAAGAAAGTTGAGAGAAACACAACGGACCTTGAAGGCCACAAGATACTCATTTGGATTTTCTTCAACTCGACCACAGAACACAGGAATGTCAGCCATGCTTGGAAAAGAGGAGGGGATCGAACAATACAGTGGAGGAGGTAAGAAAATACAAGATTATGTATTGACAATAGAGATTGGAATTTTAAAATGAAAGTATGGGGATGAGACTTCTAGAAAGCAAATGTAAGCTAGAAACGGAGTATTGGGAGTGCTGAGTGATTTGATGCTCTTTGGCCCTTTGCAAGCCAAAAATGAGTGTGGAGTATTCGGTATGATTGCAAGTGTCTGTTGCCATGGGGCTGCCATACAAAAACTTTTCTCCATCGGGTGAAGTCAAGGTCACTCCTACCCCCGCCGCTTTTGTCAAAGGTATATAAGCACCATCAAAGTGTAAAAGACCCAAGCCGACGTCATATGAGCACCAAGACACGTACATCCCAAGTCTCCTGATAATCTAGGATTGGGAGGATGAGTGGATGAGGGGATGCCAAAACCTCAGCAAGGCGTTCTCCCCCAAACAAGCTCACAATTTTTTGTTGAAAATTCACTGTGTCTAAACAAAATTACCACATGAAGTTCATGATGTGGGACAAAAGGATTAGGAACAAACGGGTTCCAAGGACGGAACATCTTAACCATATAAATGCATGTTATTACATAAGAACTCGGAGAACCCTAGCTCCTTGGTATAATCATAGTTATAGCTCCTTGGGTTTTCTTGGACCTTGACCTTTTTCTTGAACACTCTTTTCTTCTTGACCTTCAAAGGGACAAAGTTAGACGAACAACTAGATTCTAGCATTTTGTCGGTCGCTTGAGAGAATTTTCTAGAAGAGACTCACTTTTCACGCGTCTTCTCCACCTAGGAGGAATACTTTCTAATTCTCCTTAGCATTATTCCTCCTAGGTGGAGAAGAGACTCACTTTTCATGTGTCTTCTCTGCGTAGAAGGAATACCTTTTTGTGGCACCGAGAAATTCCACCTCAGCAAAAAGATACGGCCCCCAGAAGTTTTGTTGCCATAGAGGATATAGGATGCAAAGTAAGGAGGAGGAGGTGGTGAGGTGGCAGTGGGCACAAAGCGTGATGGAGGAGTGGATAGTGAGGTGGGCAAACATGATGTGTAGAGCACAGAGGTGGCAACACGGGTGGAGGTACTAGTGAGATCAGTGGCAACAGGCAGCAGTGGAAGCAACGACAGCAAGCACGGGGCGATGCTCGGTGGCAAGCATAGGTGGTGGCGGTGGAGTGGTGCAGGCATACAGTAGCACAAATTGTGAGGTAGCGGGGCACAATGCTCGAGAATAGTGCACAGATGGCGAGGCGACAGCGCCCGATGGCAATACATAGATGGCGAGGTGATGACGCGATGCGAGGCACAGAGTGGGAGGTAGGAGGTGAGGGAGAGAGAGAGAATGCGAGTGAGAGAGTGGGGAGAGGGGAAAGGAGAGAGAGGGGGAAAAAATATAGAGAGAGAAAGTCAAAGAGTTTTACAAAGAGAGGAGAGAGAGAGGAGAGAGGAGAGAGGAGAGGAGGTGGGAAGAGAGAATTTGCACAAGAGAACTACCAAGTTGTTGAAGGTGGCATGATCCTAATATGTGGCGATTCAAATCCCAGAAGCCACACCATTTCTATTAACTAGAAAAGAAATCAAGGCATAGTGATGCTCGAGGGCCATGGAGGGAAAGGGAACATGAGGGGAGAAGTGTTAACATGGGTGGGGAAAAGGGATTGAGAGGGGTGGGAATGAAGAGGGGGACTATGTCACAAGGGGGAAGGGAAAGGGGGAAGAGGAGCATGTACATGATGGGAGGTGGAGTGTAGAGATGGAGACATCAAGGGAAGAGAGTCATGCTTTATTTGAAAGGAAGGAAGAATGGGGAAATCAAAGTACTACCATGGTGGCTTTACAAGAATGAGCGTGTCACATCAAGGAATAGCCCCCTCCTTTTATAGCCAAGAGAGGGGGTCTCTCCCAATAAATGCATCCTCCCACATGCATGGTGTGTGTGGAGGAATCTCCCATGTGGGCTAGGTGGGTACGCACTCTCAATTGTGTGCGACAACCCTTTGCCTCATTTTTTCCACATAAATCAAACTCCCTTGGTCTCTTCTTAATTTTAGAATACGTTCAAACATCTAGGAGGACAAGTGGAGGGTTGTCACAAGGAATCTTGCCACCTCATTCTACTTGCCCCATTATTTAACTTGCATTCTTGGACTATCTACACCCCCCCCACATGGGACTATCATACATGGAGGGAATAATCCAATATAATATCCATCTCCACCTATTTTATATTACTTCTCCCATGGTCCTTGGGCCATGTCTCACTAAATGTAGGCATGGGACTGCCTAGGTGGAGGGGTGGCACATGGAGGAACCATGCAACCTTAACATTTTATAATATTTCTACCATGGATTATGTACAACACACCTATGGGTCCTCTTACATGGAAGGATGGCACATGGTCATGCCCTGCCACCTCAACCCTAGGCCCTATGCATACCATATTTTACTATACTATTGCCACACATACAAGCACTTACACATATTTATGCCTTTCACCTTGGTCAAATTTATCCATAACAGTACAAGACCTCAAACACATTTCTGATCTGACTTTATTTCTTTATAGAAAATCTAACTGGAGACATCGAAGACGATTAGCACTTAGATGAAGATGATTTGCTGAACTTGCATGAAGAAAATTTGCAGCAACCAGATAGGATTATAGAGGAAGCAATAACAAGATTGGACATGCCGGACTTGCCGAGAAACCACAGCAAGGATGAAGACATAGGTGTCGATGGGGAGTTGACTGGAAAGAAGAACAAGGGTGAACACACTGATAGTGGTGAAATTCTCAACACAGATAGTGGTGAGAGGGTCACTGAGGCAGTTGAGATTATATCAGGGCTAAAGTCTAAATTGCTTGACAGCTCTGATTGAGAGCAAATGGAGGACGACACAGTACTAGGTAGCCTTCTCTGTGCGAGGACAAAGAAGAGGAAATTTAGTCAAATAGTTACTAAGTCATATTTGATTGATCCTAGCAAATGCCCAACCCCAAATGTTAGGACCAAATCGTTTATAAAATGACTGTATGAGAGTTGGTCTCGCAAATTTTAACTGAAACTCTTTTAGCAATTTATCTTCTTGTTTTTCTTACAATTTATCTTCTTGTTTTTTGAATGAAATTATTTTTGCAATTTATCTTCCTTGTTTTTTTAATGAAATTATTTTTGCAATTTATCTTCTCATAAGTTGATATGAAATTCTTTTTGCAATTCATCAACTCAAGTATGATGGATTTGTATATGTGTTATTGTTGCTTCTAGGTGACTCCGGAGATGTTCTGCTTAAAAAAAAGTTGTTAATCTTTGATTTGAATGGAATATTGTTAAAGTGGTGGTGGTAGACTGCTCTTGAAATGGCCCAAGGTGGTGATGTTCATAAATTAGGCAACCTTGTCATCTATTTGCAGCCACAATTAATCAATTTCATGAAATCTTTGTGGGATCATTTTGAGATCGCTACATGGAGTAGTATGACAAGAAGAAATGTCAGTCCCATAGTGTCTTTAATAGAAAGTAAATTGGGATATGATGGGTTTATCCCATTCAACTTTGCACAGGAGGATTGTTGTACAAGGGAAGAATTTTGCCACCCAACACGGCTAGATGAGATGTGTCTGCTTAAGCCATTTAGTGCATTGGCTACGCATGACATTGACTATGATCCCATGAACACACTCCTAGTTGATGATACTCCTTTGAAAGCAGCACTAAATCCACCCGATTCTTGCATAACTCCTTTCACCTATGACGGAGATCCTAATGATGATGGCTATCAAATCAGTTGCTCCCATACTTATTGGATTTAGCAAATGCTAGAGAAAGTGTTCCTGCCTTTACAATGAGATACCCTTATGAAGGCCATGTGATTGAGAACAGTGCAGCTGCTCGTGGTGAGCATTTAGCCAAAATTATTCATTGAAGTCTTCTCTACAGGTTATGCTGACATGGGGTGTGTTGATGCTGTCATTTCACTATTAACTGAAGATCCAAAGCCCACGGACTGGTTTATCATCCAACAAAGAATAGCAGACGTTCCACATGAGATGTGCCAATAGATTCTTAGGCATAATTCTTATGTAAACCAATACCCACCATACACTAGGCCTTGAACGCAAGATTGTAAAGGATTTGTACATTGATGAATACAGATGTTGTTACTTTCTAAATACAGACTTGTACTCGTGACTTTGTAATACAGACTTTGCTGGTTACTTTGTTGATAAAATTAATGGTGAGCTAATAAATGTACCGATGTTCTTACATGGTATTGGTGCTGTTAAATGGTACTAGTGTTTGCTATAAAAGTACTAGGTGAGCCATTGTTTTAACCAGTGCATAAATAGCCAATGTCGATGCAATAAAATATATGGTCCTTTTTTATATGTTATCTTTTATGGTATTTTTTGCTCAACCATATAGTACCAATTTTGGTTTTGGATAAAATAATACTAGCTGCTAGTCAGGTCTAAGCTAAGGAATCATGTGTCATGTCTATTATGGTTCTTTACCAGCAGATGCATATTCATGTGTCCCATTTAAACACTTGATTTAAAACATTTGTCCCATTTGTCCCATTTTTCCCATATTCACTTGGCATGGAAACACTCCCATTTAATCAATGTACTGAAAAAAACACACTTAACTTTTCAATTTTTTTTTGTCAAGACAAGATGCCTTTGTATTACAAATAGCAGCCCCCAAAGGGGTAGCTAAAAATACAAAATGCACACAAAAATATATAAGAGCCATTGCAAAAATACATGCTCAACAACAGTTATTATAGAGAAATGTTTGCCAAGATTCGTTCGTGCACCTCCTGGGGTACATGATACACCATTCTCTGGCCTTTAACCTTGTGCTTTGCTTGCATCATTTGGAACTTTATTGCCAACACTGCATCAGCATGCACTATAGTAGCAGGTGCATCTTTTAGTAATGCATAACTGCTTTTGCATTTTGGGATTTTCACATAAAAGATTCCAAAAACCACTTGATCCCCAATGTTGAAGACATTACCCCAGCCATCCGTCTCTTGCTCTATGAGGATTGTTTTTTATTTTGAGCATAGTACCACATAATAATCCTCATTATCTTTGTTTGTAGGGGGCTATAGTACTGCAAAATGGTCACCCATCTGAAGCATGTCAGCAGATGGTCTCTATCCGTCGCATATGTTACAGATTTCTTCTCCATGTCTGATGCAGTCAGTCCATTGATGGGCTCCATCCTGTTCAAGGTCCATGGACTTGCATGAGATAAATTGGTGCACTTATCCCATGTTTCATCCATGCAAAATGAACAAAAGCATGACAAATGTTTAAACAAGGCTTGTGTGGGATCTTTGTTACTAAAACCCAATATGCAATGTGTTGAACGACTTTCTTTGATGGTCTAGCAATTCCATGCTTTAGACCTATCAACATCACCATCTATGAAGAGCCTTTGATTAGTATCATCTCCCATCTTCCATGCCAACCATTCCACAACATCGTGTGCATTTTGTAGCTTTGCACCATTTACATCCACTTGCTAACTAGTTAGTGCATGCTTTATGACTGCACCAACCCCATCATGTTCTCCCTTGCCATGACCATTTCCAAAAAAGTTCTACCTCATCCAAATGCCAGTCAAAGAGCAATACCTAGCATAACAAACAACAGATATATTGCATTAAAATATGCAACATCCTCAATGTGATGTAGAAAATAAGGGGGTTGCCTTACCTTGCAACAAAGTAAAATGGGTGAGCGGCCTTGAATTAAGATGCTGCCTTATCTAACCAAACCCAGTGGCTTTTAAACTTCAAGCCTTTAGACACCAACCATTGATGGTGGAGTATAAAGCAATGCTGCACAAATAGTGTGTCATGTTCTTTGTCATCTAAAATGTAAAAGATGGATTGCTTTTTTATCTCGCTCATCTCCTTGCAATAGCAAATATGAACCAAGATGGTCACTTGGTCATTATGCCAATGCATTGATTGAACCTCATTCTACACTTTGAATGTATAGTTCTCTGCAAAGTCAAGAACTGAAAGCACCACATCATCAAGAAAATTTGTGGTGCACTCTTTGAATTGAGAGTGTTGCTAGTAACTACGAAAGTTGTGAGTGATAAACACATTTAAGTGTTGCAAGTATTGAGGGATGATGATGGATGGAGAAGTTTTCTTGTATAAGAATTTTATTCTTTTCTTTGCATCACCTTTTCCTGTATCCTCGGTGACATATTCATACGTATTCCATCTTATCAATGCACCATTTGCATCATCCAACTCACATGGGCAAAACAACGGTTGTGGGCACTTGTCACATTTGCACAATAAGCATTCAAGCTTGTGCCATTCAGCATCCTCTTCCTTTGGACACATTTTAGACACAGAAGAACAACTGGTGTGGGCAACACACGTGTCCTCCCCTTGGGGCCTACAAACCTTGCATAAGTAATCACACATATCTCCATGCAACAATGTGCTATTCTGCCTCATGGAATTCACTGCTAGTCAGAACAACTCTATTCTTGTATGGTAAATACAACAACAAGCATTCCTTTCATTCAGTTTTTTAATGAAATAGGCTTCGGATTCTGAAAAAGAACGAAAACATTTAAAACTTAGAGTGCCATCATTATTTTTCTAAGTTCTATCACTCAATTACTAAGTCTTAATTGCTACTAGTAGTGGCAAATATCAGTAAGTGCTAGATAGTACTAAATGCTAAATAGTACTAAGTGCTAAGTATTGTTGTAAATTCTAGATAGTACTAAATAGTAAGCACTAAATAGTAAATGCTAGATAGTACTAAATATGTTTACAGAGTACTAAGTGCTAAATATTTTACTAAATGCTAGATAGTACTAAGTGCGAATATTACTAACTGCTAGTTTAATACTATTAGTAAGTGCTAATATTAGTACTATTAGTAAGTGCTAATATTACTAAGTGCTAGATAGTACTATTAGTAAGTGCTAACGTTAGCAAGTGCTAAGATTAGATATAGT
Organism: Dipteris shenzhenensis; assembly: GCF_047967505.1. Taxonomy (NCBI): domain Eukaryota; kingdom Viridiplantae; phylum Streptophyta; class Polypodiopsida; order Gleicheniales; family Dipteridaceae; genus Dipteris; species Dipteris shenzhenensis. The sequence goes on from NC_141599.1 coordinate 2,495,876, forward strand.
ACTAAGTGCTAGATAGTACTATTAGTACTAAATATTAAGTGGTAATATTAGTAAGTGCTAATATTACCAGTGCTAGATAGTACTAAGTAGGAAGTGTTAATATTAGTAAGTGCCGGATAGCAAGTGCTAATATTACTAAATAGTAAATGCTTGATTTGTAGTACTATTAGTACTAAATAGCAAGTGCTAGATGGTAAGTGTGATATTACTAGCTAGGTGCTATATAGTACTATTAGTATTGAATAGTAAGTGCTAGATAGTATTGAAGAGTACTTACTAAGTGCTAATATTACTAAGCGCTAAGAATTATTGAGTCCTAAATAGTACTCAGTAAATAGTGCTTACTCAATGCTAAATGTTACTAAGTGCTACATAGTACTAAATGGTGCTTAAATGCTGCAAAATAATACTAAATAGAACTAATAGTACTAATAGAAGAGTTAAGGCAAGGAAGAGAACAATATCTAAATAGTACTATATAGTATTAGTAGCGGGGTTAGTGCAAGGGGTATAGTACTAGATAGTACTAAATAGAACTAGTAGTAGGGTTAGTGCAAGGAGAGAATCATTACGCTCGAAGTCCTTCTCTGATACAAACATCACACACTACTAATTAACACTAAATAGTACTATTTAGTCATAATGAGTATTCTATTTAGTCATAATAACTGACTTGAAAGAGCAAACAATAATATTTTTTCCTATCTTTATTCCTAGGACTGATTTCTAAAATATGGTCTATACTATACACATATTAAGTCCTCGATGTAGTATTTAGTACCATGATTCTATGATTTAGTGCTAAATTCGCTTCATATAGAGTCTGTTGCAGTGTTAAATGTTAGCTTTAACATCTGAACAATACTAATATTACCCCTGATAGTACTAAATAATTGTAAAGAGTACCAAATAATAGTGTGTAACTTGGGCTTCATTAAAAGAAGGAAGATGCACCTATGTGAGCTCTAAGAAATGGGTGGGATGTATTGCATACTTTTTTGGGCCAAGCCTATGCGTGCAAACATCCTTCTTGTTTGGGGAAACCCTGGTGTTGTATATCTTGAACTAGACAACACATTGAACAACCTCACAACTTAAGGAATCCTGTCTACACTTTCCACCTCCATTTGCCCATTTGAAGGAAGCTTGTTTTATGTCCACACAATGTTTCTTCAGATTCCATGCTTGAATTCAGCTCAAATGCAATAGATGCCACTATCTGCAAAATGGCACAAGAGATATGGTCATGTCAACTTCAAGTACTTGTTAGATCTAAGGAATCAGAATATGGCAATTGGGATTCCGAAGCTACATTTTCTTAGAAAAGTTTGTGAAGCATGCTGCTTCGACAAACAAAAGCGAACCAACTTTGTCAGAAGTACCTTTCGTGCACAAGGTATTCTTGATTTGATTCATACAGATGTATGGGGTTATGCCCAGACCCGCAGCATCAATGGTTCACTTTACTATTTGACCTTCATCGACGACTACAGCAGATATTGTTGGGTCTACTTTCTGAAAGAGAAATCTGAAGTGTTTTCCAAATTTCAAGAATTCAAAGCCATGGTAGAAAACCAAACAGGCAGAAAGATCAAGGTCATGAGATCAGACAAAGGAGGTGAATACATGTCTTTAGCATTCACGAACTTTTGTAGAAATCATGGCATTCAAAGACAATTCACATGTATAGATACTCCTTAGCAGAATGTAAGAGCTGAAAGGAAGAATGGGACTTTAGCATACAGTGCTAGAGCAATGCTTACTGAAAAGCATCTTCTGAATCAGTATTGGGCAGAAGCAATAGCTACAGCTAACTACTTGCTTAATCGGCTTCCTACCGAACCCATACAAGGTATGACTCCTTATGAAGCATTCACTGGACACAAGCCACGCATTGGGCATCTCCGCATATTTGGTTGCATAGCATATGCCCACATACATGATGATCATCGCAGGAAATTGGATGCAAAGTCATGCAAATGCATCATGGTTGGCTACAGTGAAGAAAGCAAAGCATACAAATTGTATGATCCCATCAACCCCAAAGTCATTATCTCCAGAGATGTAATCTTTGATGAGGAATCAAAATGGAAAACCTCACCTACACAGGAGATAGAAGCATCGACTTCACAGTCATCTATAGAACAGGTTGATGAAGAAGAGCAAGAATTGCCACCAACACCCCAAGCAGAGCCACAGCAGCTCAGACGGTCTACTAGGGAAAGCAAACCACCAGCCAGATTGACATATGCTCAGAAAGGCAAAGCAATTCAGGTGGAAACCACCAACTATGCTCTTATGACTACCATCATGGCTAAGATGCAGTAGACAAGCCAGAATGGCAAACTGCTATGAATGAAGAAATGGATGCTTTGTATAAGAACAATACTTGGGAAATATGTGACCTTCCACCAGGAAAGAAGGCCATAGCAAACAAATGGGTATACAAAGTGAAGTACAATCCAAATGGCAATATTCAGAGATATAAAGCCAGATTAGTTGCAAAAGGATTTGCACAACAATATGGTCAAGACTATGATGAGACTTATGCTCCAGTAGCAAAGATGGATTCCATACGGTTCTTGATATCACTAGCGACACTTAGCAAATGGAATGTGTATCAACTTGATTTCAAGAATGCATTTCTCAATGGTTATCTAGACGAGAAAGTCTACATGCAACAACCAGCAGGTTATGTTGAACCAGGAAAGGAGAATAAGGTTTGCCATCTCAAGAAAAGTCTCTACGGCTTAAAGCAAGCACCCAAAAGTTGGTACAGTAGAATTGACAAGTATTGTGCTGATCTGGCATACATGAAGTCCAATGTAGATCATACTCTCTACTACAAAGTTCAGGGGGGGAAGGACGCAGAGGAAGGACATTCCCATTAAAGGGGTGTGATGGAATGTAATGCTCAGTCCTTCTTCGATTCCCCAGAATCATCATCTTGAGGGAAGGCCTACTTCATGATGTTGATCTTGAGGGAAGGTGTTGAGAGTTCACGCTCAACGTCATGTGATCATGTGTGCATAGCACCATCACGTGATCATATGTAAATAGCACTAACCTTATAGAGTGCTATAAAGGAAACGGTTAGATCCCCTAACCCTAACCCTAAAAGGGTTTGTATATATTCTATTTTTTCAAGTAAATCTAGTGTACAATTAGTCATTTGTGGAGTGCTCTCTAGTTGTGCCCTCTCTCCTCATCTCCACTCTTCTCCTCTCCCCTCTTCATATTTTGTCATCCTTACCCTTACCTTTCTTTGATCCGGTCCAGAAAGCCGAATCTTCTCTAGTCCTCGTCTTTTGATGCATCTCCTCCTCCAGAAGCATTGCGCTAAATACTCAAAGTTAAGGGGCATATTTTTGTTCTGTGTATTCAGCGCCATAACAAGACCGTCGTACTTTGGCGGGAGAATCCGTATGCACCTTCATGCTAAATTCTCGCTGGTGATGGTGATGCCAATCGCAGTCATCTGATCGCACAGATTCTTCACCCTGGTGATGAAATTCTCTGCCGCTTCAAACTCAGACAATTTCTCATTCGCGAGTTGAGTCTCTAGATTCTGAATTTGCATCTAATTCATGATCTCATACCGATTTTTCAAGACCGTCCATGCCTCCTCCGCTGTGGTGATATGTTGAATTAATGCCATGATGGAATCACTTACACTGCAGACAATAGAACACAGCGCATCTGCATTTCTTCTTGTCCATGCGAGAATCTCATCTGCAGTTGATACTATCTGTTGTCCTGCATTGGCTGGATCCGATCTCGCAACCGGCCTCACATCCACCCTAGTAGCAGTGTCCCAAAGCTCATATGCACTTAGGATGGTCTTCATCTCAAACTTCTAGAGTGGATAGTTAGAGCCGTCCAACTTTTTGCTTTTGCCGAACAGTGGGATTCGCAGTCTTGCGGGCTGGGCCATCTCTCACAATCTGCTCACAAACAGAAACACACTACGAAATCTTCTTGCTAGACTCCAGGCTCTGATACCATGTAAGAAAATAATACAATGTCTATGGTCAACAGATAACAAGATCTCATACGCAAGAGAGAAAACCAGATAGTATGGAGAATCAAAAATTTGATTACTATAGAACTGATACAATAGATGGCGCTGCCTCCCAACCGTGCGCTCCTATGAAAGAAGCTTGGATGGCATGCTGGAAACAGTAGAAGACAGAGACTGGATGCTAAGGAATCAGGGTTGCTATAGCCAGTGATAAAATGGGCTTCACGAGCTTGCTCTTATGTAGCCACCAGTCGTAGTCGGTTAGGCTCAATTGGGTGACCGACCCAGTCCACCCAATACGGTCGATTAGGGGTCGGTCCCGAAATAGGCCACCGACTATAAGATAGAACCAGGATCATCTGAGGCTCCAAACGGGCCTCGCAACCCGAGAATGGCCTACCCTGGGAAATGCTCCGTCTACCCTCAGTGCAGTCAGTTAAGGGATGCCTTCCCACACTTGCATGTAGCCTAGTTGGCGGTGTGCCAACTCTATCTGAAGCCATCTATCCATCAGGCCACAAATGGCCCCCATCTGGTGTCCAAACCAGGACCTACCGGATAACCGAGCTACTCAAATGCCTTCTCCTCATATGGGGAGCTTACAAGTAGAGTTAGCTGGTTCCCGCGTAGTTACATGAGAGTGGAGCATTGATATCTAATACTTATGTTGTACGTTGACGTGTATAAAACAAATCTCCAAAGTATGGATAATGGGGATAAGGTAATTTGGCTTGAATGATAAAAAACATGATTGATTAGTAGGTGTTTGTAGGGAAGAAATAGAAAACTACTCATATAGCAATACAGAAATTTGACAAAAGTAGCACGATGGTAAAGTAGTTGGAAATTTAATGAGCATGGGACTTTTTATATAGAAAAATAGCATTACAATGCATGTAGTTGACCTTAAGAAGAAGCCTTCCTCAAAATGATCACACCATTGATCAGGTGACCTATGACAACTCCTACGTTATGTGTTGAAAATTGCCCACTTTGCTTGAATATTTCAAGTGTTTTGGAAAAGTTTGTTTTGGCCATTACAAACTTTCTTCCCAAAGCCAAATCAAAGCAATGATATGAAGATGACACCTATTTGAGTGGAACAAGCCATTTAATGCATCATTAACATATCACTACCAGATTATATTACACACACTTGACACATTTATATATATAATATATTATGTACGCCATCCAAATCTGTTAGGATGTCCGTGCAATCATCAGTTGGTGCTTGGTCCCACTACTTGAAAACTCGATATATCAAGTGCATTCAAGGGGTATTATTTAAAGATATTTTAGACCCATGTGCTATATTTACATACGATGAGCAACTCCCTAAGTGCATGCACACACACACAGGCACACACTTGGGGAGTCTTATACATGAAATGCAAGATCAATCCTATCACTTTGGGACTCCTTTGGGAGTCTTGGATGGAAACAATTCTCTCTTTTAATCTTTTAAGGATAAAGAAAAAAGCAATATCCAAACTGATTTCAAGTGATAAAACCAGTCACAACCAATCCCATGAGTGACACATGTCAAAACACCAGAATTCAAAGGAGGAACTAAATCATTGCTATAGCCTACCCCTAAAGGGGTAGAAGTGCTAACAAATATTCAAAGAGACCAAATCAAACAAGGTGGGGATCCCACTAAGGCCCTGCCTTTTAGAATGTCATTATAAGTCTAAGTGCAAAATGGCTTGTGGGTGTTGAGAAATGTGGTGCCATATAATACTAAGAGAAATTATGTGATTGGTGGAGTGGATTGCATCAATAGATCAATGACATGTGTACTAGAAAAAGATCATGTTGATCTTGTACCCTAGGTAGATGAGTGAAAGAGACTAGAGTTAAGAGGTAAAAGATGTGTGTGTGTGTGTGGTGGTGGATGGACCATTAATTAAAAGTGGGACGGAGCATTAAATAAAAGTGGGGACTTGGCTATTTTGGCAAGAGTGGTGTCATACAAGAGACAAAGAGAGCCTCCATCTCTAGAGAGAAAGGGGCTTGGGGGTGTTGAGAAATGTGGTGCCATATGATAACAAGAGAAATTATGTGATTGGTAGAGTGGATTACGTCGGGGTGTTGAGAAATGTGGTGCCATATGATAACAAGAGAAATTATGTGATTGGTAGAGTGGATTACGTCAATGGATCGATGATTTGTGTACTGAAAAAAGATCATGTTGATCTTGTACTCTAGGTAAATGAGTGAAAGAGTCTAGATAAAGGATGTGAAAGAGGTGTGTGTGTGTGTGGTGGTGGATGGACCATTAAATAAAAATGGGGAATCAATGACATGTGTACTCAAAAAAGATGTTGATCTTGTACTCTAGGTAGATGAGTGAAAGAGACTAGAGAAAAGACGTGAAAGAGGTGGGTGTGTGTGTGTGTGGTGGTGGTGGATGGATCATTAAATAAAAGTGGGACGGAGCAATAATAAAAGTGGAGACTTGGCTATTTTGGCAAGTCTTAGAGTAGTGTCTAGAGAGAAATACCAATAAAAGACAAAAGCATTTAAAACCTCCACAAGAGGGCAAAAAGTTGACCCTAACAACACATTAGGAGTAGATTAGAAAGCCTTAAACAACCACTAAACCAAAACTTATCGTGGTCAAGTTGACCAAATGAACTGAAAGAAGTGGGATCGACCTGATTAGCCAAAAGCTAATCTGTCCATCCCTTAGGACCCTTGCAGGGCCAATATCGATCACCCACGACTTTCATAACCATCTAATTTTGGCATTGTTTCCATTGCCCACCGGACGACTTGGTCACACAGTGAGAACTCCCCACACGTCTTTACCGAAGCAACAGTACGTGTGAGCACATATGCCAAAGCAGGCTTGATCTTGTATAACACAATCCAGAATCGTGCATTGCATCCTTGAATCTTGTGTAGAGCTTCTTGACAGAGTGGCATTCTCATCCATATTCCAAACAGCAACTCGCCGTCAACTATCTCGTGAGTCCTTTCACCTTCGATTCTTTATCAGCTTATTCTTTGCAGCATTATATCTCCATCCAAACGTTAGCTCCATCCAAACATTATACAGCTTTCAGAGCATTATCTCCGTCCAAACATTTTGTTGCTGTGTTGGAATCGAGTTCTCAGCCATGGCAGCCAGCAGCATGCTTAGCGTTGTTGATTACCCTGCGTACTCCCACATGACCACCTTCCACAAGATTCTGTTCAGAGTATGATCACTACCTCTACATTACTCTGTCGTTATTGCCATTGCTCGCATAATTGTCTGCCGAATTTCTTTTGGTTCTGGGTTTTGTTTCACCAACAAAATCAAGCAACATTTGAAGCTTCATCGATCATCATTGTCGTGTTGACACGTTGCTTGCTTGATTACGTGCTCAGATTGTCTGCCAAAGTTGTTTTGGTGTCTGGGTTTTGTTTCACCAAAAATCAAGCAGCATTTGAAGCTTCATCGATCATCACCTTCCCGTTGATACGTAGCTTGCTTGGTTACGTCTGGCAAAGTCGTTTTGGTTTCTGGGTTTTGTTTCACCAGCAAAATCAAGCACCATTTGAAGCTTCGTCGATTATCACCTTCGTGTTGATACGTTGCTTACTTAATTACGTGCTCAGATTGTTCATTTCGTGGATCGTCACTTGGGTTGGTATAAGCTCCCTGTGTTTCTGGGACTCGCTTACCTTGAGATCCGTCGCACTCTCCATCAACGCTACAATCTCCTCAATGTTGGCACTGATCATCACACATCCAGACGCATGTCATCCGCCCATAATGCGAAACAGCTTCCTAATTACCGCACCGCAGATGGAAAATTCTATGATCCTTTGGACGTCGACGCCGGCTCCGAAGGAACTTTCTTTGGCCGTAACATGGGCCCAAGCTCACCTCAACCTCATGATCAACAGGTGCACACGATTACAGGTCCATGCTGTTCTACGTCTGCTGCAGCTGTCTTTCGTCACCTTCTTCTGAGGGACGCCGTATTCCCTTCTTGCAGCGAGACCCTCATCCTAGCATTGTGGCCACAAAGCTGCTCGCGAGAAAGAAGCTAGTCGATACCGGTAAGCAATTTAACATGCTTGCTGCAAGCTGGATTCAATTCATGATACACGATTGGGTGGATCATCTCGAGGACACGGAGCAGGTACAGTATACTTCCGCACTCAGATTTCAATAAATAACGATCATTGCAGGCTCGACCGAAGCGCAATGGACTGATTTCCTCGATTTGCTGTGTTCAGGTAGTCATCACAGCTCCCAACTCCGTCGCAGCCGAGTGCCCTTCAAAATCATTCAGATTCTTGCGCTCCAAGACGTTTCTAACGGGCGATGATGAGATTAAGATCGGTCACCTAAACATGAGGACATCATGGTGGTACGTAATCATAACTGAAAATCGCTCAGAACATACCTCGAAGCAAAGCTTTTTTACGACGTCTGGAACGAATTATTCAGGGACGGAAGTGCCATATATGGAAGCGATGCCGCAAAGCTTGAACGTGTAAGAACGTTCACGGATGGAAAATTGAAGATAGGAAAGGACGGTCTTCTGTCGCACACATCGGACGACGATGTTGTCTCAGGGGATGTGCGCAATGGATTTGCTGGCTTGTATGTGCTACTGGCCTTGTTCGTTAAAGAACACAACGCAGTTTGCGATCTGCTCAAGGTAATGCCAATATAGATTCTGGCAGGATGTTTTCGAAGCTTTACCCAATCACATGAGTCTCACGACAGTGTCTTCGCCGATCTCATCATTGACATAGACAGAGTCATACAGGGATCCAATGAGATGCGTTATAAATGCAATTCCAAAAGACTGTAGATCTCACATTTCTCTATGTTTGGACTGGGATTGATCGGCTGCTACATCTACATGTCCTTGCTGCTGCAGATGCACCACCCTCTCTTTGATGACGAAGAGCTCTACCGTCGTGCCCGATTAGTCACAGCTGCGGTTATCGCTAAGGTTCACACGATCGACTGGACAGTAGAACTCCTAAAAATGGATACTTTACTAGCAGGGTTGCGAAGCAACTGGTAATGCTTGTGAACATGTTAGATTTCCTAGGTAGAATTTTTATTTCTTCAATATCCCCGAAGTCAAGAACCTGCGAGGACGTCTGCCGATCCGTCGGACCGTCCGACATTACGTGTGACTCTCAGTCGGAATGCGCCTTGATTTGCAGGTATGGCCTTCTGGGAAAAAGATTCAAAGATTGCAGCTTCGGTCACACAGGAAGTTCTCTTCTCAGTGGATTCGTAGGGATGCGGCAACCAGTCAACCACGGAGTCCCGTACTCTCTAACCGAGGAGTTTGTATCTGTTTACAGAATGCATTCCATCTTGCCGGATAGCATTGGTGTGAGAAATATTGAGGCACGCCCAGGACAAGATCATACACCTCCCTTACACAAAGAGTAAGATTGTAATTGAACGAGATGACTGTTGTCATGAAATTAGCATGCAGGGAAGGTGAAATTACCCATGGTTGGATCTTGCAGTGTGCCATTGTCAGAGCTGGTGGGCAGCCAAGGAGCAAAAACCCTCTCTAGTATCGGAAACGAGACGATGATCGCATCAATGGGCCATCAAGCTTGTGCAGCTCTCACTCTGTTCAACTATCCGGTGTGGATGAGGGACTTGATACCTCAAGATCCAGATGGAAAAGATAGGCCAGACCATGTGGATATGCCAGCATTAGAGGGTAACCCACTCTCTTCTAAGCTCCAGTTTTCAAGAACTTCTTGTAATTCTTGTTGATACTCGTGACAAGTGGGAGTGAATGTTGAGGTTTACTTACATGCTAGAGTGTTTTGATGCAAGCCTTCAACAGTTTACCGAGATCGTGAACGGAATGTGGCTAAATATAACCAATTTCGGCGAAACATGCTCATGATTCCCATCACGAAGTGGGAAGATCTGACGGATGACGAGGACGCAAGAGCTGCTCTTCAGGAGGTGTATGGAGATGATGTGGAGAAACTGGACCTGCTTCCAGGGATGATGGCAGAGAGGAAAATCAAGGGCTTTGCCATCAGCGAGACTGCATTCTTCATCTTTCTGCTTATGGCTTCCAGGTACAAATGCAGCTGGATGCAGGTGCTCATACTTCTTCTTAGATGACTATCTGCTTCTCTTTTGGGTCTATTTATGATGACTAGTTTAAGTTCCATCAATATCTTCAAGAAGCCATTCTTAGGGCCTAGTGATTGAGTGGATGCATGTGTGTGTGTGCGTGAGTTCGACTCCCGGCTGGACCTTGGCCAGGGCAGTGTGCTCCATGATAGGACCATGGGTGGGTGTGTTTAACAAAAGAATCCATTCTTTCTTGAATGCTTAATTCGTCCATGCTAATAATGCAAGCAGACGACAAAAGGGAAAATGGCTTGATGAATGCAACATATATACGCTTAAACATAAGATATTTGAAACTCTTCAAATTTTTTTCCTCGACGGGATGTTCCTCTGTGGCAAGTTGGAAAGCCTTTCAATTGACGAGAAGTTTGAGTTTTTTTTTTTTTCTTAATGGGAACCTGTTGTGCAGGAGACTGGAAGCTGACCGTTTTTTCACCTCCAGTTTCAACGAGCATACATACACCAAGGAGGGTTTAGCTTGGGTGAACAACACAGAAAGCTTGAAGGATGTGTTGAAACACCATCACAAAGGGCTGGTAGAGAAGTGGGAAAGGTCATCAAGTGCTTTCTCAGTTTGGAGTGCAGAACCAGAAACCCAGGGGTCCTGCATGATCCCTCTCTACCTTCGCATTCCCAACTGACGGATGACTTGCAGAGCCGCTCTTTCATCTATATCCTTCATGTGTGCGATTCCAACTAATAGCAAGGAGACATTTACAAGTGAACCTGCTTCACCAAAACAACAGCAAGGCCATGATGTCATTTAATCTAGACCCTATGCACATATATACATACCCCCATGATTCCCCTTGTAGCTAGTACTTCTTTTCACTCATGATTCGAAGGAAAATAACTAGAATACATGCTTTTAAGACATTTAAGACATCTGATTCGAAACAAGTGAGGTTTCAAACTGCCTTCCCTTGGATGTTTTTATAGTGACTTGCCTTGGATGCAATAAAACAAAGAAAGGAATGTGTGTGCTTGTGAGCGCACATGCACGTGTGTGTGCATGTGTGTGTGTGTGTGTTTACGTGTGTGTGTGTGTGTGAGACTACTACAGTTCACACCATTATGGACATTGTTTTCGATGGAAATTACATTAAAGTCCACCCCTCCAAAAGTGTCGAAGACACCATCAATAATAACGTTCATATTTATGATATATAACTTCTTAACTAAAATAGCAATGATAATATCGACCCTGGATTCAAGAAACTATTTTGATGAAATTTTAACTATGGTAAATTTTTGTGAGTCCAAAACTTTTTATAGCAGATTGGGACTTGCCATCCATCATCGGCATCCCCTTTATCATCATCCGCATCTCCCTCCCACTTGCTCCTTGTAGGCCATGTTGCCAGGCCTCTGCTAAGTATTTGTCTCCATCTTGGGGCTGCTCACAAGCACACATGTTAGAATTTAGTATATCTTCTAGTTGTTTAATTTGAGCATTTGAAAATAAATGTGTGAAGTTTTAAGAGCTTACATCAACAAAGGGCACATACTCCCTACTCTCTTAGAGCAAGTCAAAGAGAGAGATCATACCATTTTCATAGGAATACCTATATTCCTTCTCCATACATTCATGCCTTGTCCATTTCATGTATAACATTTATAACCATACATGTTAGTTTGAATTATTTAGATGTCGGATTCAAAACTAACATGTACTAACATTTACAACCATACATGTTAGATTGAATGGATGCATACAATGTCACTGTTGGGAATATGGCCATTGCAAATATGATTGTTGGGGGAGAAGGAGACGTTCGGCTAAAAGACATGTAATATTTATTTATTTTTTCATAAAAAGAACTTCTATTAAGTATGAACAAAGCTTGTGAGAGAAAAAGTTCAAGGCAAAAATACATCATGCAATGCTTGAGAAAACACTCCTCAGAAGGCTGTAGAAAACAACCAACATGGTTAAGGCTGAAAATGCCATCTCAACCCTGTAGTAGTCTTAGAGAAGCAAGGGGAGCCCCCCCATTCTCTAAAAAATATATCTTTCCTAGTAAAGGGTGTTGAGATATCGAGCTCCACTCGAGATATGCCAAGGTGACTGTTGTGTACTTATGTCACCGACTTGTTAGCTGGAGATGCGGTTGGTACACCGCCCACGAATAATAGCTGGATGACAGCTATCCTTATCTACTATGGTTTGTGGCTCAGTTAGTATGCCACCTTAGTTAGTTGAGTTTGGTTTGAGACCCACATATAGGGTTCTTCTATTTCTTTGTACTAGAGTTCTTTTGGCTTACACAACTAAGAAGAGAAAAACTGTTTTTCAGCCTCCACCTTCGTGTGTATTCCCCCATTGTGCATGTGAGAAAGCCTCAAGTGAGACTCCTTCCCTCTCTCCCACAATCTTCACATGGTATCAGAGCCTTGTTCGTGGTAAGGAGCTCAAGAAAGCAAGCCAAGTTCATGGTGTCCTGGTAAGAGGACCAGTGTTGCTTTCCTATTTCGAGTTTGGGAGCAAATCTCTGCAGGTAGCACAGCCAGAAGTGCAGGAGTGCACTGTTTCAGATTGAGACGCCCTTTGCGGTGTGGCGAGAGCGCAGTATATGCTGCGAGAAGTGGCGAAGCCCTCAGTCACTTTGTTTTTCTGATTTGAGGCCGTTTCGGGGCCCGTTTTGAAGGCGGAAGTTCTTCGCAGGCACTCAGAGAAAGGTCCTGTTTTTTGCTGTGTGCGACCACTGCGCGACTAGTCAGTGGAAGGGTGCCGCAGAAATTGCATCATATGCCTGTGTGCAGAGATATTGGGAGTTGCAGATTCATGCCTATTGCCTGTTGATGCAAAATCGTCACTAGGAAGTGACTGTGTGGTGAAATACCACTCTCGTCGGTTTTGCAGATCTGCTCGTGTGAGGCAAAAGCTGTGTTTTTTGCAGTGACAGAATATTTTGCAGTGTTCTGTAATGGCATCTGATTCTCTTTCATAGATTGTCACTGAAAAGCTTGACAAGAACAACTTCCAGGCATGGAAGTTTCGAATGATGAATTTCTTGATGGGAAAAGGCTGTTGGGAATTCATTACAGGAAATGAAGAAGAACCTGTTCTTCCTAATGTTCCCAGTCAACAGGAAATGCAGCCATTCAAAGGATGGCATGAGAGAGCCAGGAAAGTTATGTACTGGCTGTCTATCAGTATTTCGGACTCCATGATTGTGCATATTCAGGATGCAAATACGCCAAATGAGGCATGGGATACTTTGGCAAAAATGTATAGCACAAATACGCAAGCCAGGAAAATGCAACTCAAACAGAAGTTGCACAATGTGCAGAGAGAAAATTTGAGCATAAATGACTACCACATGAAAGTGAAGAAAATTGCAGATGCACTTGCTTCCATTGGGTCGCCAGTGGATGATGATGATTTGGTTTTTGTGACCTTGAATGGTCTAGGAAAGGATTATGCACACTTCCGGACATCCATTGCCGTCCGTGAAAACTTTCCTGATTTTGAGGAGTTGATTGCTCTTCTAATTTCTGAAGAGCAGAGAAATGGGGGTGCATCTTCTTCAGCAGGAACTTCAAAAGAAAATGTCTTCTACTCAAATGCTGGCAGAGGTAGAGGCAGAGGTAGAGGAGGCCGATCTGCAGGCCGTGGTAGAAATCAGAATATGCAACAAACGCAAGAAAACCAGTCCTATGCAGGAGGACGTGGTAACTCTAGAGGCAGGGGGAGCCAAAGAGGCCGTGGTGGATGGCAGAGAAGCCAAAATCAATGTTGAATGCTACTATTGTGGCAAAATGGGTCATATGGCTAAAGACTGCTACAAAAAGCAGAATGACATTATGAGAGAAAAATTGCAGCAAGGCAATTATGCATCCTCTAGTAGACAGGGTGATGACAAAAATGAGCATTTGTTTATGGTGCAGCATATGACAAATTCTGTAACAAGTGCAGAAGAAAGCAATGATGTGTGGTATGTTAACTCGGGTGCGTCAAACCACATGACAGGTCATGCTGAATGGATGCAGGATGCAAGAAAAATGGAAAAACCAGGATTTGTGGAGACTGGTGATGATACTGCACATCCTATTGTGCAGATTGGCAAAATTCCTTTGTCTATGCAGGATGGGAAAAAGAAATACTTGTCTGATGTATTTCATGTCCCAAACATCACCAAGAACCTGGTTTCTGTTGGTCAAATGGTTGAGCAGGGCTTCCAGGTTAGATTTAATCCTCATGGATGCTTTGTTGAGGATATGAAAAATAACGGTCGCTTGATAGCAAAAGGAAAGAAGAAGGGCAGGATGTTTACGTTGGATGCAGACATGCCTGAATTGAGTGCAGCAATGTTTGCACATGGGACTGGTGTAGTTGCAGATATTGATATCTGGCACAAACGCATTGGTCATGTTAATATACAGCGACTAAAATCAATGCAAGCCCAAAATATTGTTGCAGGATTGCCTAAATTCAAGGTTGCAGAAATGCACAAGGTTTGTGAAGCCTGTCAATTTGGGAAACAGGCAAGGAAACCTTTTCCTAGGCATGTTCAAGAGAGTAAAAAGCCATTGGAATTAATCCACTCTGATGTGTGGACTACAAAAGCTGCATCTATTGGAGGCTGTCACTATTTTGTCACATTTATTGATGACTTCAGCAGAAAACTGTGGGTGTATTTTATGAAAAAGAAAAGTGAAGTGTTTGGGCACTTCAAAGCTTTCAAAGCTATGGTTGAAAAAGAAACAGGCCTACAAATAAAATGCCTAAGGTCAGATGGAGGGGGAGAGTACCTCTCAAATGAGTTTGCAAGGTTCTTGCAGGAGCATGGTATAAAGCAGCAATATTCATGCAGTCATACCCCACAGCAAAATGGAATTGCAGAAAGAAAAAACAGGCATATTGGAGAGGTATCTCGGGCTATGCTAAATAAAAAAGATCTACCAGATTATTATTGGGCTGAAGCAGTTGCTACAGCAGTCTATATAATGAACAAGACTCCCACTGCAGCAATACATGGCATGATGCCAGAGGAGATGTATACTGGTAGGAAACCAGATATTTCTCATTTGAAGATTTTTTGTTGCATTGCCTATGTCCATGTGCCAGATGAGCTGAGGTCCAAGTTGGATCCAAAAGCTGAGAAGTGCGTCTTTATTGGTTATTCTCTGCAGCAGAAAGGGTATAGATGCTATAACCCTTCTACACGTAAGTTCACAGTGAGCACAGATGTTGTTTTTGATGAGATGAGCAGTTGGTATAAACCAATAAATGTGATGATTGATGTAGATGCACAAAATGGTAATGCTGCACAGAATGCACAGCAGCAATCACAAAATATCAGTGGACCTGGAGTGTCCTCTACCAGTGGTTCACATACTTCGCCATGGACAGGCAGATTGAGATCAGGAGAATCCCCTCAAAGCAATGCAGAGAGTGGTACGCAGGTATCACGAAAAGGAAAAGAGAAGGTAGATCAGCCCATGTATGATGTGAATGCAGGTCACTCTTGTGTGGATGGTGAATCCAGTGGCTCAGAACAGAGCATTGATGATGAGTTGGGTATTCCTTCTGTTGTTACACCTGGAGTAAGGAAGACCAGGGATGTTTTGAGAGCACCTGGAAGTGAGCCTATTTTGCACAGGTCTACCAGGGTTAGGTATCCTGTGGATAGGCTGAAATATGATGGATTTACAGCCATTCACTATGCCTATATGGTCAAAGTGATACAGGAACCAGAACCCACTTCTTTTGAGCAAGCCATGGGAAATGAAAAATGGGAGAAAGCCATGGATGAAGAAATGGATGCCTTGGATGCTAATGCTACATGGGAATTGGTGCCTTTGCCTAAAGGCAAGAATGCAATTGGTTGTAAGTGGGTTTATAAGATCAAGCACAATGCAGATGGTTCTGTGAATAGATACAAGGCAAGATTAGTTGTCAAGGGGTATGCACAGACATATGGCATTGATTATGAAGAAACTTTCAGCCCGGTTGCAAGGATGGCAACCGTAAGAGCAGCCATTGCTATGGCTGCATCAAAGGGATGGTCTTTACATCAGATGGATGTAAAGAATGCCTTCTTGCATGGTGATTTGCAAGAAGAGGTCTTTATGGAGCAGCCAGCAGGTTATGTTCATGCTACTCATCCTGAGTTTATTTGCAGGTTGAAGAAAGCCTTGTATGGCTTGAAGCAAGCACCTAGAGCATGGTCTGACAAGATAGGACAGTATCTTGTCACTATTGGCTTTCAGATTTCCAAGGCAGATTTCTCACTCTATGTGAGAAAAATAGAGAAAGGGATTATGCTGCTGGTCATTTATGTTGATGATTTGATCATCACAGGTGATAGTGATGAAGATATCCTTCATGTGAAAATGCTATTGAGGCAGAAGTTTGAGATGAAGGATTTGGGAGAGCTGCGTTATTTCTTGGGCATTGAGGTGATTAGATCACCAAGTGGGATACAGCTCTTGCAGAGGCAGTATGGATTGGACATGCTGTCCAAATATGGGATGACAGGCTGTAAGCCTATTTCAGTTCCTTTGGAGCAGAATGTGAAGCTGAGCACAGATGCAGGTGAGCTTCTGGAAGACCCTACTATGTACAGACGCATAGTAGGAAGTTTGATTTACATGACTATTACCAGGCCAGATTTGAGCTATGCTGTTGGGTTGGTAAGTCAGTTTATGCAGGCTCCAAGGAAACCGCATTTGGATGCGGCTAGACGCATACTCAGGTATGTGAAGTCCACATTGCAGTATGGACTATTTTATGAGGTTGGGGTTCAGATACAGTTGCATGGATACACTGATGCTGATTGGGCTGGTAGCATTTCTGATAGACGATCTACCAGTGGATATGTGTTCTCTTTTGGAAGTGCTGCAGTCACTTGGAGCAGCAAGAAACAGCCTACAGTTGCCTTGTCGGCTGCATGTGAGGTAGCTTGGTTGCATAAGCTACTCTATGATATGCATCAGTCTACAGATGGGCCGGTTGTCATTTATTGTGACAACATGAGCAGTATACACTTGGCAAAGAACCCAGTCTTTCATGCCAGAACAAAGCACATTGAGGTGCATTATCACTATGTGTGGGAGAAGGTTTTACTAGGTCTTATTGATCTAGTTTATGTCAGCACAGAGGATCAGGTAGCTGACATATTCACGAAAGCTTTGGGCGCAGAGAAGCTGCGCAAGTTCAGAGACCTGCTTGGTGTGCAGGATTTGGGATTGAGCTCGAGGGGCAGTGTTGAGATATCGAGCTCCACTCGAGATATGCCAGGGTGACCGTTGTGTACTTATGTCACCGACTTGTTAGCTAGAGATGCGGTTGGTACACCGCCCACGAATAATAGCTGGATGACAGCTATCCTTATCTACTATAGTTTGTGGCTCAGTTAGTATGCCACCTTAGTTAGTTGAGTTTGGTTTGAGACCCACATATAGGGTTCTTCTATTTCTTTGTACTAGAGTTCTTTTGGCTTACACAACTAAGAAGAGAAAAACTGTTTTTCAGCCTCCACCTTCGTGTGTATTCCCCCATTGTGCATGTGAGAAAGCCTCAAGTGAGACTCCTTCCCTCTCTCCCACAATCTTCACAAAGGGTGCACAGTGAGGACCTTTGCATGGTTGCCTAGATAGCCATTAGAATATGTATAGTAACTGTCCATATACTAGCCAAGATATAAGAAGCCTGGTGGACTTGGAATCCATCCAATGCCTCTGTGCATCTAGCTCTCCAAATATGCCATGCTATAATACTCGCCAGTATGTCCTAAGTAGAGTCCGTAGATGTATGTACAGCTCTAAATGGTGAAGCAAGAACATCATCCATAGAGCATGGCTCAACTAAATGGCATCGAATCAATAAAGCCCAAGATGATTCATGTCTCTCACAGAAGACCTGGACAAGCAATGTTGAGCTGACTCACAGTAGAAAGAGAGTAGAAAGGCAACAAGGAGACAAGTATGGTCAACTCTAAACCTAGATCTCCAAAGGTTTACTACAATTACGCCATGAAGAGAAAGCCAAAAGAATAGAGTGATTTTTCTTTTCCTACAAGATTTCCAAAGTCTCCTCCAAAATTTCTTATGTATGTTGATTGAAATCTCATAACACTCCCAATGGGGTGCTCTAGAGGGCCTCCAGCCTCGACAACTCAACTAGAATCCCCTGGCATTACTGAAAGTGTAACGAAAGAAGGGAAGGCTCTTCTCTTGGTGCCCTTAATCAATTCATTCCCATTCCTTGGGATCCCACTGCAAGTACTTTATGGAAACTTCCCCATAAAGCCACAATCTCCATGCTCCCAGGGCAACAAGACGTGGGTGAGGGTTTAAGTACCACTGTGAGTCTAAGCCATGCTCCACCAGTTCAACAATCCTCACCGGTTGAAATGGTAAATGTAATAAAACATCATCAATCAATCTAGATAGCCTACCACATGCAAGGGCATCAAAGACTAGGGCCTCCTCATTTACATCACAATGCACATACTGGAATAACTTGTAGAGGAATGCTTGCTCCCATCAAAGCGCCCATCCACGTGGAACACAAAATAGGCACATCACATGTTTTTATCCAATCCACTGGAATGGCTACGTCAATCTACTAAATTATGCCTGCACTCCCTTTGAGATTGCTTACTAATTGAGCCTTACAGTCTTTTGGAAGCTTTTTGGAAAGCTTCCACAACCCCACTGTGGAGGTAGGACCCTCTCCCACCTAGACCACTGTGCACATATAGTGTGAGGCACCAAGTTGTCTACCATGATCATCAAGTATGTTGCTATTCAATATGATAGGCTGCTTGTCTATCTCTTCACGAGAGGACAGGGGAACTCTCTGAAGAGTACTTTTGATGCTACAAAAATAATGATGTGAACTTGGATTCTAGAATCCCAAATTGAGTGAGGGATTGCTATTTCCATCAACGGGGTGAAATTTTTGTCCAAGAAAAGGGGGAAAAGAAGCGTTCCAAAATGTGTGAAATCGCACTCTCATCCAATGAAGCTTTCTGTGCCAAAATCTCTTGCCGATCAAAAAAGAATTGCAAAAAAATCCACCGACGAAAAAATTTTCGTCCGTCAGAAAATTTTCATTGATGGAAATTTTTCCCGTCATCAAAATCCCAAATTCCATTGATGGAAAAAAAGTTTCCATCGACGAATTAAAATTTTTGACTACACAAATTTCAATCCATCGACAAAAATCTTAGTCCGTCGACAGAAATCACAGTCCATCGACGGAAACTTTTTTTTCCACCGATGGAATTTGAGATTCTAGAATCCACTTGGATTCTAGAATCCCGATTTTAATGACGGGAAAAATTTCCATCGACGAAAATCTTTTGACGGGTGGAAATTCTTCCGTCAACGAAATTTTTTGCAAATTCTTTTTTCATCGGCGAGAGATTTTGGCGCTGAAAGTTTCATTGGATGAGAGTGCGATTTCACACATTTTGGAACGCTTGTTTTCCGATCTTATTTTGGACATAAATTTCACTCTATCACGGAAATATCAATCCCTCATGCAATTTGGGATTCCACAATCCAAGTTCACAATCACAACGGCTTGGATTAAAATAAAGTAGTTTTCCATCTTATTTTGGACATAAATTTCACTCTATCACGGAAATATCAACTTCCTCACGCAATTTGGGATTCCAAAATCCATCACATCACAACCGCTTGGATTAAAATAAAGTAAATTGATAAACTTAAAATCGTGACTATTTAGATCGAAAATATACTATTTGATCCAAATAATGTAAGATGATAAACATTTTTAGCTAATATTTATTCCTAGAAACATCTTTACATTCAACAAACCTCTTCTATGGCCATGAACTACATATAACTACCTATATTAATATTGACATATTCTTAAATTCAAGCATTCGATTAACACTATATAAAAAGAAAGATTTTTTTGATGATAATGAATTCCTATAGGTTTATGGATAGCACATTACAATGCATTACTATTTTTTATGGATAGCACATTACATACTGTAACATGGAGTTTGGAAACATATATTGGCTCAAAGCTTATAGGAAGACAACCTTAGGTCCCCCAATCAAAAGAAGAATCCACTAATTTCTAGAGGAAATGATAACTCCGTGTCCAACAACCAAGGGGAGAATGGGATCTGAAACCAAAATCCAAGTGGGCCTAGTGCCGATTATAGGTGACAAAAAGTATAACCTGAGACTTGCATCTTACATGACTTTTAATTCCTTCTTAAGAGACTGCATCACATCATCATTAAGGAAATGTGTCCCTTGGTCATTGACAAGCTACAAAGGGCATCCATATCTGGATATGATATTAACTTAGTTGTACTAAGTGCTGAGTTGTCTTGGAGTGCCTTCTATGCCTTAGCTTCTACCCCCTTAGTAGCATAGTCAATGGCTACAATGATGTATTTATTCTAAGTGAACCTGGCCAGCTTGAAAGGACCAACAAATTCCAAACCCCATCTTTGGAAAGCTTCCCATGGATGAGAGGGTTGCAGGGGCATAGATTGATTAGCAATGTCCAGTGTGTTGACAGACAGTGTTGACAGACATCACACTGCATGCACTTAGTCTGAGCATCCTTCAATAAGGTTTTCCACCACAAACCTACTTGCAAGACTTTTCTAGCAATTAACTCCCCTTGAAAACGTCCTCTTGATGGACCCGAGTGAGATTCACGCAACACAATAGCTCGCTCGTGCAACAAAACCCATCTGCAAAGAACTCCATCTGCACACTATCGATACAGTTGTCCACTGATCAATGTGTACTTCCAAGTCTTCAAGGCTAGTTGACTGTGCTTATCCTAAGGCATTGTATCAAGAAAAATTCCCTTAGACAACTAATCCATAAACTCGGCAAACTCATTCTCACAATAATCCATAGCAAAGAGTTCGACATTTGGTAGCTCCATTGTAACTCCTTGTGTATCCTCGGGTGCTGGTAACCTAGACAAACAGTCGGCTCCCACATGACTCTTGCCTAGTTTATGAATGATTTTAAAGTTAAACTCCTGAAGTAGAAGCATCCAATGAACAAGGCATCCTTGAAGGACAGTCTTGTTGATAAGGTAAAGTAAGGCTTGATGATCCACATATAACACAAAAAGATTAGCGAGTAGCCTAATGCCTTAGTTTCTACACATTGAAGGCTTCTCGCTTGGTAGTGCTACAATTGGACTCAGTAGGGGTCAATAATCAGCTGGCATAATACATTGGATAGTCTTATCAACCATCCAACTGAGGAGCAACTGAGCCAAAATGATGTCTAAGACATACCCAGAAGCATCTACATGCACATGAAAGATCACATACCACCTTGGTTGCCTTAGAATATGAGTAGCCATTACTCGGCTCTTCAACTCATGGAAAACTAGAATTAACTCAGCATTCCACTCAAACTTAGCATCTCTCTTTGTCAACTCATATAAAGGTGTTGTAATTTTGGCAAATAGAAGCTGATAAACCCCACAAAGGAATGCACCTGAGTTAGATTTTGAGGCTCAGGTATCTACTATGTAGTTTTGATCTTACTTGGCTTAGTTCTTACGCCATCTTTGGAAATAACATGACCGAGTAGTATCCCGACTCAAACATAGAATAGACTCTTAGCTAGGTTCAATGAGCACCTCCGAAAGACCTTTTATAGGTACCTAAGAAAGAATAAACACAAAAGTCTTCTTAAAAAATGGCAATGAACTCAGTGAGATAGTGTCAAATAGTTTCAACCATAAACTTCTAAAAGGTTGATGGGGTGCTTCTTAATCCAAAAGACATAACTGTGGTTGCATATGCATCCCATTCTGTGATAAAGGCAGTCTTGGACTAATCTTCTAGAGCTATTGTGATTTTCTTATAGCCATTGTAACCATCCATAAATGAGTACATCTCATGTCCTGCAACTTGATCCAAGATTCCATTAATGAAGGGTATATAAAAATGGATCAGGGAATGTTTGAGAATTTAGTTTCATGTAGTCCACACAGACTTAGAGTTTGCCATTTTTCATAGGCATAACTGCAATATGGAAGAGCTAGTCACTACGATCAATGGCATAGATAAACTTAGCACGCAAGAGTTGATCTAACTTGTATTTTACTTGTTTGGCATAGTTACGATTCATTTTTGTGCCTTTGTTGTCAAATTGGCTTAGCATCTGGCACCGAAGTTATCTTGTGCTGACACAACTTAGGAGGAACTCCCTATGAGTACTCTATGTAATTCTATGAAAAAATATTATTTTATTTAACAAATAAATATCTTATCATCCTGAGTTGCTTAGAGGAAAGATTGGCCCTTACCACTACCATGGCAGGGTGATCTTCTGTTCGAAGGTTTAGCTCTTATGTTGCCTTTGAAACCAACTGTTTATTAGTACCAATTCTAGTGATAGTTACTGGCATCCAAACAATCTCTTGTTCCCCTTTGATAGATTCAATGAAGCTACTTGGAAAGAGATACTTTTGCTTGGCAATATGCTCATCTTTCAACTTCTGTTTGATATTTGCAGCCACTTGCCAAAATGTCAATCTCTCCCACAAGTAGGATCTATAACTCCATCAAACATGACTCAACATCCTGAGGAAATGGATCTGTGACCTCTAGATTCTTTGGTCAACAACAACTCAAAACCTTTCAAGGGTTGGTCGATATGCACACATCTTGACTTTCTGCCTTGATGATCATCTTTTCCAAATGCCAATCATGGAGTAGTTTTGCACTATTAAACCAAGGTCATCCTAATAGTATTGCATATGCATGATGTTCCATGGCAATCACAATGAAGGTAACTGTGTAATAGCTACCGCCTATAGAAATGACCACATCTTGCAATATACCTTGGGGTTAACTGGATCTGCAATGCACACTTGGAAAGGTGATGGTTTATATGACTTGAACTTCAATATTTGAGAAATCTCTTTAGAAATGATGTTCACTCTTACCATCCACTATTACTCTCGGTATGGTTTGTTTCTTAAACTTGATGGTGATCACTGGGACTTCCTCATCTACTATCAGAATATCAATTATAGGTATAGTGGCTAAGGACTACACCTCTTTTGGACCTTGGTTGCTCGAATAATTCCTTGATCTGATGAGCAAAGAAATCATGACAATACGAAGCTATTCACATTAACTCAAAGAATGTCAAGCTGACTTGCATATTCTTAAATATTTTCCATTCTCAAGCTAGCTCTGCACTAGATTCTTGCGAGGCACTCGGTTTATTTAATTTGACTTAGGATTTGAGGATTCCCCTCCATCGGTAATAGACTGCTAAGTTTGCTCAGATATCTCCACCACTACTGGAGCTTTTCCTTTCAACTCCCTTGCAATTTTGGTTGCCAATTCCTTTTGAGATTTCCAATTGATGTCTAAGTTACTCCAGACATATGTGTCTTCAGTGGTTGCCAGTGATCCCTTCGACTGAGTGACCACTTGGACATCAATTGCATCTGGTAGTTTGTTGGCTACAATTGATCGGCATTCTAGATTGACTTATTTTCTTTCCATGTTAGTCTTGAGGAGCTTCAAATGTTCAGCCCATATTGGGTAGTTAGAATGTAGAAAATTCTCTCCACAATAGAAGCACTTGATCTTAGATGGATCGTGCTTCTCCTTACTATTCTTACCTTTGTCCTTCTGCTTGAGATGCAATGGTTTGCCACTCAATGGTCGAGCATCAGTCTCACCTCTTGGTTTGTTGAAACATGGTGATTTTTGCCATTGAACCAACAATCTGATTCATCATGCCCAAACTTAATGCAAGTTTTACAATACTTAGTCTTGCATTCCTCTTCCACATTGTTAAGGGGAAAACCCTAACCCTAAGGGGTTCACATGTATATCTCATGTTCATGTTCAATACATTTAGTGTACATTTAGTATCTTGTGTGCACTGCTCTCTCTCCTTGTCTCATTTCTGTATCATGGTATCAGAGCACCAAGTGCTCCAAAGCCCTTGCATTTTGTCAAGGCACTAAGCCTCTGTGTGCGAGGCATTCTTCGATCCTTGTGTGATAGGATTTCATTGAGAGAGAGTCCAAGACCTTGTTTCATCAAGGCAAAATCCCCCCCCATGAGGCATCTTCATTCCATTTTCAGATCTCATCTTGTAGAGCTTATTCCCCTCTCCGATTTGCATCAAAAGCTCATCATTCTGAGCTATGGAGAGTGAGAAACATTCATTTTATTCTTGAGAGGAATTCCATTCTTCTTAAAAGAGAAAGATGAATTTTTATCATTATCCTTGAGAGATTGATATTTCTCTATTCATTGTGTTTGATAGATTTTAGAGGTCTCAGATATTCTTTTGTGGAGACCTATCTACAACCTACAAAGCCGAAAGATCTCTACAGCCTCTTCCTTCAACTCAACTAACTCAGACAACTCTCAAAGCAAAAGAGTTTCACCACTAACATGGCTCAGCAAAATGGCCATGCCAAATGACTGCAATGCATCTTCAGTGGCATCTATAGCGCTCAGTCTCAACTCGATGGCTCAATGCCTCCAAAGCTTCTCCACAAGAGCCCAAGCACAATGGTTTGCTCCAAAGGCTAGCCATGCCTCATCCTCTCCTACATGGGAACACTGCCTCCAGTAGCTCTCCAACGAGCTCTTGTGCAATGAGCAAGCTCATCTCTAGTAATGGCACCCCTGACCTCAGGCACCCGCTTGTAAATGCCAACCTCGACCAAGAGCATCTCCTCCATGAAGCATGTCCAGAACACAGCTGCCTCCTCACACATCAACAACATGATAGTAGAACTCCCAACAAGCCCGAGTGGCTCTCTAGCTCCCTACAACAAACTTTAGCCCACCGATGGGGCTCAGCAACAATATGGATTTACTTACGTGATCCTATAGGTCCAACGAGTCAGCTTCTATAGCGTGGGAGAGACGAGGGGCCCAAATACGACCTCGTTAATGCCATACCTAGCTAGTGGCTCTACCACACCCAGCAACTCACAACGTGACGCCCATGATGCCAACTCCTTCAGAACAGCTCCATCAATCAATCGCATGTGCCTTCACAATGGCTCATCAACAACAAGCACCCCTCAACAACCCATGGCTACAACTCTAGTGAGATGACCTCCATTGGCAACTCCATACAAGAAGGTGTCGATGATGGGCGATGACTATAAGGGAATTAGCATACCCATCTCTAATCTCGACTTCACAGCATCTCCCTCATCAACGACAACAATGATCTTCTCGCTTCTCTCACCCAGGCGCTTCTACTTTACCAAGGTTCTCACACCTTAGGAAAAAGCCACATGGCATGATTAATCTTTACCATGGTTAAGTTCAGGTTCCTTCGGCTGCCTCTTCATAGGCACACAGTGAACACAGTATGTGAATACAGAGTGCCACATCACTGCAGGCCACCATCATCATTTTTGCCCTCTCTTGTGATCAAAATATGGCTATCCTTCCTGGGGCCGTATCTTTTGATCTAGAGTGAATTTCACAATGCTCCAAAAAGCAAAATTGCTTGCCAGCTTGTGCTCTACACGTTGAGCACCTTAGATTTGACATCTAGCATTTCCATAGGTCAGCATCAGCAAATCCTCATCATCAAAACTACCTCCTGATCTAGTGCAGTGCACCCAACATATCAAAGGAATTAAGATAAATTTCTTTTGCTGCATTTGATGCTTCGATGTGTAGTCTAGCTATAGACTAGAACTACCATAGAGGATATCCAACTCCACCAAGCCAAGTAAGCCTTTGCTACATCACCCGATTAGTTCCCACTGGCATCAATCCATGCAGTTCTCTAATCAGTGTACACATTCACACATTGACACCAGTTCATTTCTCCTGGCATTTGGAACTTTATCACCTTAGTGTGACACTTGGCAATGATCTTCCTCTTCAATTCACGATTGTTGCATTCATCTTGCACACACATGCCACCCATGTTAAGTCACACATTGTTGAATATTTTTGGCATTTCCTCTCGCACACATATACATCAGCCTTGTACAACCTCTTGGCTACACCCAAAATGTACTTGTCATTATTCTATTACAGGCTTGATCCTTGGCATACATGCAATTCTCACATGACTTGGTTCAGATTTATAGGTTCAGCACGAGCTCCTCTATTGTAGCCTTGCATAGTGTTCTCATGGGTAGACACTCTCGCTGATACATGGGTAAGCCTCTTGGACAGAGCACCAAACCGCATCTATCATAGAGCTCTTCACATCACATAGTTGATGATAAACCAATCATGACTCTGGATGAGATCCGTGAGTGGAAAGAGAACCAATTGCAACCATTCATTGCCATAGAGTATGTTCAAGTGTATGATATCAACTATTGGATGCAGATGCTTTACATGTCAGCATGGATCAGCCCACATTTTTTGATCATGCACATTTGATAGTAAGACCTCAATGTGAGGAACATTTGGCAGTAAACCCTCAACATGAAGAACATTTGATGGTAAGTCCTTAATACAAGGCAAGATCATCTACATCAGCATAGTATCATTCTCATGCATGGATCCGACTCCATTTTTTGCCACATATGCTACAAATACTCAGCAAAAGTTCACCAATGATCATGCAATTATTTAGTAGGTAAGTCCTCAGTACGAGACACTCACATCTCCAGCCGCATGTAGAGATATATGTCACAACGTATTCACCTCCTTAGGTGATTCCATTCTATCATCCATCACTGATGCTTTCACCTCTAACACGGAGCTCATCACATTGACACAATTTCCACCTTCAGTATAGATCAGCAGATTAGTCTACAAGACATTCTAGCATTGACCTAGTCATGCCGCATTGCACCACCCTTGGATCCAGTGATCACCACCTCTTTCGATCAGTAGATCATTCCTCAGCACAAGGATACCTATGCATTAGTGCGGTCTTGCCCTAGTGTAGTGGACATCATCAGGTTCAGCCATAGTGCAACCTGGGGAGAATCAGTATTTCAAGATGCACTTATGGCTATAGTATATAATCCTTACTTGATGTAGATTAGTGGTTGGATCCATGACTACAAATCGATACCTACATCATCATTCGGAACCTCATATGCCTCAGGGACATCATATGTTTTCATAGTTGTATTTTAGGCTTCTAGGCCTTTACAATGTCAGCTCCACCTTGAGCCTATGACAAATGCTACATCCCCTGCTGATGGATGTGTAGCTATGCACACATGAGATCACCTTCACCTCATTACAGTTGAGCATATAGGTTTGATAGCTTGCCGTACCTTATCAGTTTTATGGGCCTCTTCATCAACAGAGTAGAGTATCATACCTGCACCTTTGGCCCCAGCTTTTCAGCCCCTATATCACTCTGTCCACATCGACTATGTAGTCTTCTTTGACCTCGCATCATTCGACAAAGATTACACTATTGCAGCATACATCCGACATTGCTGTCAGTTCTTTTGGGTTGATGACACCCTCATATGTCACAACCTACCAAATCACATCTCCATCGCTACATCGACTAGCCTCACATCCAGATGCCTCTTCCATAGAGCAACTACATGGTCCACGGTGACAGATGATATGTGCATCTTTGACATGTTACAGTATCTAGCCATACACATTGTTCTTCATGTAGTCATCTTTCGATCAACCAGTCTTTGATCTAGGAGGACTTCACTATCTACATATTTCCTTCCTATTCCCTTCAGCCTATCTTATGGGTTTTATTCCCAAAGGTGAAGGATGACCCACAACTTAAGAGGGGAAATTCATGTTATGTACAAGATCGTAAGTTGTACTCATTGTACATGCTTCTGCTACATAGTCATTGTGCTCACATATGCACATATTACTTTGATTTCTTGGAGTTTTCTTTTAAATTTTGGATGCTATCATATGCACCAAACAAAATCCACAAATAGGTCTTGTAGATGCACCCTCTACTTACCAAGTGCAATTTAAGAGGGGGTGTTAAGGATGGTGTAAATTGCACCATATATGGAAAAACCCTAACCCTGATGGGTTCACATGTATATCTTCATGTTCATGTTCAATACACTTAGTGTACATTTAGTATCTTGTGTGCTCTCTCTCCCTCTCTCATTTTTGTTATCACACATGTCCACCTCTAGAACACCTGTTACAACACTTCTCATTGTTACCTGGGTTACCTCAAATGCCCAATTCTTTTGAGGCCTTCTTCAACTCGGTTTTGAGTGTTTTTTCTCTTTGTCGATGTCTCCTCGATATCAGTGTTATAGTCTTTCTTCTTTGTGTTGTTCTTTGAGCCTTCACTTTTTTCCAAATCAATAGCTTGGTCTAGCAGTTCCTCATAGATTCTAGTCGAATTGACTAACTCCAACTTGTACAAATCAACCTGGTTGCAACCTGTTGATCAACCAAGATCTCATAGACTTGTCATCTAGAACTATGCTCAATTAATTGATGAGTGCTCACATCCTAAGCAAAAAATCTTGGATGGACTCTCCCTTGTTTTGCTTCAGCTCACTTAGCTTCATCCAAACATCTCCTTCATTGATCACCTACCGGAACCTTTGTAGGAATGCTTCGGACATTGTATACAAATCGGGGATATACTCGATTAGAAATTGATTGAACCATCTTTGGGAACTTTTGAATCTTGATCAAGGTTCATGGAAAATTATTCATATACGCTTCGTCTGTTGTGCATCAGGTATATTTTTTCTGAGCATGAGTTAGCCATCAATCAAGGCAGAAAGTATCTGAGTAGCAAAACAAGTACTATCTATGTCCATGCACGTTGGTCTTCAAGCATGCCACCAAACAATGCTACTCGTTTGGAGTCACTTGAAGGAATTTCCTATTGTAGCCCACGATTCTCCAACATCAGTAGTAGCTCTCACTTTTTTGTTGGTTAACATGAACTGTACTGACCTTGACACTGAGCTTACTAATTGGGTAAATGTTTCCTTGGGTGTAGCCAATCGCAAAACTATTTTCAGGGCCATTTTGGGACCATGACACAATGCACTCCTGGGGGAATATTTGAATTTTGCATAGACCCACGCTCTCGCTGGAAATTTCTACAACATCATGAAGGTGCACTGGCGTAATAATGAGACGCAATCTATTTGTTTTGAACACCGTATAGCTCATCTTTGCACTGCTTTGCGTAGCGTAGTCTCTGGCCTATGCCGCCTGATCACTTATCATTGCGCAGCCTTTTGCTGTTGCAGCGTTGCCACCTGTCAATGGGCATGCACCCATGCAAATCATTAAAATTGAAGGTTGCCTTGGAGAGATCACTACACTGGTTCTTGACATAATAATTAGATGCAATCTATCATTATGAACACCGTCGCAGTGCAATCTCTAGCCTGACCACTTGTTAGTCGACTTGTAGCCTTTTGCCACTTCTTTGCCCGCAGCCCATGCAAATCATAGGTTGGCTTGGAGAGACCACCGTGCTAGTTTTTGGTGTAATAATGAGATGAAATCTATCATTCTGAGAATCGCTTCAGTGCAGTCTTTGGCCTGAGGACCTATCATCGCCCAAAATTCAAGGTTGTCTTGGAGAGACCACCGTGCTAGTTCTTGGAGTTATAGCTGCGTTACCCTTTTTTACGTATTATAGGAGGAGGCCTATGATGACCAGTGCACTGCCAAACAGAAGGAGATCTATGAAAGTCATCGCACTGGTTCTTAGAGTTATATATTTGTGTACCAAGGATAATGTATTCTGTTGTGCAACCAAGCAAAATGAAATTGATGGTATGGCCCATGAGGGGTCCCCCTAAAGGGACAAGGGCCATATTGACATGCCATTTCTATCCAGTGGGATCCTGTATAATGTATAATGCATGTCGATATGGACCTTTTCCCTAGAGGGGACCCCTCAAGCGCCATATCGTCAATTGCATTTTCTAGAAGTTTAATTGTATTTTTCTATATGTATCACCATGCAACCACAACGGTGGGGTCATTGAAGTTATTTTAGCGCTATTTTGGTCATAAACCAAGGAAATTATAGTCCTTCTTTCTTGATATTTTAGTCCTTGTTGGAGTAAATATAAATGAGGGCAAAAGTACAATTTATCAAGTGAAAATTGAGCAAAAGAGATTACAATGTACATCTATGTCCAATAACAGGTTATACAAATAAAAATATAAAAGTTAACAACAGTGCAAATTAAGACCCTCAAATTGAACAAAAAGAGATTACATAAATGCCTTAGAGACCAAAACATTACATCAAGTGAGCCAAAAGATCATTGAGATCTCAAAAGATACATCCAACCATTGCTGAGAGTCTCGTCTGAGCAAGAGGAAATTTGTACAATTCAGTTTTCTGCTAATCTAGCTTGTTGTATTAAAATTTTCTAGGGAGCCAAAGGAGGATATGATGAAGAGGCCGAAGACCATACACATTGCTAGGACTCAGATTACATCCCCCCTAGCAAGTCAAGAGTAATCTGCTCTGAAAATACTAAGGCCTTCGCTGACATCTAGGGGGAACCCATACATCACAGCCATAAAGAGGCCCTCTATCTAAGGTGATGACATTCAAATGTGTGGGGAAGTACAAGGGTCTCCACTAGTGCTAGCATTTCCACTCCAGGTAACTACAACACAATCACCTTATATGAGAAGGCGGATATTATTGGGATCACAGAGCATCAAGGGGAGGTGGTAGTAGGCATGCTGAAGATGAGTGGGTGAGCAACAGATGAGCAAGGGAGCAAGTGCAGTGATGAGTGTTGGAGGAGGGAGCGTGGAGCAAAGTAGAGCAGAGGCAGAAAAGAGCTAGAGGGGTGTGGAGCAAAGTAGCAAAGCATGTGGAGTAAAGTAGCAGAGCATGGGCGGATCAAAGCAACATAGTAAAATGCCAAATGCCACAGATCTTATATATATTATAAAGTTTGAGCCACCACGGTGGCTGGAGCCCGAGGTTCCATTCATATTAATTATAGGTCAGAATATCCTAGACGGGTTGGTAATCATGAAGAAGACACCATGTGGTGCCACTCCGGTGGTTGGCAATTAACTGCCAACCTGGTGGAATCTTAGCCATGACAGATGTGGCTGATGAGAGCCACCACCACCGGGCAGTAATTCCCACAAAGATAAATCATGAAGCTCTAATCACTCATTACCATGTCTAATCACTCATTACAATGCACTCTAGTTCTCTACTGAACATGCGAGCCCGGTGACTGGTAATTTTTACTGCACTCGTAGTAATCATGCATGCTAAAGCGTGGTGGTGGTTGAGCGGTGGCACGGTGAAATCATAGTAGCCATGACAGACGTGGATGATGACAGCCACCCCATCAAGTAGTAATTCTCACAAAAGTAAATCATGAAGCCTAATCACCTCTAATCCCTCATTACCATGCACTCTAGTACTCTCCTGAGCATGCAAGTCCGGTGGTGGTAACTAGAAGCTGAGTAATTGCGGGCCAATGTGGTGGCTAGTAATTAACTACCAACCGTCTTAGCCACCACCACAGACATGGTTGGGAATCTTAGATGCCACCACCTCAGTGAATTATTCAAAATTAGGGCCAACCACCGTGGTGGATTTCACCTTGACGGTAGTCGGACTACAACCACCGCGGTGGCTCTCACCTTGATAGTGTAGTCAAGCTACTTAGCCATTTTGTCTTCTATCCCTCTTGAACATTTCATTCTCCCTTGCAATCTCAAGCCTCCACTATTCCATTTCCTTCATTGCTTCATCTTCTATCCCTCTTGACCATTTCTTTCTCCCTTGCAATCGAACTGCAAACTCAAGCCTCCACTATTCCATTTCCTTCACTGTTTCATCTTCTATCCCTCTCGACCATTTCTATCTCCCTTGCACTCTTCCTGCAACTTCTATTCCCTCTTGGTATGGAACCTGCACAGTCTGGGAGCTCCTCAAACAATCTTTTATCCCCCTCTGTAGCATAGCGCCTCCTCCCCTAATCTTGAAATCATGACATATGGGAGCTCATGTCTTGCTCTTGAAAAGCCCAATTTGGATGCTCTCCAAAACTTCACAAGGTCGGCACAGGAGGTGAACATGAAGGAGGGGCAACTAGTTTGTCAAGGTCAAAAGATTACTATCAATGAAAGTGTGATTGAAAATGCTCTAGGAATTTCTAGAGGCAGTTTGCAAGCACACATTTTTGAGAAGAAGTGGCAGAGAAAGAATATTCTAGACGTATACCCAAACACTCAGATTAGTAAAGATGGCAGAGTCAAGATTTTGAGCTTGCCAACAGACCTCTAAGATGTGTTGAAGAAGACCATTCACTCCTTTCCTGATACGAGAGGAACCCGCAAGTTCTAGTAGGTTCCAGTAGCAGTAGAGCAACTGAAAGGACATGATGTATCTTTCTCAAGGGCAATCTCCAAGAGCATGTTAACCAACCTAAAGAATTGCATGGATGGCAAATCCCAATTTTCATCTCAGTTCATTGGAATTGCAATGCACTTGATGGCATCTACCCTCAAAGGGATTTATGAGCAATACGATAAGTAGATGTCTCAAAAGGTGACTTTTCTACAAGAGAAAGCCACCAATGCAACAAAGGCAGTTCAACTTGAGAAAAGTCTCAGGGAAGGTGAAGAAGCCAAGGTAGAGGAGGCAAAAGCAAGGGCCTTGCAGGCACAAGAGCAAGCTGAGGCCACTACAAAATTGATAGACATGGAAAGGCATAGAAGAGAAGAAGTAGAGAAGCCCATGAAGGAGCTTTGAGATAGGCTCGAAGAAGTGAGAAATGATAGGGACATGACGAACAAGGAGCTAGAAAAGATGCGAAAGGATCTTGAAGATCAGAGAGCCAAAAAGGAGGGTCTTTACAAACGGCTATGCAACATGCAGAATGCATTGAATATTGAAAAAGACTAGATGATGGAGGAGCTAAAAAGGGAGAATGCAGAAACCAGAAAGGTGATTCAAGAACTGCGAGAGCGCTTCAAGGCCAGGAAGGATGGGGCAGAGAGCAGCGGGGTGGAGAAGCCAACAAGGCAACTCCCCACGCTAAGAAGGATGCAGAAAGCAACCACAGTGGAGCAAGTTCCAACCACCACAATGGAGCAAGTTCCAGCCACCATGGTGGAGCAATTTTAGTAGCCATGGTGAGGGTTGTTTTTTGGAAACACTATTGGAAGTCCAAAGAGCAAGATACAAGACCCTGCAAGAAGATCATGATAGATGTTTGCACGAGCTTGCTGTGGCTTTTGACAGTTATGAAAAGCAGTCTGTCTTCCTAAGAGATTTCCAAACTAGAGTGGAAGTCTTGGAAACAGCCCATGAAGATGTTTTTCAGCAACTTACGTAGCTTCAACAGATGCTGAGGGTTTCAGATGAAGCTGTTGCACAGAGTGAGCAAAAAGTGGAGATGAAGGAGAACATCCAGAGCCTTAGGATGAGGGAGGAAGGAATCAAGAAGAAACTTCGCCATGTATAGAGCAAGATTGTGGTATTGATGGCTGCAATAGTTAAATCGGATACCTATCCTGCTATGCAACAGGGTTTGAAATGCATGGTCTGCCATACCCCCATCATAGAAGATTGATGTATCCGATGGCCTGCGTGCTACCACCCCGTGCACGTTTTTTGCTTTGAGTGTTTGTGCATGCAAACTCTAGCTGTAGAGAATGCCATTTGCCATTGCCTAGGTCATGGACAGATCAAATGTGCCTGCCTACTACAGCTATCTACGACGAGAAAGTAGATGCTACAGTTCAATTTGCCATTTGGGCAAAAGATGTTAAAGACAAGGAGCTCAAATTGAAGAAGGCCAACCGAGCCTGACTACGAGGGAAAGAAGCCTGAAGGGAGGAACCATCCCCCCCCTTTAGGAAAGGAGCAAGAAGGACCGAACCTATAACCAAGAAGCTCAAATCAAGGAAAGAGGAAGCATCGTGAAGGGAGGGGTTAGGCCCCTATAGGAAGGAATTCTAGAAAGGAGCAAGGAGGGCTGAGACTACAATCAGAGAGCTCAACAAGGAGTCCTTGAGATGTAATTTGAAGTAAAGGAGTCTTTGAGATTGTAATATATGTAATCTGTGTGTGATCTATTGAATTGTTAATCTTCTCCAGAGTTTACTTGGGCAATGTTTTCTCAGCTATGTGCTAGATAGTGTCCTTTGATCCACGCTAGCACGGTAATAATAATGAGAAGAAAGATTTCAATTTGACAAGTAATGTGAGATGAAAGATTTTGATTAGAACACTAATGTCAGACTGAAAGATTTTGATTAATGAACTAATGTGAGACAAAAGATTTCAATTAGAGAACTAATGTGAGATGAAACATTTCAATTAGAAAACTAACATGAGACTAAAGAATGAGAAGGTCGGGCTCAATGAACTCTCTCCCTATTTAAGTGCAGTGCAGACACAACTAAGAGCCCATTACAAAATCTAGCCCGAAAACTCTGTACACCAAACCACCTACTATGAATCTATGGCATACCCAAAAGACTTTGTTCTATCTGAAAATGATGTTGGATGGCATCCTCGTAGAAAAACAAACCCGGAGAAGAAGGAGGAAAATAGATGCAAGGAGGACATGCTTAAGTGGTGGTTGTATTACTTGGAGTCAGCACAGATGGTGATTATTAATTTCCCTGGCTATTGTTTTTCCTTCTCTTTTGAAGTACTTGTCAAGCTCATAATGTAGGTTTCTTTTGGTAGGACATGATAGAGGCTCGAAGATGTATAGAGTGCAAAGAGCAAGATGAAGAGGACCCCAAGCAAAAGGAGGAGTTACTATAGGCATATAAGTTGGAAGAGTCAAGAAAGGAATGTGTAATCCGAGTGTGTGAAAAGGTCTTCCCATTGTGCAGCAGACTTGCCTCCAGAGCTAGGAGATGCTTTGTATAGAGAGGTTGATAAGATAGTTGGGAGTCTAGAATTTCATTGAAAAGGCAAAATGTTGTGTTTTGAAATAATAAAAATCTTGTAGACATTTCTTGAACTTGTGGATATTCTCATGGTGCTCGTTATACCTGATTTTGTATCGACTTGCTTCCATGTTAATACTTAAATGTTTTAAGTAGCCCGATGGTTGAAATATGATGGTTAACTAGCACTATGTAACAAATTTGAGGATAGCATGGCAGTAGTGTAGGGATAGCATGATAGTAGTGCAGGATTAGTGCAAGATAAGTTATCACAGTGTGGTGGTTGGTTGCACTAGGATATGAATAGCCACCAGTGCAGTGGTTTGCTTCTATTATTACAAGATGAATGGATTTGTAGGATGTGTGGATTCGTTATGGGAAACCAATGCAGTGGTTGCTGGGATATACTAAAAACAAGCATGGGTTTTATCATTTGGATTTACAAAAATAATTTAATAAAACCAGCACGGTGGTTTTTTGGGATATACTAAAAAGAAGCATAGTCTCAATACAAATTCCATTTTATAGGACAAGTGGACATAATGTTTCCCTGCAATGAGACTACATGCATTTTCTTAGTACTATCTCAGTCGTCCTCATCCACCACTCCAAGACAACCCAAGATGTGCTCATGCATGTCTAAATCCAATTTGAAGACACTCTTTCCCTTCTTTCGTTGTGGCACAGGTTGCATCTAGAACTTAATAGCTCTTACTAGATGATAGTACACACATGTTAGTGGACTCTTATGTAATAGTTCATAATTGCGGCCTCTCTTGGATGTCTTTTTGTACCAAAAAGCTCCAACTACTACATCCCACTTCTCATAGGTTGTTCCCCAATTATCCTTAAATGTTTCCTCAACATTGTACTTAGGTTTTGTGCACTACAACAGAAAGTATGGGTCATCTTCCTCGTTCTCCCTAGAATCTATGACAACTGCAAAATTATCCCCCTCTTCCAAATAGTCAGTGAGGTCATCGAAACTCTCCCCAAACTGTGGCGAGTCATTTGTCTCTCCATTGTTTGTCATTCCATCTGAATGTAGAGGGACAACTTGAACTCGCTCCCATGTCTTCACAGTTGCAATGTTCTCACAATCATCATGATCCCCTATGATGCATGCACTGTAAAAACAACAAATTTTTCTCATTTTAATCAGTTGGTTGTTTGAAAAGCCCCATATATTGTGCAAACTACGAACTCCTTTAATTTTCTTGCGTGGCGGCTTCTCCTTTGCACTTCATCCACTTTCACTTCATGGAACACTCTACATACTGCAGTATTCTTTAAGGCTTTTCTTATTGTATGTTGAATGCACACCCGTGGAGAGGTTGGATGTAATCCATGTTACAGCATCATGGGCATCATTGAGTTTTTCTTGAGGGCATGCTAATTGGTGTTTAAATAGAGCTTGCTTAATAACAGCACCGCATCCATCATGTTCACCCTTGCCATGGCTTGACCCAAAGAAATTCCACATCATCTCTAGTCTGGTCAGGGATTTGAACCTTGAGATGAAGTAGAATCCACATGCTAATTTAAATTAAGAGACAGCACCATCTGACCACACCCAATGTTGTTTTATATTTTCTACATGCGGATTTTCCTTTTTCAGCCATTCCCAATTTAGTAGAAAAGCATGCTGCATAAATAGGGTGTCGTGTTCCCTATCATCTAAAATGTAGAAATGGTAAGTGCATTGCACTGACCTGGATTCCTATGAGTTAGTAGGCAGATTGGCATCAAGCATGGAAGAATCAAGCAAATGACTATACGTGATATGCACAAGAATTATTATTTGCTTGTTGTACCAGTGAGCACTTTGTATCTCATCTTGTTATTGAAAAGATTAATTTTTTGCAAAATCTATGACAGATACAATAGTTTCACAGGGAAAATTGGCAAGGCACATCCTAAAGTTCTTATCCTACCAGCTAGCCATGCAATTGTGAAGCACATATTTTGGGATGGATTGAACCACGTGATTTACAAGCTCCCTTGGCTGGGTGCTCTTATATGGCAGTAGCCATCTCTTTTTAATCGGATCCTTCAACATTGACTTTTTCAAATCTCCTCCATTTTATAGCAACGTGGTTGTCTTCCCTCATTTCATTTGGACAGACATTGAATGTCTTCTTCTTTGGCTTCAAACTACAATGCTTGCATGTGCCATGAATGCATTCAATCCAGTGCCACTCACGGTCTCCATTTGGACAAACCATTGGCTCCCATAGAGACCTTAGGCTACAAAACCTGCCCTCCCTTGCAACACATGATGAGGATCCAGGTGGCCTACAGACTGCACATTCATTGGGGAGGCATGGGCATCGATCCCAATGGAGCAATACTCCAACACGACCAGATCTCAAGTCATTCATAGCTTGCCAAGCCAGGTCAAAGTCTATGTGGGTTTTGCAACAACAAACATTTCTGTCTTTGAGTTTCCTGACATACCAAGGCTTACAATGTCAAAGCTCCTCTGCCCAATTGAAATTTTCAGATTCTGATCCACAAACTTGAGATACAACTCCATTTGCTAACCCAACATGTGGGAACAATAGAACAATGAGGCCCCTTTTTGCTACTACTAAAAGAATACAAAACACACTCTAATTAAAGTATATAATGAAGCAGAACAATTTTCAACCATCACTCTAGTTTAGGACAGTCACAATTTCAATCACCCGGCTAGTTTAGGACACGTTTAGGACAGTCACAATTTCAACCACCGGGATGGTTTAGGACACTGTCACAGTTTCAACCACCGAGATGGTTTAGCCTAACGGTCTCAACTTCACATATTAGACAATAACAAGTATGGTTGCTTTCCTTTTCTGAATTTCACCATTAGAAAACAACAATATATTGCTTTTCATTTCTGAATTCCACAATTTAACAGTGGTATATGACCGGAATAGCAGGAAATTAAATTTAACAAATTTAAGTACTAAGAAACACAATAATTTCAACCACCACGCTGGTCAATAACTAATGTCTATTCAACCACGTTGGTTCACGACATATCACATAACTGGTGATTGAGCTGAAGTAGCCAGAGTTGCATGATGTTCCAACCACGGGGCTAGTTTAGTAATATAACTATATATTGTGAAATAATTGTCGTTAATTTTGGCTCAACCATGCCACCGGGTTGGACAGCAACTAATGTCTATTCAACCACGTTGGGTTAGGACAATCACATACCGGGTGATTGAGCTGAACTAGCCTACAGTTGCATGATGTTCCAACCACCAGGCTAGTTTCGGACAATCACATTTAGAAAATAATAATATATTGCTTCATTTTTGAATTCCACAATTTAACAGTGGTGTATGATACGAATAGCAGGAAATTAAATTTAATGAATTTCAGTACTAAGAAACACAATAAATTCAACCATCGGGCTGGTCAATAACTAATGTTTGTTCAACCACGCTGGTTCAGGACATATCACATAACTGGTGATTCAGCTGAAGCAGCCAGGGTTGCATGATGTTTCAACCACCAGGCCAGTTTAGTAAAATAACAATATATTGTGAAATATATTGCTGCTAATTTCTGCTCAACCATGCCACCGAGTTGTACAACAACTAATGTCTATCCAACCATGCTGGTTCAAGACAATCGCATAACCGGTGATTGAGCTGAACTAGCATATGGTTGCATGATGTTCCAACCACCAGGCTAGTTTAGGACAATCACATTTAGAAAATAACAATATATTTCTTTTCATTTCTGAATTCCACAATTTAATAGTGGTATATGACCGGAATAGCAAGAAATTAAATTTAACAAATTTAAGTACTAAAAAAGATAATAAATTCAACCACCGGGGTGGTCAATAACTAATGTTTGTTCAACCACGCTAGTTCAAGACATATTACATAACTGGTGATTGAGTTGAAGCAGCTACAGTTGCATGATATTCCAACCACTAGGCTGGTTTAGTAAAATAACTATATATTGCTGTTAATTTTTGCTCAACCATGCCATCGGGCTAGACAACAACTAATGTCTGTTCAACCACACTCATTCAATACAATCACATAACTAGCGATTGAGCTAAACCAACCTACAGTTGCATGATGTTCCAACCACCAAACTGGTTTAGGAAAATCACATTTAATCCAAGCCTAGTTTAAGAAATGAAACAACTAAACTATCCCAAAGCTCAATCACAAACAACCACCGGGCTGGTTTAGGCACCAGTGACCTGTGTTGTATCTAGCATGTGTAAGATGTGCTCCTTAAACACCTTACCTCCTATCTGCTTCTTATAAATGTCCTTTCTATTTGGAGAAACTCTTGTATTTTTGTGCCAAAACATCGTCATTTTAGCAATGACTTCCACACTTAGGCTATCTCTTGTTTTCTTATGTTCTATTGAAGCCCACAAACTTCTCGGATCGGGATGATCATGCATTGCTTCTACTCTATGTTCAACCGCTAGAGCCATGTTGGTCCTTCTGATTGACAACATCTGCGACATTGTGTGCCCAAGCAATTTCTTCTTTGTTTCAGGGGACACCAACATAGCTAATGTTGCCCTCTTTGTAGCTAGTCGATCTAAGCTGTGCACCCCTTTCACTTTTTTTAGGCCATTTCTCAAGTTAGATAGCATCGCCTCTTGGGCATGCATCTCCTGAGGTGTTGGTAGGGTTGTTACTCTACAACCAAGCTAAAGCTTGTGAAGAATTGAGACTAGTAAACACTTGAATGGCCTAATGTTGTTGCCTCGAATGCTCCACCAATCGTGACACCACAACTCGTGTTCTTCGCTCCAATGGCAATGATCGAATGCATGCATCTACAACCGCTTCTTGCTACTGCTCTGCAAGGAGTCTTCTTTCTTCTCATTGTTTCTTCCTTTGCAAATGTTGCAAAAGTGTCTTCTGTTGCCCATTCGATACCATGCTAGCGCTTTCCTCGACCCGCACTCTATTCCTTGTGCCTTGACCTGGCTTTTTGGCTTTCCTATCTCGAAGCCTCTATCTACTTCTCTTGCAAGCCATCATGAGCTGCATGTTGCCATTGATGCCATGGCCATGATCAGTCCAGAATAGACCCAAAGAAGCTAGCTAGTGAGGCAAGCAAAGAATAGAAGACAACTTACCCAAAAAAATACAATGGCAAACCAAAGTCTGCACAAGCTCACGTCGAGGTGCGTGTGGTTTGTAGGGGGTTTGTAGGTGGGGGCAAGTTGCAGGTACTTAATCTTCCAAGATTTGATGGGCGGGAGGTGTGAAATTTCGAAATTCATGGGAGTAACAAAATTTCAGCCACCGGGTTTCCCCCCCTTCGGCGATACACACTAGCAGACTTGGATATCCCAAACAAGTGCAATGTGGCCTAAAATGCCTTAAAACAGAAATATTCCAAAGGGCACGCTACCGAGTTTAATGCTGTGTATTATCAAATGCTGCTTATGAGCCATATAGCAAGAAAGTGCATGGAAAAAGAAATAATTCAAAATTGTTTAAATAGTATTGGATTTATTAAAATATCTTTGCACATGCACAAATTTCATTTTTCCAACTTCTTCCATTTTAGGGTGAATCTAGATACTAATACCTACAACTATCAATGTTTTAAGACCAACATGTACTAGTCCCAATAATTTGGATTCCAAATTTTCAATCCGTTTTGGTTTTCAACAAATCAAAAAAAAGTTATGGACCCTGCCCTCAAATGGGTATGCATCACTTTGGCACAACATTGGAGGCCCATTAACCCATGCATAATGATCTCATTTAGGTGTATCCTTGGGTTGAGGAGAAGCTCACATATATACTTTAGAATGATTACTTGGTTGCATGTATGTATAGAACAAAATTTTGACGTTTTTGAATAAATTGCTATATCCTAGTCTTCAGGATGCATGCCTCGCATGCAATATCACACTTGTAATGCTATAATGGTCTCGTTCCAAATCCTTATTCCATAATTTTTTGCTTTGATGTTCAAGTTTGGAATGTGTACTACAACTTGAAGACAAAGTTTGCCGAATACCATTGAGCAATGCATAAGTTATGGGTCATGCAAGATACCTATATATAGAAAAGTCCCTGAACCTCACCAAAAATGGCTATGCCCAAGCAAACAATGACCCAACTCGATTCTCTAAATCTCCTACCTGACAACTCATCAACTCACAATTCAATTGACCCATCCCTAGCAAGATTGCTCAAATGTTGATGCTTTGGTTCCCTCACCCAAGGCAAACTTAGAAAGGTGCTTGATGTTAACCCATCTCGGTGCTGTGCTCGGTGAAGATTCCCTTTCTTGCAATCTTAAGGATGCCATGCTCGGGTGCAGAACAGATGACAACATATACACTTGGAGGTCGGGGTTAGCTATCGTAGGAGAACTATGTGATGATAGGAGAATACTGAGTTGTGCACACACTTAAGAACACTTAAAAGAATATAGAGTGCAATACAACAATAGAGTTGAGCACATAGACAAACAATATCAACTTGTATTGAAATGACTGTAGACTACAACCAAGCTGCCTTGGCTTGCAATGAGCACTTCCTAGCTTAAGACAAATGAAGAGAGCTCGGCACACTACTCTCTTGATTTTCCTCTACTTGTTACAAAATAGATTCATCTATCTAACGAAATTGTCTTCTAAATGAACATGCGCTAGGTGCGTGAGCCCACGGGTATTGATTGGTGGTGATGCTGCACTCTGATGAGCCTCCACTACAAAACTGGTGCTTAGCTAAGGCCCCACCACTTCTGAGGTTAGCACTTGGTGACCACAATTAGTTGTGGCTCCATGTTAGCCTAAACTAAGGGCTAACATTTGGTTTCCTTTTTATCATCTTATATGGTTGTTTCTTTTTTAGATGTTTGATGTTTTCCCCATGTAAATCATTAGTAGAAAGGAAAAAATGATTAATATTGTCCATTTTTAAAAAGGTCTCCTAACAAAAAGCTACTCCCATCCTCGAATGTAAGTCATTCATTGGACATTTTTGCAACTTCACCTAAAGACCATCGTTTATACATCTTCTCATCCAACATAAACCCCCAAGCCCTCCCCTAGCTTTGTTTCCATTGTTGTGTCCATATAAATACTCTTCTCCCCACCCAATCATCTCAACCTTGCATACTCTTCCTCTAGTATCACATTACAATCATGTCCTTCCTTAAACAAGGAAAAAGATAATAAAATCAACCATTGAAGCTACCCAATTATGATAAGAAATAGTTTATATATAATCCAATCCATTATAATGAGAGTATGTACATGCCCATAAACCTAAAGGTTGTGTAACCTCCTCATGTACAATATTTGGTATATGTGAGCTTGTACCTAAGGTTGCATCTGATAAGGGCTACATTGAATTTGAGTGCTAACACACAATGCTACCAAGAGACTCTTTAGCATGGGATGCACACAAGTTAGGGTGTGGAAGCTCAACATCAAAAGATGTGTAATAGACATCAATAGAAATAGATACCACCCTACTCGCCAATGGTTGAAAGTGGCAAGAACCATTTGGAGAAAGAGAAATAGTTGTTCCTTCTGCTATCTTCAATCCGACTTTTAGTAGAGTAGGTTTGCATTCTAGCTCGTACTGTGCCATGCCTATAATTTACAATGCCCAAATTCATATAAGGGTCATTGTTTGCTTGGGTGTAGCCATTTTTGGTGAGGTTCAGGGACTTTTCTGTACATAGGTATCTTGCATGCGCCATAACTTATGCATTGCTCAATGGAATTCGGCAAACTTTGTCTTCCAAACTTGAACATGAGACCAAAAAAATATGGAATAAGGATTTGAAATGATATTTTTAAAGCATTACAAGTGCTATGTTGCATGTGAAGCATGCCAATCCGTGCTAGGATAATAAGTGCAAAAATCTACCCCAAAGGACTGCTCAATCACAATCCCCTTCTGGAATACAAAATGCAATCAAGCACTACACTTCTGCCCCAAAAAATTTTGCTAAATTGCAACCAAACAATGGTTGAATGCAATGCCAAACAATGGCCCAAATGCAAAGTACTTCTGCCCCAAAAATCAGCCAAGCACTGGCTCAAATTGGAATATTCTGAAGCACTTCGCGTGCTAGAATGCAATCCCAACTATAGGTAGCTATCAATGAGTCTCAAGACTCATAAATGCAAGCTGAGTAGGCACAAAAAAGGCTTGTTCAAGCCACAAATCTTGCACCCAAGACAATGGGAATCCAAATGCAAGTCTGGAAGAGTTGCAAACTACATGAGCTTGTCCTCAACTGAATGACACACCTAAATGATAAGGAAGGTAGAAATCTTGGTCAAGGCACAAGGAACAGATTGTGGGTCGAGGAAAGCTATGGCATGGTATCAAAACAGCAATGGAAGACACTTTTGCAACATCTATGAAGGGAGAAACAACAAGAAGAAAGAAGAATCCTTGCAAAGTAGCAACAAGAGGTGGTTGCCAGTGCACACATTCGATCATTGCCATCGGAGCAAAGAACACAAGATGTGGTGTCATGATTAGTGGGAGCATTCTAGGCAGCAACATCAGGCCATTCAGGTAAATACCAGTCTCGAGTCTTCACAAGCTTTAGCATGCACCCTAAAGTTCATAGAGCAACAACCCTACCAACAATGCGGGAGATGCACGTCTAAGAGGCGATGCTCTCTAACCTAAAAAGGGTGGCATTACCAATGTTGGTGTCTCCTGAAACAAAGGAGAAATGGCTTGGATGCACAATGTCAAAGATGTTATCAATCAAAAGGACCAATGTGGCTCCAGTGCTTGAATATAGAGCAGAATCAATGCACGATCATCTCGATCTGAGAAGTCTATGGGCTTCAATAAAACACAAGAAAAGGAGACACAGCCTAAGCACAAAATTCATTGCTACAGTGATGACGTTTTGGCACAAAATACAAGAGTTTCTCCAAATAGAAAGAACATCTATAGAAAGTGGATGAGGTGCAAGGTGTTTGCGGAGCACATTATACACATGCTTGATACAATGTAGGTTAGTGATGCCTAAACCAGCTCGGTGGTCATTTGTGATTGAGCTTTGGGATAGTTTACTTATTTCATTTCTTAAACTAGGCTTGGGGACTAAATGTGATTGTCCTAAACAAGCTTGGTGGTTGGAACATCATGCAACCGTAGGCT
Source organism: Dipteris shenzhenensis (assembly GCF_047967505.1). Taxonomy (NCBI): domain Eukaryota; kingdom Viridiplantae; phylum Streptophyta; class Polypodiopsida; order Gleicheniales; family Dipteridaceae; genus Dipteris; species Dipteris shenzhenensis. The sequence continues at coordinate 2,540,000 of NC_141599.1, forward strand.
AGTTTAGCTCATTTGCCATTTATGTGATTGTCTTGAACCAACATGGTCAAACAGGCATTAGTTGTTGTCCAGCTCGGTGGTATGGTTGAGTAGAAATTAATAGCAATATGTTTCACAATAGAATAGCAATATATTGTTATTTTACTAAACCAGCCCGGTGTTTGGAACATCATGCAACTGTGGCTCGTTCAGCTGAATCACCAGTTATGTGATTGTCTTGAAGCAGCATAGTTGAACAAACATTAAGTATTGACCAGCCTAGTGGCATGGTTGACCAGAACTTAACAGTAATATATTTTGCATCAAAAAAGAAATATATTATTATTTTTATAAACCATCTCGGTGGTTGGAACATCATGCAATCTTGGCTACTTCTGCTCAATCACTAGTTATGTGATTTTCTTGAACCATTATGGTTGAACAAACATTAGTTCTCGGGGGAGTCACTCATAAATATGTAACCATAGCATGTGAATTCAACATAAGGGATTTTAATACTGTAAAATTTTTACATTTTTTACATACAGAAGGGTACCATTTAAAGGGAGTATTCACGGTTTGAATAGAAAAAGGGTGTGTTTTATTCATGAAAAAGTCACAAATAAGGGATTTTAAAATTAGGCCTTGAACGCGCGTGATACAAAGGGTTTACATATAGAGATCCCCTTGAGTATTAGTTGTTGACCAGCCCGGAGGTTGAAATTATTGTGTTTCTTAGTACTTAAATTCGTTAAATCTAATTTCCTTCTATTTAGGTCATATACCACTATTTCTAGACCAGGATGGCTTGGACTTAATGTGATTGTCCTAAACCAACCTGGTGCTAGTTCAAGACAAACAGCACTTACTATGACTGAAATTGTGAAATTCTGAAATGAAAAGCAAAATATTGTTATTTTCTAATCATGGAATGTTATTTTCTAAGTGTGTGATTCAATATATTTATTATTGTTTAATATGTAAAGTTGAGACCATCAAGCTAAACCAGCCGGTGGTTGAAATTGTGACAGTGTCCTAAACCATCCTGGTGGCTAAAATTGTGACTGTTGTAAATGTGTCTTAAACCAGCCCATTGATTGAATGTCCTAAACCTGTCCTAAACTAGCCTGGCAGTTGAAATTGTGACTATCTAAACCAACCTGATAGTTGAAATTGTGACTATCCTAAACTAGCATGGTAGTTGAAAATTGCATTGCTTCATTATATGATTTAAATAGACCGCATTTTTGCTCTTACTATGTTTGGTCCTATTTTAGTAGTGCAAAAAGGGTGATCACTGTACTATTGTTCCATTCAAAGGAGGGCTCACTGTTCTATTATTCCCACATGTTGGGTTAGTAGATGGAGTTGTATCTCAAGTTTATGGATCAGAATCCTAACATTTCAATTGGACAGAGGAGCTTTGATCATTGTAAGCCCTGGTACGTCAGGAAACTCAAAGACATATATGTTTGTTGTTGCAAAATACACATAGACTTTGACCTAGCCCAGAAAGCTATGAATGACTTGAGATCTAGTCGTATTGGACTATTGCTCCATGGGGATCAATGCCCATGTCTCCCCAATGAATGCGTAGTCTGTAGGCCACCTAGATCCTCATCATGTGTTGCAAGGGAGAGCAATTTTGTAACCTAAGGTCTCTGTGGGAGTGTACATCCATTTGCTTGATTCTTCTACAATTGATGCCAACGTGCTTCCTGACTCAGAGGAGTCCAGGTTAGTGCAATGCACATACCATTTCTACATTTCAAATGATAGGGAACATGACACCTTATTTGTGTAGCATGCTTTTCTACTGCATTGGGAATGGTTGAAAATGAAAAATCCCCATGCAAATAATATAAAACAACATTGGGTGTGGTCAGATGGTGTTGCCTCTCAATTTAAATTAGACCATGGATTCTACTTTGTCTCAAGGTCCAAATCTGTGACCAGTGGACATGATGTGGAATTTCTTTGGGTCTATCCATGGCAAGGGTGAGCATAATGGATGTGGTGCTATTATTAAGCAAGCTATGTTTAAGCACCAATTAATATTCCCTCAAGAAAAACTCAATGATGCCCATGATGCTGTAACATGGCTTACAACCAACCTCTCCAAAGCGTGCATTCAACATATAGTAAACAAAGCCTTAAAAATAGTTTAGTATGCAGAGTGTTCCATGAAGTAAAAGTGGATGAAGTGCAAAGGAGAAGTTGGCACTATTGCAAGAAAATTAAAGGAGTTTGTGGTCTACATAGCATATGGGGATTTTCAAACAACCAACTAATTAAAATAAGAAATCTTTCTTGTTTCTCCAGTGCGTGCATCATAGGGGATCATGATGATTGTGAGGACATTGCAATTGTGAAGACATGGGAGCGAGTTTAGTTTTTCCCTCTATGTTCAGATGCAGTGACAAACAACTCCTCACCAATTTGGGGAGAGTTTCGATGACCTCACTAACTATCTGGAAGAGGGGGATAACTTTGTAGTTGTTGCTGCCTCTAGGGAGACCAAGGAAATGCACATACCATTTCTACATTTCAAATGATAGGGAACATGACACCTTATTTGTGCAGCATGCTTTTCTACTGCATTGGGAATGGTTGAAAATGAAAAATCCCCATGCAAATAATATAAAACAACATTGGGTGTGGTCAGATGGTGTTGCCTCTCAATTTAAATTAGACCATGGATTCTACTTTGTCTCAAGGTCCAAATCCGTGACCAGTGGACATGATGTGGAATTTCTTTGGGTCTATCCATGGCAAGGGTGAGCATAATGGATGTGGTGCTATTATTAAGCAATCTATGTTTAAGCACCAATTAATATTCCCTCAAGAAAAACTCAATGATGCCCATGATGCTGTAACATGGCTTACAACCAACCTCTCCAAAGCGTGCATTCAACATATAGTAAACAAAGCCTTAAAAATAGTTTAGTATGCAGAGTGTTCCATGAAGTAAAAGTGGATGAAGTGCAAAGGAGAAGTTGGCACTATAGCAAGAAAATTAAAGGAGTTTGTGGTCTACATAGCATATGGGGATTTTCAAACAACCAACTAATTAAAATAAGAAAACTTTCTTGTTTCTCCAGTGCATGCATCATAGGGGATCATGATGATTGTGAGGACATTGCAATTGTGAAGACATGGGAGCGAGTTTAGTTTTTCCCTCTATGTTCAAATGCAGTGACAAACAACTCCTCACCAATTTGGGGAGAGTTTCGATGACCTCACTAACTATCTGGAAGAGGGGGATAACTTTGTAGTTGTTGCTGCCTCTAGGGAGACCAAGGAAATGAACATACCATTTCTACATTTCAAATGATAGGGAACATGACACCTTATTTGTGTAGCATGCTTTTCTACTGCATTGGGAATGGTTGAAAATGAAAAATCCCCATGCAAATAATATAAAACAACATTGGGTGTGGTCAGATGGTGTTGCCTCTCAATTTAAATTAGACCATGGATTCTACTTTGTCTCAAGGTCCAAATCCGTGACCAGTGGACATGATGTGGAATTTCTTTGGGTCTATCCATGGCAAGGGTGAGCATAATGGATGTGGTGCTATTATTAAGCAAGCTATGTTTAAGCACCAATTAATATTCCCTCAAGAAAAACTCAATGATGCCCATGATGCTATAACATGGCTTACAACCAACCTCTCCAAAGCATGCATTCAACATATAGTAAACAAAGCCTTAAAAATAGTTTAGTATGTAGAGTGTTCCATGAAGTAAAAGTGGATGAAGTGCAAAGGAGAAGTTGGCACTATTGCAAGAAAATTAAAGGAGTTTGTGGTCTACATAGCATATGGGGATTTTCAAACAACAACTAATTAAAATAAGAAAACTTTCTTGTTCTCCAGTGCATGCATCATAGGGGATCATGATGATTGTGAGGACATTGCAATTGTGAAGACATGAGAGCGAGTTTAGTTTTTCCCTCTATGTTCAGATGCAGTGACAAACAACTCCTCACCAATTTGGGGAGAGTTTCGATGACCTCACTAACTATCTGGAAGAGGGGGATAACTTTGTAGTTGTTGCTACCTCTAGGGAGACCAAGGAAGATGACCCATACTTTTGTTGCAGTGCACAAAACCTAAGCACAAGGTTCAGATAGCATCTAAGGATAATTGGGGAACATCCTATGAGAAGTGGGATGTAGTAGTCAGAGCTTTTTGGTACAAAATAATATCCCAAGAGAGGCCGCAATTACGAACTGCTACATAAGATCGTAATTGTATTAAGTTCGTAATTGTATTAAGTTCCAGATGCAACCTGTGCCACAATCAAAGATGGGAAAGAGTGTCTTCAAATTGGATTTAGACACGCATGAGCACATCTTGGGGTGTCTTGGAGTGGTGGATAAGGAAGACTAAGGTAGTACTCAGAAAATGTAGTCTCATTGCAAGGAAACAATATTCCACTTATCCTAGAAAATGGAAAATGTATTTGAGACTACGCTTCTTTTAGTAAATCCCAAACTAACTACCGCACATGTTTTTGTGAATCCCAAACAATAAATCCCATGCTTGTTTTTAAGTATATCCCAAACAACCACCGCGCTAGTTTTATTAAATTGTTTTTTATAAATCCTAAATGATAAATTCCATTCTTATTTTTAGTATATCCCAAACAACCACCGCACTGGTTTTATTAAATCCCATAACAAATCCACACATCCACAAATCCATCCGTCTTGTTATAATAGAAGCAAACCACCATGTTGCTGGGCTGTTAATATCCTAGTGTGCAACCAACCACCCTGTTGGTGACCACTTATCCTACACTACCACTGTGCTATCCTAAAATTCGTTGCATAGTGCTATACTAAAACAGTCCCCTTTAGACTGGTTATCTTTAACTGTCATATTTCAACCACCAGGCTACCTAAAAAATTTAAGTATTAACATGGAAGAAGGTCGACACAAAATTAGGTATTACGAGCACCATAGATCATGGGTGATGGTAGCCCAAGAAAGTCCACAAGTCCAAGAAATGCCTACAAGATTTTTAATTTTTCAAAAATACGACAACATTTTGTGGCTCAGGAAATTCCAAGCTCCCAACTATCTTATCAACCTCTCCAATTGCAAAGCATGTCCTCCTTGTAGCTATTTTCCTCCCTCTTCTCCGGGTCTATTTCTGCAAGGAGGTCATCCAACATTGTTCTCAGATAGAACATGCGCATTCCAAAGTCTTTTGGGTATGCCATAGATTTGCAGTAGGTGGATCGGTGTACAAATTTTTGGGGTTAGATTTCATAATGGGCACTTAGTTGTGTCTGCACTGCACTTAAATAGGGAGGGAGTTCATTGAGCCTAACCTTCTCATTCTTTTTGCATAAAACCAACATGTCCACCTCATCATTATGACAAAATATGAAGAGGGGAGAGGAGAAGAGTGGAGATGAAGACAGAGGGCACAGCTAGAGATCACACCACAAATGACTAACTATACACTAGATTTAGTTGAAAAAATAGAATATATACAAACCCTTTTAGGGTTACGGTTAGGGGATCTAACCCTTTCCTTTATAGCACTCCATAAGGTTAGTGCTATGCACATATGATCACGTGATGGTGCTATGCACACATGATCACATGATGTTGAGCGTGAACTCTCAACACCTTCCCTCAAGATCAACATCATGAAGTAGGCCTTCCCTCAAGATGATGATTCTGGGGAATCGAAGAAGGACTAAGCATTACATTCCATCACACCCCTTTAATGGGAATGTCCTTCCTCTGTGTCAAACCAAGAGCTAATCAGTGTTTCTCGAAAAGCTCTTTACCAAGTGGTTTGGTAAAGATGTCTGCAACATTTTCTTTGCTATCACAATGCTACAGTGTGATGTCACCAAGCAACACTCTTTCTCTAATGAAGTGCTCTCTGACATCAATGTGCTTTGTCTTGGAGTGATATACTGGATTTTTGGCCAATGCTTGAGCCGATTGATTATCACAGTATATTGTTGTTGGCTTAGACTCATCAAAGTAATTTGTTTCTGATAATAGTCTTCTGAGCCATATAGCTTCACATGCACCTGTAGTGAGTGCCCTATATTCTGCTTCAGTCGAAGACAAAGAAACAGTTGGCTATTTGTTTGACAACCATGATATAGCACCTTGAGCAAGGAAAAATGCATATCCCTATGTCAATCTCCTAGTCTCATGATCTCTGGCATAGTCACTGTCAGAGTATCCATGCAACCGTGGATGACTTCCTGTGTATTCTATCCCAAACTGTCTTGTACCTCTGATGTATCTCAAGACTCTTTTGGCTGCATTCCAATGAGACTGTTTTGGATTTGCCATAAACTGTGCTAGTGAGCTTACTGCATAATAAATATCTGGCCATGTGATTGTCAGACATATAAGAGATCCAATGAGCTTCCTGTAGTATCTGTCATTGACTATAGGCTTTTCTAAATCTTTAGTAAGTTTCAAACTTTGTTCCATGGGAGTGGCTGCAATCTTGCAATCTGCCATATGAAACTTTTTCAAGAGACTGTCAACATACTTGAGTTGACTCATGAATGTGCTCTCTGAATTTCTCCAGAACTCAATTCCAAGACAATAGTGCATAAGTCCAAGATCTTTCATGTCGAACTCTGCAGATAATTCTTGTTTCAATTTTCTGATGAAGCTATCCTTGCTTTCTGTCATAATCAGATCATCTACGTTCAAAAGTGCAATAGTAATGTCTTCCCCTTGAACTTTGTAGTAGAGAGTATGATCTGCATTGGATTTCATGTATCCCAGATTAGCAAAATACTTGTCAATTCTATTGTACCAACTTCTAGGAGCTTGCTTTAAGCCGTAGAGACTTTTCTTGAGATGGCAAACCTTATTCTCCTTTCCTGGTTCAACATAACCTACTGGTTGTTGCATGTAGACTCTTCGTCTGGATAACCATTGAGAAATGCATTCTTGACATTGAGCTGGTACACATTCCATTTGCTGAGTGTCACTAGTGATATCAAGAATTGTATGGAATCCATCTTTGCTACTGGAGCATAAGTCTCATCATAGTCTTTACCATATTGTTGTGCAAATCCTTTTGCAACTAGTCTGGCTTTGTATCTCTGAATACTGCCATCTGGATTGTACTTCACTTTGTATACCCATTTGTTTGCTATGGCCTTCTTTCCTAGTGGAAGGTCGCATAATTCCCAAGTATTATTCTTATACAAAGAATCCATTTCTTCATTCATAGCAGTTTGCCATTGTGGCTTGTCTACTGCGTCTTGCGTCTTCGAAGTACACTGGCTCCTCTATAGCCATGATGGTACTCATAAGAGCATAGTTGGTGGTTTCCACCTAAATTGCTTTGCCTTTCTGAGCATATGTCAATCTGGCTAGAGGTATGCTTTCCCTAGTAGACCGTCTGAGCTGCTGTGGCTCTGCTCGGGGTGTTGCTAGAAATTCTTGCTCTTCTTCATCAACCTATTCTAAAGATGATTGTGAAGTCAATGCTTCTATCTCATGTGTAGGTGAGGTTTTCCATTCTGATTCCTCATCAAAGATTACATCTCTGGAGATAATGACTTTGCGGTTGATGGGATCATACAATTTGTATGCTTTGCTTTCTTCACTGTAGCCAACCATGATGCATTTGTTTGACTTCGCATCCAATTTCCTGCGATGATCATCATGTATGTAGGCATATGCTATGCAACCAAATATGCGGACATGCCCAATGTGTGGCTTGTGTCTAGTGAATGCTTCATAAGGAGTCATACCCTATATCGGTTTGGTAGGAAGCCAATTAAGCAAATAGTTTGTAGTGGCTATTGCTTCTGCCCAATACTGATTCGAAAAATGCTTTTCACTAAGCATTGCTCTAGCACTGTTTGCTAAAGTCCCATTCTTCCTTTCAGCTCTTGCATTCTGCTGAGGAGTATCTACACATGTGAATTGTCTTCGTATATTGTGACTTCTGCAAAAGTTCATGAATGCTGAAGACATATATTCACCTCCTCTGTTTGATCTCATGACCTTGATCTTTATGCCTGTTTGGTTTTCTACCATGGCTTTGAATTCTTGAAATCTAGAAAACACTTCAGATTTCTCTTTCAGAAAGTAGACCCAACAATATCTATTGTAGTCATCGGTGAAGGTCAAGTAGCAAAGTGAACCATTGATGCTGCGGGTCTGGGCATAACCCCATACATCTGTATGTATCAAATCAAGAATACCTTGTGCATGAGAGGTACTTCTAACAAAGTTGGTTCGCTTTTTTTGTTGAAGCAGCATGCTTCACAAACCTTTCCAAGAAACTGCAGCTTCGGAATCCCAATTGCCATATTCTGATTCTTGAGATCTAACAAGTACTTGAAGTTGACATGACCATATCTCTTATGCCATTTTGCAGATAGTGGCATCTGTTGTGGTTGAGCTGACATAGCATGCTTATTTGGTACTATAGCTAGCATTCTATATAAGCGTCCTTCCTTGACACCTTTTGCTACTAGTTGACATCTTTTGGATTTGTCTCTGATAGTACATTCATCACCGTCAAAGATGACTTTGTAATTGTGTTCCGTCATTTGACCTACTGACAAAAGGTTCTTGGTGAGCTTCAGAACATAGAGCACATCTTTCACTAATCCTTTTGTACCAGTAAAATTGTTCATAGGGATAACACCTGTCCCTTGAACTAGATTCGGTGTATTGTCTGCTATGTAGATGACATTTTTCTGACCTTCTAATGGTTTCATTTCTATGAACCATTCCTAATGATTTGTCATATGAGATGATGCACCGCTATCGATGTACAAAGGATCCTTTTCCACTTGGTTGACTTGATAGCTATAATCCTCTTTGGGATTGAAATCAATGTCTAGGTACACTGTATCAGTATGATGCATTTCCTCATTTGCAAGAAACATATTTCCATGTTCATTTGCAAAATGACTGTGACTAGAATGTCCACCACAATGATTTCCTCTGCCTTGGGATTCCCTCGATTACTGCTGGATTGACCGCCTTGGTCATACTGCTTCTTGCGGCATCTCTTGTGAAGATAGTGGGAGAGAGGGAAGGAGTCTCACTTGCAGCTTTCTCACATACACAATGGGGGAATACACACAAAGGTGGAGGCTGAAAACAGTTTTCCTCTTCTTAGTTGTGATAGCCAAAAGAACTCTAGTACAAAGAAATAGAAGAACCCTATATGTGGGTCTCAAACCAAACTCAGCTAACTAAGGTGGCATACTAATTGAGCCACGAACTAGAGTACATAAGGATAGCTGTCATCTAGCTATTATTCATGGGCAGTGTACCAACCGCATCTGCAGCTAACAAGTCAGTGACATAAATGCACAACGGTTACCCTGGCATATCACGAGTGGAGCTCGATATCTCAACACTCCCCCTCAAGCTCAATCCCAATTCCTGCACACCAAGCACGTCTCTGAACTTGCGCGGCTTCTCTGTGCCCAATGCCTTCTTGAATATGTCAGCTACCTGATCCTCTGTGCTGACATAAACTAGATCAATAAGACCTAGTAAAACCTTCTCCCACACATAGTGATAATGCACCTCAATGTGCTTTGTTCAAGCATGATAGATTGGGTTATTTGCCAAGTGTATACTGCTCATGTTGTCACAATAAATGACAACTGGCCCATCTATACACTGATGCATATCATAAAGTAGCTTATGCAACCAAGCTACCTCACATGCAACCATCGTTGCACCCCTGTACTCAGCCTCTGTGCTCGACAAGGCAACTGTAGGCTATTTCTTGCTACTCCAAGTGACTGCAGCACTCCCAAAAGAGAACACATATCCACCGGTAGATTGTCTATAAAAAATACTAGTAGCCCAATCAGCATCAGTGTATCCATGCAACTGTATCTAAACCCCAGCCTCATAAAATAGTCCATACTACGATGTGGACTTCACATACCTGAGTATGTGTCTAGCCACATCCAAATGCGGTTTCCTTGGAGCCTGCATAAACTGACTTACCAATCCAACAGCATAGCTCAAATCTAGCCTGGTAATAGTCATATAAATCAAACTTCCTACTATGCGTCTGTACATAGTAGGGTCTTCTAGAAGCTCACCTACATTTGTGCTCAGCTTCACATTCTGCTCCAAAGGAACTGAAATAGGCTTACAGCCTATCATCCCATATTTGGACAGCATGTCCAATCCATACTACCTCTGCAAGAGCCGTATCCCACTTGGTAATCTAATCACCTCAATGCCCAAGAAATAATGCAGCTCTCCCAAATCCTTCATCTCAAACTTCTGCTTCAATAGCATTTTCACATGAAGGATATCTTCATCACTATCACCTGTGATGATCAAATCATCAACATAAATGACAAGTAGCATAATACCTTTCTCTGTGAGAATACCTTTCTCTGTTTTTCTCACATAAAGTGAGAAATCAGCCTTGGAAATCTAAAAGCCAATAGTGACAAGATACTATCCTATCTTGTTAGACCATGCTAAGGGTGTCCACTCTTTGTTCACTCCCCAATCCTTAGGAGGTGGAAAAACAAGCTTTTTAGCACACAGAAATGCAAATCTCACCTACTTCCCTATGGATCTAGTTTTTGATGTCTTCTAACACAACATCACACTTGCTATCGTGCACACAATTGTATAGTCTGATCGAAAATTCGATGCACACCAAAAATTTCTTTGTGTCACACGGCATGTTTCCAGGGTGGTCACACGTTTGTCACGAACAGAGAGTGTCGTATTAAATTTTAAATTTCTCACTCATTTTAGATTAAATGTTATTGAAACTTTGTAAGTGGTCTCTTTGCATTATGTAGAGCTTAACTTGATTTATTGGTAATTTTTTGAATGATTTATCTAATTATAAATAATTATTTATAATAAATAAAGTCATAAAATACATGCATTTTAGTAGCACACCACATTTTTTTAGTATTTTGAATAATTAAGCAAATCCAATTTGGTGGAAGGTTAGTAGGCACATAAGGGTGTGTGGTTGAATCATCAAATCCCAAATCCAATGGTTAGATTTAGGAAGATTGAAGTTTAATTTTTACTTTTACTACTCAGAGGATCAACAAAGAATATTAAAAATAAATCTAGTAATTCTCAAACATGACCAAACATTTCAAAAATGTCAATATTTTTAGTCCTCTGCATGATGAATAAGAGGAAAAAATTTTGGTTAAATTTGAGTAAGGGAAACATACGATATGGCCTCCAAGAGTGAAATCTCCCTTTTGTGGGGGAAAAAGGTCCACCCAAGCCTAATACCAAGACAAGGTAGGCTTGGTATTAGGCTTGGTGAGGTAGGCTAGGAGCATCACCGACCCTAGTGGCAAGCCTTTGGAGTGTGCATGATGCCCATGCGGAAGGCTGAGTCATCTATTTTTGCCTTGCAACCATGCCACGTTGTTAGACCACATGGTGCCATGTCATCAAGGAGATGTGACATCACTCCTTGCCATGTCACCTTACATTGCCACACGTGTTGCCACATGTGCCACCTCATCATTCCACATCATGAGCCATGTCATCACACCTTGCCACCTTGGCATACCTCGTCAACCTTGCCACATCACCAATCCCTCCACCTCAATTTGCCATGTCAATCTACCACCTCATGAATGCCAACTCATCATGCCACATCACCTTTCCATGTCATGGAAGAGACTATATTGCCACATCATGACCATGCATGGTGCCACATCAGCCACATGTATACACAACATGATGTGCGAGGCATAGAATACCTCGATCGAGGTATATGACCTGTGTGAGGCATAGAATTCAAGGTATATGACTGAGGGGTATGTGCTATGACCGAGGGGTACCTCAATCGAGGTTTATACCTACGTGAGGCATAGAATACCTCGATCGAGGTATATGACCTGCGTGAGGCATAGAATACCTCGATCGAGGTATATGACCGAGGGGTATGTGCTATGATCGAGGGGTACCTCGATCGAGGTTTATACCTACGTGAGGCATTGAATACCTCGATCGAGGTATATGACCTGGGCATAGCATACCTCAATCGAGGTATTTGAAGGTACAAAATTGGGATAAAATCAAACGATGCAAATATTCAAAATTAATGTTGGATTCCAGCCAATTAGTTTCAAGCTTAGCACCTTCTCCACCAATAATAATGAAGAGCAATCTAGTGGATGAGTTAAGGCTCTCTATAAGACACCACGTTTTGGTTCATTTCACCCATTCTTAGCCATTCTTGCCTCCTCATCACTTTGTCACACCTTCCATCCTACTTTCATCGAGAATGGGTTCTCAAAGCCGTAGAGCTAGTAGACGTGAAAGATGTAGGAACCCCCCCCCAAATCTCATTGACGAGGAGTGCAAGCAGAAGGCTCGTGAGCGCAAGAGAGCCTCTAGAGCTAGATCTCGCGCTGCCACCACCGATCCACCTCCACCTCTACCTCTACATCCCACCTCCACCTCCACCTCCACCCCCACCCCCACCCCCACCTCCATTGTCCCCCCATCCTCATCCACTCACCTACCTCTAGCCTCCGCCCTTCCCCTAGCCACCTACATTTTGGCCTCCACCTCTACCTCTTCCCCCTCCACCCTCCCCCCTCCCCCTCCCCCCGTTCCCCTTGGTGCCTCCCTTCCCCCATCCACCCTACCATCTCCCATTGATCCCCTTGCCCCACCTTGCAGCAACAGTGTTGCTTCACGATGTGACTTGCCGAAGTCCACTATCCGTCGTCGTACTAGCAAGATTGTGCAGTCTTTTTTTTGTGACCTCACACTAGCTTCACAGTCTTCTCTTCTCACGTCCCTGATTGATCACCCTGACTTGGTAGAGTGTAGGAGGCTTGCTGGTCTTGGTGCACGTAGAGATAGGGTTGTATCTAGCGAGGTCCTTAGCAATGTTCGATGTTCCTATGCTTCTATTAAGCATAGGAACTCCAGTGATGCCTTGGCAGCACCTCGTGCTATTGTGGCTGCCATTAGTAGACCTCATATGATAGGCCATGTGCGTGTCTTCTTCAGATTGCACCGCGCACATTGCGAGTAGGCATGATTAGGATGTAGAGTCTAGAGGATAGTGAGACTGATGCTCTTTGGGCTTCAAGTGGTCGTGCACCTTGCAGCGATCGATTGTTGGATGATTCCACTAGTCCTTCATACAATAGTTTTGGGAGGAGCATTGCAGAGCATCCCCGGTGTTCAAGAAGGCATTGCGGAAGAGGGTGTCACGCGGTGTGTACATTGAGCATGGTGCATGTTTTTTGAAGTGTACCCAGACTGAGTTGCACACTCAGTTTGTAGAGGCACACCCAGAGTTCAGGATTGGGCAGAGGTCATTTGAGCGATGCAAGCCATGGTTTGTGCGATGCTCTCAGGAGCGTGACATGCTGTTGTTGCTACCATGTGGATTTTGGATTGATGTATGACGTATTTCGTTCCCTTGATGGTCATAGGGGAGTGGTTCCTACTAGCCCTTGCGACTTCATTCATTCCATATTGTGTACACGAGATGGTGATGCTTTATTCCACTCCCTTGATTGTGTGCAAGGCAGGTGTACTTTGTGTGGTGACTTTGCTAGAGTGCCACAAGTTGCACTAGATACTTGTGATGTGCAGATGGTTTGTTGGCAGTAGTATGAGTACGGTACCTTGACATTAGATGGTGGTGCACAGTCGAGGAGGTTGTAGCTTGTGGGGAAGGAGACACCACGTGTTGTATTCATTAACAATTTTTAAGGGAAGTTGTACCGCTACATACGCCACTCACACACTACAAAATGGGAGGATCGTCAGTTTTGTGCATGTTTGAGGACATTTCCTACAGGGGTGGTTGTCTCAGTGGTGGACTTTGCAGAGAATTACACCTTTGCACCACAGCATGAGATCCAATCAGAGTATTATTTCTCTAAACAGGTGACGTGTGATTGAGTATTGATTTTTTCCCCGCCTCATTATATTGAATTATTTCAATAGTCATATTTTTTTTCAATGCCATATTACAAGTTGCTATATTTGTGCACATTAGCTATCGTCATGCACAGGCTCATGTGGATGGCATTGATAGCACCACGGACTCACGCGTTATTGTGTGAGAGTATCACTTCTACATTAGTGATGATCGATCGCATGATGCCCATTTTGTGCAGCATTGCTTCACTTTGCATAATAGTTTCTTGAGGGATCATGGTGTCACATGGCAGCGGTGCTGGATCTGGTCAGACGGCTGTGGTGGTCAGTTCAAATCCACTAGACAGTTTTATTGGTTCTGCAGATGGCACCGTGAGACAAGCATTCCAATCACATGGAGCTACTTCGAGACAGGGCACGGTAAGGGAGAGCACGATGGTGCAGGTGCTTGCGTGAAGCATGCTTTGTGTCAATAATACCAGTTGCGTCACAGTGCCGATCGCTTCAAGGATGCACATGATGTGGTGCAGTGGTGCAGCCAGCATATCCACTAGTGCTATCTCCTCGTTTCAATCGCATGATGATAGGGTGGTGAGCCGGTATTTTTGGTGCATGGACATTGGGAGTCTTGATCGGTCTAGGCCTTTTGATTGTCGTTCTGTGTCTGGCACTCTTGATTTCCATTCCATCAGGAGCGTAGGTGAGTCTCACCCCGCGATCTTTTCTCGACGGTTTGCATGTTTTTGCTCTGCATGCATTGATGATGATTGGGGAGGGTGCTCCATGATACCATGGGCCGATCCATGGGTACGGCGAGTGCTTTCTCCCTTCCAGCCTTGGGAGGAGGTACATGATGATTAAGATGCGGGATTCAGTTCCTCTAGAGATTATGACCAGCTTACAGATATTTTGCGTATTGGTGATATCTTTGCGGTTATTGCTTCGGAGGGCAATGAGGAGGGTGTGGATTATTACTTGTTGCGATGCTCTATGCTGAAGAGTGTGCTGAATGAGGATACAGTGGATGGGCATGGGATGCACTTCAATGCTCATAGCATGATCATAGGTGGCCACTATTTTCAGCAGATACAGAGGCGTGGTCGCTATATTGAGTTCCAGGAGTACATGGCGCATCAGGAGGCATACATGTATTCTCATCTTGTTGTTGGGATCAAGATTACTTTGAGTCGTGTTCGCACTCGCAAGGCGACATCCACTCCATGATGGCACCTTGCAGTGGCGGATCACGAGAGCATACTTGCAACTATTGGCATGAGAGCTGATCCTGAGGAGTAGCACATTACATATCATATTTTTTGGGATCATCAGTTGATCAGATTGATTTTTATTGGGTATCACTAGTTGATTACACATTTTTGTATTTGATATGTATAGGCTCATTGTGTGACCGTACCATTGTAATTTTCATGGACTCATATTTTGTATTTCACTCTGATGGTTGTATACACGTTCATACACATCATTGTATTAGATTCTATTTTATACATGATGTCCGATGTCTTCTCAATGGGATTTGTTGTGTTTGTAAAACAAAAAATTGTTCATTAGTAGTAATGTTGTAATTTGTTTTATGCTTTAGGACATTTTAAAAACGTGACTAAGAAAATTCGTGCATGTACTAACGAAATACGCATGTGGACTTATCTGTTGGTCCCTACTAGCATGACTACATATGAAAAATGGTGCATGTACTAACGAAATATGCATGTCGACAATTCTGTTGGGGATGAAACTTTACACGACTCTTAGGTCACCCTAGATAGACATCCACGCAAGATTTGGTCTCCAACTGATTTGGTATGCACCACGTGGAAGGTATAATGCATACATTTTTACAATCCCTACTAGCACGACTGCGGCAAAGCTATGGCGCACGTACTAACAAAATACGTGTGTGGACTTATCTGTTGGAAATGAAACTTCGCACGACTCTTAGGCCACCCTAGACATACATCCACGCAAGATTTAATCTCGAATTGATTTGATATGCGCCACGTGGAAGGTACAATGCATACATTTTTACAATCCCTACTAGCACGACTACGGCAAAGCTATGGCGCACGTACTAATGAAATACATGTGTGGACTTATCTGTTGGGGATGAAACTTCGCACAACTCTTAGGCCACCTAGACATACATCCACGCAAGATTTGGTCTCGAACTGATTTGGTATGCACCACGTGGAAGGTATAATGAGTACATTTTTACAATCCCTACTAGCACGTGTACGTATGAAAAATGGCATACGTACTAACGAAATATGCATGTGGACTTATCTGTTGGAGATTAAACTTTGCACGGCTCTTAGGCTACTGTAGATGTACATCCATGCAAGATTTGGTGTCCAACTTATTTGGTATGCACCACGTGGAAGGTATAATGCGTACATTTTTACAATCCCTACTAGCATGACTACGTATGAAAAATGGCGCACATACTAATGAAATACACACGTGGACTTCTCTGTTGGGGATGAAACTTCACACAGCTCTTAGACTACCCTAGATGTACATCCATGCAAGATTTTTTCTCCAAATGATTTGGTATGCGCCATGTGGAAGGTACAATGCGTACATTTTTACAATCCCTACTAGCACGATTGCGACAAAGCTATGGCGCACATACTAACAAAATACGCGTGTGGACTTATCTATTGGGGATGAAACTTCGCACGACTCTTAGGCCACCCTAGACATACATCCATGCAAGATTTGGTCTCGAACTGATTTGGTATGCGCCACGTGGAAGGTATAATGCATACATTTTTACAATCCCTACTAGCATGACTACGTATAAAAAATGGCGCACATACTAACGAAATATGGATGTGGACTTATCTGTTGGAGATTAAACTTTGCACGGCTCTTGGGCTATCGTACACGTACATCCATGCAAGATTTGGTGTCCAACTGATTTGGTATGCGCCACGTGGAAGGTATAATGTTTACATTTTTACAATCCCTACTAGCACGACTACGTATAAAAAATGGCGCACGTACTAATGAAATATGCACGTGGACTTATCTATTGCAGATGAAACTTCACACAGCTCTTAGACTACCCTAGATGTACATCCATGCAAGATTTGGTGTCCAACTGATTTGGTATGTGCCATGTGGAAGGTATAATGCGTACATTTTTACAATCCCTACTAGCACAACTAAACCCTAAACCCTATTGGGGATGAAACTTCACACGACTCTTAGGCTCCCTAGATGTACATCCATGCAAGATTTGGTGTCCAACTGATTTGGTATGTGCCACGTGGAAGGTATAATGCGTACATTTTTACAATCCCTACTAGCACGACTAAACCCTAAACCCTAAATGCTGTTGGGGATGAAACTTCACACGGCTCTTAGGCTACCCCTAGACATACATCCACGCAAGATTTGGTGTCCAACTGATTTGTTATGCGCCAGGTGGAAGGTATAATGCGTACATTTTTACAATCCCTACTAGCACGACTAAACCCTAAACCTTGTTGGGGATGAAACTTCACACGGCTCTTAGGCTACCCTAGACGTACATCCACACAAGATTTGGTCTCCAACTCATTTGGTTTGCGCCACGTAGAAGGTATAATGCATACATTTTTACAATCCCTACTAGCACGACTAAACCCTAAACCCTAAACCGTATTGGGGATGAAACTTCACACGACTCTTAGGCTACTCTAGACATACATCCACGCAAGATTTGGTGTCCAACTGATTTGGTTTGCGCCACATGGAAGGTATAATGCGTACATTTTTACAATCCCTACTAGCACGACTAAACCCTAAACCCTGTTGGGGATGAAACTTCACATGGCTCTTAGGCTACCCTAGACGTACATCCATGCAAGATTTGGTCTACAACTGATTTGGTTTGCACCATGTAGAAGGTATAATGCATACATTTTTACAATCCCTACTAGCACGACTAAACCCTAAACCCTAAACCCTAAATACTAAATCCTAAACCCTGTTGGGGATGAAACTTCACACAGCTCTTAGGCTACCCTAGACGTACATCCACGCAAGATTTGGTATCTAACTGATTTGGTATGCGCCACGTGGAAGGTATAATGCATACATTTTTACAATCCCTACTAGCATGACTAAACCCTAAACCCTAAAACCTAAACCCTGTTGGGGATGAAACTTCACACAGCTCTTAGACTACCTAGACGTACATCCACACAAGATTTGGTCTCCAACTGATTTGGTTTGCGCCACGTAGAAGGTATAATGTGTACATTTTTACAATCCCTACTAGCACGACTAAACCCTAAACTCTAAACCCTAAACCCTAAATTCTAAACCCTGTTGGGGATGAAACTTCACACGGCTCTTAGGCTACCCTAGACGTACATCCACGCAAGATTTGGTCTCCAACTAATTTGGTATGCGCCACGTGGAAGGTATAATGAATACATTTTTGCAAGCACCTTTTCAATGCTTAATGTTTACAATTACGACACACGGCATTATTTTTAAAATACCTTATGTATTAGATGTGTGAATTGAGATATCTAAAATTCAAAATCATACTCTTAATTTTGAATATGCACATGGGGATGAAACTTCGCACGGCTCTTAGGTTTAGTGTAATAATTGCAAGCATTGACATATACGAAATTTAATATGATATTCAAAATGATAAAGTTCATAGCACGAGAAAGAGAGAGAGAGAGAGAGAGAGAGAGAGAGAGAGAGAGAGACCTTATACTTGAACACTTTTTCAATGCTTAATGTTTACAATTACTTCACATGGCATTCTTTTTTAAATACCTTATGTATTAGATGTGTGAATTGAGATATTCGAAATTCAAAATCATACTCCTAATTTTAAATGTTTATGTTAGATTTGAACAAACTATAAATTGAGATAAACAAAGTGTGAAGAACATCATGAAAGTATGAAAATGCTCATACATCATAAAAGTAAGAACAATATCATGAAAGTACCAAAATGAATGTGTACATCATCATCATCATCGTGCAGAAGTGCATCCCTAAACAAGAAATGTGTGAAGCCTAAACAATCATCCTGAATCAGAATCTGATAACTCCACATATGATCCTCTAGTCATCCTCTGACGTGGCTCCTGTACGACCTGCTACCCAACCGTTCGTTGTGTGCCCTCAGACAAAGCCGGATCAGATGGGCCAACCTCATCTCCTGCATGAGATGGGCCAGTACTGATGAAGAGGAGGGCATGCTGCACGAGCCACCGCTGCCATCTCTGCCTCCCTTGCCTCCTCTATGTATGCACGTCTCAGTTCCCATAGTCGTGCATCTGTGAATACTCGTGCCTCAAATCCAGTGCGAGTAATCGTCTCTACATATGAAGACTCTGCTGGTCTCGGCTTTGCCGAAGCTGCTGCTCCACCCATTGCTGCAATGATGTCTGCAGCTCTACCTCTCGCTCAATACGGCATGCCTCCTCTGCTCGTGCCTCGTCACCTGGCATGAAATCACCATATGAAATGCATTAAATAAATTTTAGCAAAAAAAAATGCTACATAAAAAAAACCTTACCTGGACTCTCCCGCTCCGTCCATCTCCGTCGTCGTCCGTCGGTCACTCTCCGTCGCTGCTGCAATTCCATCGACCTCCCACAAATTCGAAATCAGTTGATGAGGAGGAGCTCGATCAAGGTATGAAGAATGAGGGGGGTCACTCTCCTTTTATAAGAAAATTTAGGGTTTCCCTACCTTGATCGAGGTATTTCACATGCAACATACACATCACTCCATCATACCTCGATCGAGGTATAGACATGCCACGATACCTCAATCAAGGTATTTTGACATGCCCATACACATCGGTACATGTACCTCGATCGAGGTATTGACCTACCACGATACCTCGATCAAGGTATGTCAGTAGTAGTCGGATGCCACATGTCTCGATTGACGTATTCGACATGCGGCCAAGTCATCGGTCCAGCATACCTCGATCGAGGTATGTCAACTGCCCTGTCGGATGGCACATACCTCGATCGAGGTATAGCTAGACATGCCACAATACCTCGATCGAGGTATAGCTGGATTGCCACGATACCTCGAACGAGGTATAGGTGGCAAGTATAGGTGGCATGCCAACAGACCTCGATCGAGGTATAGGCTCAGTTCGGTGAAAAAAGACTAGCACCTCGATCGAGGTATCGACTTGGCTCAGTTGTCCTCGTGTGTGATTTTCATTGGAGATAATACCTCGATTGAGGTATTGCAGACCGAAGTAAAACCTTTGTATTTTCACTCAAGCGGGTGTCACACTCACCCGAAAGTGGTCCCGAAGTGGACACCCTTAGCTTGCTACCACCCCCCCCTCGAGCTCAATCCCAATTCTTGCACACCAAGCACGTCTTTGAGCTTGAGTAGCTTCTCTGTGCCCAATGCCTTCATGAATATGTCAGCTACCTGCACCTCAATGTGCTTTGTTCTAGCATGATAGACTGGGTTATTTGCCAAGTGTATACTGCTCATGTTGTCACAATAAATGACAACTGGCCCATCTGTACACTGATGCATATCATAAAGTAGCTTATGCAACCAAGCTACCTCACATGCAACCATCGCTACACCCTTGTACTCAGCCTCTGTGCTCGACAAGGCAACTGTAGGCTGTTTCTTGCTACTCCAAGTGACTGCAGCACTCCCAAAAGAGAACACATATCCACCGGTATATTGTCTATCAGAAATAATAGTAGCCCAATCAGCATCAGTGTATCCATGCAACTGTATTTGAACCCCAGCCTCATAAAATAGTCCATACTACGATGTGGACTTCACATACCTGATTATGCGTCTAGCCACATCCAAATGCGGTTTCCTTGGAGCCTGCATAAACTGACTTACCAATCCAACAACATAGCTCAAATCTGGCCTGGTAATAGTCATATAAATCAAACTTCCTACTATGCGTCTGTACATAATAGGGTCTTCCAGAAGCTCACCTGCATCTGCGCTCAGCTTCACATTCTACTCCAAAGGAACTGAAATAGGCTTACAGCCTGTCATCCCATATTTGAACAGCATGTCCAATCCATACTGCTTCTACAAGAGCCGTATCCCACTTGGTGATCTAATCACCTCAATGCCCAAGAAATAACGCAACTCTCCCAAATCCTTCATCTCAAACTTCTGCTTCAATAGCATTTTCACATGAAGGATATCTTCATCACTATCACCTGTGATGATCAAATCATCAACATAAATGACAAGCAGCATAATACCTTTCTCTGTTTTTCTCACATAAAGTGAGAAATCAGCCTTGGAAATCTGAAAGCCAATAGTGACAAGATATTGTCCTATCTTGTCAGACCATGCTCTAGGTGCTTGCTTCAAGCCATACAAGGCTTTGTTCAACCTGCAAACAAACTCAGGATGAACAACATGAACATAACCTGGTGGTTGCTCCATAAAGACCTCTTCTTGAAAATCACCATGCAAGAAGGCATTCTTTACATCCATCTGATGTAAAGACCATCCCTTTGATGTAGCCATAGCAATGACTGCTCTTACGGTTGCCATCCTTGCAACCGTACTGAATGTTTCTTCATAATCAATGCCATATGTCTGTGCATACCCCTTGACAACTAATCTTGCCTTGTATCTGTTCACAGAACCATCTACATTGTGCTTCACCTTATAAACCCACTTACAGCCAATTGCATTCTTGTCTTTAGGCAAAGGCACCAATTCCCATGTAGCATTTGCTTCCAAGGCATCCATTTCTTCATCCATGGCTTTCTCCCATTTTTCTTTTCCCATGGCTTGCTCAAAAGAAGTGGGTTCTGGTTCCTATATCACTTTGACCATATAGGCATAGTGAATGGCTGTAAATCCATCATATTTCAGCCTATCCATAGGATACTTGACTCTGGTAGATCTACACAAAATAGGCTCACTACCAGGTGCTCTCAAAACATCCCTGGTCTTCCTTACTCCAAGTGTAACAACAGAAGGAATACCCAACTCATCATCAATGCTCTGTTCTAAGCCATTGGATTCACCATCCACATAAGAGTGACCTGCATTCACATCAAACATGGGCTGATCTACCTTCTCTTTTCCTTTTTGTGATACTTGCATACCACTATCTGCATTGCTTTGAGGAGATTCTCCTGATCTCAATCTGCCTGTCCATGGCAAAGTATGTGAACCACTGCTAAAGGACACTGCAGGTCCACTAATATTTTGTGATTGTTGCTGTGAATTCTATGCAGCATTACCATTTTGTGCATCTACATCATCAAACACATTTACTAGTTTATACCAGTTGCTCATCTCATAAAAAACATCTCTGCTCACTGTAAACTTACGAGTAGAAGGGTTATAGCATCTATAAACTTTCTCCTGCAGAGAATAACCAATAAAGATGCACTTCTCAGCTTTTGGATCCAACTTGGACGTCAACTCATCTGGCACATGAGCATAGGCAATGCAACCAAAAATTTTCAAATGAGAAATATCTGGTTTCCTACCAGTATACATCTCCTCTGGAGTCATGCCATGTATTGTTATAGTGGGAATCCTGTTCATTATGTAAACTATTGTAGCAACTACTTTAGCCCAATAATAATCTGGAAGGTCTTTTTCATTAAGCATGGCCCGAGATACCTCTCCAATATGCCTGTTTTTCCTTTCTGCAAGTCCATTTTGCTGTGGGGTATGACTGCATGAATATTGCTGCTTTATGCCATGCTCCTGTAGAAACCTTGCAAACTCATTTGAGAGGTACTCTCCCCCTCCATCTGATCTTAGGCATTTTATTTGTAGGCCTGTTTCTTTTTCAGCCATAGCTTTAAAAGCTTTGAAATGCCCAAACACTTCACTTTTCTTTTTCATAAAATGCACCCAAACTTTTCCGCTGTAGTCATCAATAAAAGTGACAAAATAATGATAGCCTCCAATAGATGCAGCTTTAGTAGTCCACACATCAGAGTGGATTAATTCCAATGGCTTCTTACTCTCTTGAACATGTCTAGGAAATGGTTTCCTTGCCTGTTTTCCAAATTGACAGGCTTCACATACCTTATGCATTTCTGCAACCTTGAATTTAGGCAATCCTGCAACAATATTTTGGGCCTGCATTGATTTAAGTCACTGTACATTAACATGACCAATGCGTTTATGCCAGATATCAATATCTGCAACTACAGTGGTCCCATGTGCAAACATTGTTGCACTCAATTCAGGCATGTCCACATCCAACGTAAACATCCTGCCCTTCTTCTTTCCTTTTGCTATCAAGCAACCGTTATTTTTCATATCCTCAACAAAGCATCCATGAGGATTAAATCTGACCTGCAAGCCCTGCTCAACCATTTGACCAATAGAAACTAGGTTCTTGGTGATGTTCGTGACATGAAATACATCAGACAGGTATTTCTTTTTCCCATCCTGCATAGACAAAGGAATTTTACCAATCTGCACAATAGGATGTGCAGTATCATCACCAGTCTCCACAAATCGCGGTCTTTCCATTTTTCTTGCATCCTGCATCCATTTTGCATGACCTGTCATGTGGTTTGACGCACCTGAGTCAACATACCACACATCATTGCTTTCTTCTACACTTGTCACAGAATTGATCATGTGTTGCACCATAAATAGATGCTCATTTCTGTCATCACCTTGTCTACTAGAAGATGCATAATTCCCTTGCTGCAATTTTCCATTCATGATGTCATTCTACTTTTTGTAGCAGTCTTTAGCCATATGACCCATTTTACCACAATAGTAGCATTCAACATTGTTGTTTGCATTTTGACCTCTTTGCCATGCACCACGGCCTCTTTGGCTCCCCCTGCCTCTAGAGTTACCACGTCCTCCTCCATAGGACTGGTTTTCTTGAGTTTGCTGCATATTCTGATTTCTACCATGACCTCCAAATCGGCCTCCTCTACCTCTGCCTCTACCTCTTCTAGCATTTGAGTAGAAGACAGTTTCTTTTGAAGTTCCTCCTGAAGAAGATGCACCACCATTTCTCTGCTCTTCAGAAATTAGAAGAGCAAACAACTCCTCAAAATCAGGAAATTTTTTGCGGACGGCAATGGATGTCCGGAACTGTGCATAATCCTTTCCTAGACCATTCAAGGTCACAGAAACTAAATCATCATCTTCCACTGGCGACCCAATGGATGCAAGTGCATCTGCAATTTTCTTCACCTTCATGTGGTAGTCATTGATGCTCATATTTTCTCTTTGCACATTGTGCAACTCCTGCTTGAGCTGCATTTTCCTGGCTTGCATATTTGTGCTGTACATTTTTGCCAAAGTATCCCATGCCTCCTTTGGCATACTTGCATCCTGAATATGCACAATCATAGAATCCGAAATATTGATAGACAGCCAATACATAACTTTTCTAGCTCTCTCATGCCATCCTTTAAATGCCTGCATTTCCTATTGATTGGGAACATTAGGAAGAACTGGTTCTTCTTCATTTCCTGTAATGAACTCCCAATAGCCTTTTCCCATAAGGAAATTCGTCATTCTAAACTTCCATGCTTAGAAGTTGTTCTTGTCAATCTTTTCAGTGACAATCTATGAAAGAGAATCAAACGCCATTACAGAACACTGCAAAATATTCTATCACTACAAAAAACACAGCTTCTGCCTCACACGGGCAAATCTGCAAAACTGACGAAAGTGGTATTTGACCACACTGTCACTTCCTAGCGATGATTTTGCATCAACAGGCAACAAGGATGATTATGTAACTCCCAATATTTTGCACACAGGCATACGATGCAATTTCTACGGCAACTTTTCACCAACCTGCAGAGCAGTGGTCGCACAGCAAAAATAGGGCCTTTTTCTGAGTGCCTGCGAAGAACTTCCACCTTCAAAACGGGCCCCAAAATGGCCTCGAATCAGAAAAATAAAGTCACTTTTCCCATAGCATATACTGCCCTCTTGCCACACCGTGAAGGGTGTCTCAATCTGAGACAGTGCACTCTTGCACTTCTGGCTGTGCTACCTGCAGAGATTTGCTCCCAAACTCGAAAAAGGAAAGCAACACTGGTCCTCTTACCAAGACACCGCGAACTTGGTTTGCTTTCTTGAGCTCCTTACCATGAACTAGGCTCTAATACCATGTGAAGATAGTGGGAGAGAGGGAAGGAGTCTCACTTGCGGCTTTCTCACATACACAATGGGGGAATACACACAAAGGTGAAGGCTGAAAATAGTTTTCCTCTTCTTAGTTGTGACAGCCAAAAGAACTCTAGTACAAAGAAATAGAAGAACCCTATATGTGGGTCTCAAACCAAACTCAGCTAACTAAGGTGGCATACTAACTGAGCCACAAACTAGAGTACATAAGGATAGCTATCATCCAGCTATTATTCATGGGCGGTGTACCAACCACATCTACAGCTAACAAGTCGGTGACATAAATGCACAACGGTCACCCTGGCATATCACGAGTGGAGCTCGATATCTCAACATCTCTTTCATAGTGTCCAAAATTGTGACAGTAGTTGCGCTGAATGTTTGACACATTAGTGGATGCATTTTCTGATCCTTGGAATCTTCCTCGATTGGAATGATTTCCTCTTTGCTAATTCTGATGTTGCTGAGGATGATGCTGATGCTGATGTTGATGCTGACTTTGATTTTGTTGCTCATGATGACCACTTTTCTTATATGATCTACCTTTGCCTTTGCCTCTGCTTTTGTTTGAAGCTGTGAATGCCTGATCATTAGAATGACCTTTACATGCTTGAATTGCCTGAGTCCTGAGTTCTTCACCAAGTAGAACTAACTAAAGTTCTTCCAATGTCAAAATTTGCCGTTGGATGGCAATACTTTGGACTAGATTCTCGTATCCCTGTCCTAATCCATTTAGGATTACTTGAACCATTTTTGCGAGGTTCATAGTCTCTCCTGCTGCTGCAAGTTGATTGTTGTAGTCTTTTATGCAGAGTACATAAGCATGACCGGTTTCACTGCTATTGCAAAAACTCTAGTTGATCTGGTTTCTCAGGGTGAGAATCCTGGATGTGTTCTTGGACTCGTAGAGAGCTGCGAACATATCCCATGCTTCTTTTAATGTCTTGACTGCATTGAGCTGTCCTAGCATGACATCTTGCACATTCTGCTTGATCAGGTGATATGCATACTTGTCTTTCTTATCCCACTCTACTTGAGCTCAGGCAATGGCAGGATCTGCTACTGGTGCGAAAATTGTTTGTGTAGCTGTAGATGCCATTGTAGATCCCATTGCTGGTGCTGTGACAATAGATGGAGTAGAGCTACTGGTGGCTGGATTGTCCAATGGTCTAGGTGTAGACCCATTGACATACTCCCATTTGTCTTGAAGTACAAAAATGGTCTCCATTTGGTGTTTCCATGTACCATAATTGGAGTTGTCTAACTTAGCAGATGCCTCCAGATTGAGGTTGCTAGTCGACATGGTGCAAGAAATGTACTCAAAAGTGTCGTGAAGATCTCTGTATGAATCAACTACAAATACACTGACTATGCCAAGTGAAATCTCTGTACCATCAGTGAAGATAGAACTGCAATATATAAAATCTGATCTGTATTACAAGGCTTGTGGCAATGATGCCAGGAATAGCCAAGAGGCTTTACAAGGCTGAAATGATGTGAACGATGCCGTGAGATAGCCGAATAGGCTTTACAATGGTGGCATGTGTGTGAAATCAAGTGCTATCTGCCCATTGAAACAATCTGCAATGCCTCTATACTCTCTGAAGTCTACTCACTGAATTGATGAACATAAGGTTTTAGGTAATGTAATGATGTGAAACCATATGTGAGCATATGGGCTGACTCCGAGTAGGTACTAGTCGGGAATTTCGGGCATGGCTTCGATTGGCAACTTGGGGAAATTCAAAGTGTCCCCTCTATGGTGATCTAGTCTACTCTGATCTAGAACTATACCAACCGTCAATCGATGAAAGAACAGCAAATAATTCCTTTCCTTTTGTTCTTTTTAATTGCTGGGTCAGATGCATCGATGTAGAGGCAAATGTGCATGAAGGAAGGGGGGGTTCCATTTTCCGAGCAAAAACCCCCGAGCGACGAGCGAACAAAAGGTAGGAGGGGTCAAAATATATAGGCTCAAGTTAGTTTTGGGGAGCAAAAAAATCCAAATTATTTCAAGGAATATGTAAGTAAATATGAAATACTAATAAATAGATATATATATAAATATACCTTTATATAATATACATATATAATAAGTGGTGACTTATTTTATCACTTTCAAAAATCCTTTCTTTTCCTTTCACCATTGGTTGGATCATGAAATTTTGAGCAAATATCCTCTTTACAGTTCCTCAGGACGACCTAAGAAAATAATATAATACTTTTTGAATAGACCCTCTAAGTGTATTTTTCTAGAGGAATATGGTTTGAAGAGCTTGCCCCAACCCTATTCCCCCGGCGGAATACCCTTGGAGAGCCTATGCAGAAGGGGTCATAACTTTTGCTCCTTATCTCAGATTGAGGAGCTATAAAAAGGAAAAATGTTCAAAATTTCATGATTCATGCAAAAGTAGGCTTAAAATTATTTTTTTAAATAGTTATAAAAGAGAAAAAGTGAAAATTTCAAGATGTATATGAGAGTTACAACTTCTCCCTAATTCATATTATGGTAGGAAGGAGTTCAGTAGAGACCACATTTCCTTAAAAGTACTTAGGTTTGGAGAATTGGGAATATTTTGAAAATCCATTCCTTGCCTTCCCATATTTGATAATGTACTAGAGATTAATTTATGATCGATTATAATGGCCTCAAGTATGAGGTTTCCAATATCTTTTTCCTACTCATCCAAGGAATATGGTATACATTGTTATATGAGAGCTTCAAATATGGGATTGCTAAAGATTAGGGAAACTCTTTTAAATTGATTTAATTACCATAATCCTCAAAAGAGAGTATGGTAGGGAGGTTTATAGGAGTTTCTAAAGTGTTCACTATCTATTCATATATAGATGATGTTCTCTAAAAGGAGGGTTATAATGAAAAATAAGTAAGTATATGCTTCCATAAATGAGAAATTAAGAAAGAATTGTATATTCCTTTGAGAAATATACAAGCATGGTTGGTGTCAAAAATTATCGCTCGGACTTTTTTGCTCGTAGGTTTTTGCTTAGAAAGTGTGCACATCTAGGAAGGAAGTGGTTTTGTCGGCGAGGCTCAAATGTGAGTGTAACTTGCACTGAAATGTGCCCGTGATGTGACGAGCGCATAGACACAAAAAAACGAGCGACTTTCCTTTTTGGAGCACCCTCAAATTCTTCTTGGATCAAGAGATACGACTTGATCTAAGTGGAGGGACAAAAGGAGTGCAAATGTGCTCAATGATGATGTGTCACTGTGAGTCACATGCAGTGATGATGTGGCACTATGCCTAGCAAGAGGTGCGCCAATGAAGCCTGTGCTGAGGTGGCAGAAGTGGTCACATGAAGTGACTATGGAGCACTGTGAGTGCCTGTAGAGGTCAGTGCTGAGGTGGCACTGCTAATGATGTCAATAGATGATGTGGCAATGCTGACGTGATAGGATGACGTGTCTATGCTGTTGTGGCACAGGTGACATGGATGATGACATGGCCTGGTGAGCTAACAGGGGTGATGTGGCTGATGATGTGGCCAACTGAGCTGGCAAGGGTGATGTGGCAGATAAGATGACACGTGGCACTTGGAGATAAGGGTGCCACGTGGCTAAAGCCCTATGGTGTGGTTAAACCTTACCTCAGTTGGCTTGACCAACCTTATCCAACCCTTTTGAGGTGAGGTTGTGGTGAGGATGAGGAAGCTACCACGTGTCGCTCATGGGCAGCTGGAATCTTGTAGATTCCAATGGAATCTAAGAAGATTCTATCTCCTTCTTTGTTGGAGCTCGTCTGCAACGAGGTGTTGATGGTGCTCATTGATCAGCTCATTGATGAGCTCGTTGATGGAGCAAGAGTTGATTGGCTGGAGTCACGTGTGGCGTGAGCTAGAGCTCCACCGGCTAGAGCTCTGTTGAGAACTATTGATGGACTGTAGATATACAGCGGGCTTGTTGGCAGCTCATTGGCACAAAGATGGTTGAGCGTCAGGCCGTGAGCATTTGTTGCGCTTAAGGAAGGTGCCTAACCTTGTTGTTTTTGGAGTCGACTGCGGGCATTCGTTGGAGGCTCGTAGGAGGCTTGGAGCTATTCGTTGAACCTGCTTGCTATGCCCGGAGCTGCTGCTAGTAGTCAAGGGAGCTTGGCATGTAACGTCATAGGTTGCTATTGGTGCTTCAGCTCGTTGGCTGAGCGACTAGATTGTCGTGCAGGGAGCTTGAAGGCATAGCGATGGAGGCGGCTTGGCACTATGGGGAGCCACTTTGTGAAGCGGGCTAGCAGAGAGCTCATTGGATCTTGTTGATGGCCGTGGAGTTTGGAGGCAGAAAAGCTCGTTGAAGAGGCCTACTATTGTTGCTTGGACATCTTGTAGTATTGCCTTGAGGCCACTTGTTGAAGGCGCTGCGAGACTACTTCCTACTAGTTGTTGGCTTCAGTTAGGAGCAGAGTGCTACTTTCAAAGGAGGTTATTCGAATGCTCTCAAAGGAGTCTCATACTCCCCCTATATCTAGAGATTATTTCTCACAAGCACAATGGATGGACAATCTCTCTCTCTCACACAATGGAAGTCCTCACAAAGAATGGTAATTTAGAAGAAATGGATGGGCAGAAAGGCCCCTTGGTATGTGTGCTGGGGACTGGATCCCATATACAAATATGTGAAGAAAAATACATTGGATGTAGAGAATTGATGAGACCCTCACAACAATACCCTCTTGGGACTTTTTGGTGGCTTTGGAGGCATGCATGAATATGAATCGGGGATTGGAACCCCTGCACCCAGTGCACCCCGTGGTGGTGATACATGGTTGTTCATCCAAGTTTTCCAACATTTATCGATAGTTTTATCAATAGGCCCCCCAAATGAGTTTTATTCAATAATTAATTGAAGTTGGGGGTTCACGAGATGAATAAAACTAAGGTATTGAGCTCTTTCTCGAACCCCCTTTCTGCATCTATATATCCTTCTCCGCAAGGGCCTTCTCAGCTTGCTGCCTTCTCTCTCATCTCCTCTCCTTGTTGCCCGTCCCCCCCCCCTTCTCTCTCCCTCCCTCTCTCTCTCTCTCTCTCTCTCTCTTTCTCTCTCTCTCTCTCTCTCTCTCTCTCAACTTCGACTCTACGACAGCTCCCAGCCCTCCTGTCTTAGCCGGATGCTTCTCTCGCCCACCTCCTCCTCACCAACCTCCTCTTTCTCTCAACCTGCTAAGCTAATTAATTGCCCACATCCATAGGTTAATGAAATATCAAAACAATGCAAATAATTAACGAAGAGAGGGTGAGCGATGGAGAGGGACAGAGTGAGAAAGGCGCACAGTGGAGGGCACAAGAATTTTGCTCACAATATTAGGATTGATGTCCGATTGATTGGAGTTCAAAAGCATGTATGGTGAGGGAGAATAGGGAGAGCGAACTGAGAAGATCCATTAGAGAACAGAGGTATATAAGGTATTTTAAACCCAATATTGTGGCATAGTCTTGCTCCAACCTATTTTTGATGTTTGTTTCAACATTTATATTGACATTTATGTTGGCATGAATATTGACGGTTATTTTGCCACATCAATTTCAAAAAATACTTTAACATTTTGTATTTTATAAGTAAGAAGCATCAAAATTGACGATGTTTTGTAGTAGTGGTATTATGCTTCCTACACATAGTAACCATAGCAATCTGTCCAAGGTACTAAACTTGAAGACCAAAGCGGGTTTACTTTTCATCACGAACAATGCCAAAGCTCTCAGAAAAATCCCTGGATGATCAAAGAGGACGATCACTGCTTTCATGGAGTACTCTTTTTGTGGATCATTCGTAGTCAAGTTGTTGGCTCAAAGAGACCCATGGTGGGAAAATATTACACACGTGTTTGACTAGCACCTTGTGCACTTCATTTTCACGTGAGTTTGAACCTCTGGTAGTTTAACTGCCAAGGCTGCGTGCTCCAGTGGCACGTTCCGATCGCTAGCCTTGCCTTGGGAGCGTTGCCCTTGATCGATTTATCCCGTCCATGCCGATAAATCTTATTGACGGTACAAAGTTTCTGTACTCTGGTGGGCGGCGACATATAAATTAAAACGATACCGCCATTCTTGTTCAACTTTTTACCAATCCTCTTTCTTGTATACGGTTATAGCCGCTTACCTTGCCGTAGAAGTTTCGACGTTCCTGCAATAAACTTATTTGTGCACTGCTTGCCGCCTCTTACTTGACACCCGGTATAAAGGACGCATCTCTTGGTCGATCCTCTTTTTTAAATAACTATAGAGGTTAATGTTAACGAGATAAGTACGCCCCAAGGCGTGAACCCACGAGTATGGAGTCTGGACTGTTTAAATTATAGGCAATTACATTATCTTTTTTCCTGTTCTTTGTACGGCGAAGATCTTGCCTGTTCACAAATCTGTTTTGGTAATCCAGGGTAAAGTTCTATTTTAAAGAAGGAACAGGATAATTTTACATTTTGTTAAGCTCTCTCAATGGGTGATCCATTGCACGTTTCTCTGAGGGATGGGTCCTAAATATCAAGTTGCGCTCCTACTTAGCAACCCGAGGACCATTGCATTTTGGAGGAAAGATGAGCTATTGAAATGTAGATGTCTGTTCCTGTTCTTTTTATGGCTAAGACTGCTAAAAAGCTATGGTGGTGGTATCTCAGGCCACTCGTGAGATTCTTTGCCAAAGGACAGTCACAGGATAATACCAGGCTCTCTGGTGTTCTTTCTCACTCGCAGATGTATTGATGCATCAGTTATTGAGAAACCTACTCGATATAGTTAGTATGGACAACATCTGCATTTGTATAAGGTTACATAGTACATTCTGATTGGTTTAATTTAGAGCATAGGCATATCGATAGTCACATGTTCTTCATTGTCCCTCAGCAATTCAGGGTAGCTCCAGTACTCTGAGCATCAAGCGAGCCTGCTATTTTGTATAGGGAATGGGGCTTTGCAAGTTAGACTATGCAAGCTTTGCAAGTATAGCGAGCCTTCTATATTTTCATTTGCACAATCTGATACTCGGAATTTTTATCATGACAATGTCTTAAAAAGTACTTTCAAGGTGCTGTTTCCCTTCCCTGTGTTTTTTTTTCACGAAAGAGTAATGTATTCCATTCAAAACGATGCAGTACCGAAATACAAACAGTACAGCAGAGGTGGGAAAGTGCTCTCCATCCCAAGCCTCCATAGAAAAACCTGCACATGAGGTGGGAGACGAAGTCAATCCCAAACCCTCGCTACAGTTCAACAAAAAACCCAAGAAAAGCCCTGATCAGACCTGCATAGAGCGAACCTGATTTCCCCTCCAGCGAGATGCACCTAAGGAGCCAAGATCCCCCCCCCCCGCCCCTGCCCCCCTTTCCTCCAGCATGAAGAACACCCACCAAACTGTGAGGGGACAAACTAGTGAAAGCTCGAACCATTGAGGGAGCCACATGTGAGATGAAAGATGGAATCTCAACGGAGAAAACTATGAAGAGAAACCTCGAACCGCTTGGATGGAGAAAAGGGAAGCTGAAAACTAATCCTTGACATGCACCAAGCACTGCAGGCAAACCAGCTCCAATTGAAGCACTCCCCAAAAAACCTTGAACCAATGCATGAACGGGAGTGGGAGGCCCTCTGTTGTCAGCACCTAGGGGACTGATTGGCAAGAAGAAGAGAGAAGCAGCTTTAAAAACAGCTGAAAGCAGGGCCGAGCGGGGGGGGAGTGGGGGGGCGGGAGTGGGTGGGGGGAGGGGCAGGAATCTCAGTACCGCCCCAACTTGAAGGGCAAGTGGGTGGCGACTAGGGTGCGAGGCTATGGCGCGATGTGGCGAGACATCCTGCATTGGTAGTTTCGCCAATGTTGTCCCTCCAAGCCCCTCAACCAAAGTACCCACTGTTGGAATCAAAGGATAGGATGTGAGGAAGGTGAAGATATGATTATTTGTTACTTATCTTTAACTTCTAAGCCTTTTGGGTTTCTTCTTCTGCTTGCGGCAGATCAATAGAAACCTTTGACGCTAAAACTAGATTGTAGCTTTTGCTGCAATGTTTAGCATGCTATATGCAAATAATTGGAGAAAAGTTGATTGGTTTGTTTTGTAGCCACATTTAGGTTAAAGCCAAAGAGTTAGTAACTTGTGCATATGGATTAAACATGGCAGCCTTCTTTTAACCACCTGCTAGGCATTGCAGTCGAACTTCAACTTGATGAACGATTGGCGTGGTACTTATACACTTAATATAACATTGCATATGTGTATGGAGTCAATAATTTTTCGATCTCATTCCTGCCTGTAGACATCCTGGACCGGTTCATACTTCAGTTGGCATAGGGCCTGCTCAAGTGGAATGCAGGTTGGCCTTAGTCTACTTGTACATAGCCTAAGCCTTATATGGGAGTAAATTTGAGTAAATTCAATATATTTCCTTAGCTTTGTCATGTATCTAATTTCAAATTTTTTAGGTACAGCTATGCAATTCACTGAATTACATTATTCTGTTGGATGGAAGCTCCCTGAATTTACTGAGAGACTTGTGCATCCACCGTATGGAAAAAAGACACATTTTTGAAATACCTTTAAATCATGTAGCCTTTAAGTCAAGAGAGCTCACTGCCAAAGCCCTGGACGAAATACTTTGCCTTACATAGCATGGGCTACCTGTAACGACACCCTGGTGTGTTTTGCAGCATTAAATCTTTGGAGGTGGAAATGTGATAGATCCTAATGCCATGCCACTAGGGGCAAACAATTGTAGTTTTCGAAAATTTCCATAAACTATTTTATTCCACACCAGGTGATGTGAAACCCTATGCATTACATCCTCCTGGAAAGAAGAAATATAAGCACTCCATCCAAAACCTTCACAAAACCACAGAACTCTTTTAACGAGGACAAGTGCCATTTTTGTGGCTTGTACTAGACTTTTACATATCTTGGAGGTTTTGCAACTGAGCTTGCTGATGTGATGAAACAGTCTCTTTCTGCAATGATAATTAGCCTTTCTGTTAAGTGCTAGCCTTCAGTGCTGCCAAGTCTATGCTTTGCCTTCAAGTGAGTGATAAGACATTTATCATGTACCTTGTATATAAGCCCTTGTAGAGAAATCTGACAAGTAGATGAATCAAAATATGCAAAGCTGGACAGTATTTTTATGCAATTCATTGCGATGTGCATATGCATTTGTGTGCCCATGATGTGGGTAGGGGTATCATGGTTTTCAAGATAGCATCTCCCAGGGACATAGTGTGTTACAAGCTAGCATCTTTCTAAGGAACATCCTGGGTATGCTAGATCATGATGCTTTACCTTCAAATTTCAGTTAGTCTTGTGAATGTGAAACACACCCATGACTAATTCGAGCAGTGGTTTTCATGGAAGCAAGAGAATGGTTGGGAGTACTTTAAATAAGATGATGATTACTTCTGAATCCAAGAGGAGGCCGATTTTCTACAAAAGAAAGATCTGGGCGACCAAGCAGCTGCCTTCCCATAACAAAGGCCCTTATAGAACAAGGGGGTGACATTTTAAGAGATAATGGCTCTTTAGATCCCAGGATGCTCTATGGGTGTCTCACAAACATGATCATTAATTATGTTTTTCATGACCTGGGGATGAATATCAAGGGCCTGACTGTCACTATATGATAATGCTGCTCTTAAGAGACCATGAGTCTTACAGAATCTGAGAGGGAACAGGCCATTTCTGCTCTATAAAAATATGGATATGAATAAAATGAATATTGAAGAGGCGTTGTGAGTTACAAACTTCACTAAACATTGCCAATGATTCCTCAAGAAAAATGGCACCAAGGGCTTGAGGGTCAAATGAAGCTGTAGCTACAGGAAGTTCTTTGGGATTAAACATTTGACCCTACCCCTTAAACATTTAACCCTAATTTGCCTTGGTATCTCTTTAATGTAAGGTCTCCCTCTTCTGTATTCTTATTCTCGTTTGCAACCTGCCAGGCTGTAGTTGCTCTCTCACATCCCTTGGTGCCTTGACAGATCCCCCTTTCTATTTTGACCCCCTTCTTTGCTAGTGTGGAGTCTGATGACTGGTCTTTTCGTTATGCCTTGCAGTCTATGTAGTGCAGCTTACATAGTGGGGCTTCATTTTAGTGTGATACATCTTCTTCTTTTTTTCAGCGATATGTTTCCTCCTGCATTTCGTCTTTCAAATGCTGGTTCCTCACTGCCTCGTAAGCTCTTTGACATGATCAAATAACTGTTGATGAGCCTAGCAAACCACTAGGTACCTCTCACTATATGTAGTGGTCCTCATGGGAGAGAGGTCCTGCTTGCCTTGTAGGTTCTTGGAGGATCTTCAGATGCCTTCCGGATGATCACAGATTCCAATTAGTAAGTCACTTTAAAGGAGTGCAAGGAGAATCTAACAAATTGATCCAGCCATTCCCTTGGATTGGGTTCTCTCGGGTGACAGATTTCACTCTATGACATATGGCTAGGAGTCTTTTTGAGATGAGGGGTCTCTCTTCAGGTTGTGGGACTACGAGATCAAACGGGGATGCCTTGGTCTTTGATGTTCACTCTGGGGCCAGGGTTTCTAGATCTACGGATGACATTCTTATGCATATTGCATTTCAGCGTGTTAGGGTTGTAGGTCATGTGGAACATTGTTTTTTGGAGTCAGGATGGTACTTAGACCCTAACCCAGTTCACATTCCCTTGGGATCATGGAGACTTTGTCTTTAGGAAGGTGTGCCCATAAAGTATTTGCAGTGGGACTCCGAGGAGTGGGAATGGATTGATGCAGGGCACCAAGAGAAGAGCCTCCCGTTCTTTAGATATACAGTTAGTAATGCCAAGAGGTTCTAGTGGTGGCTAGAAGCCCACCAAAGCTTCTCATTAAGGAAGTTTTCAGATTTTTGCTGATCTACAGATGCCCTTTTGGAAGAAGCTCTGGATATCCCTCAGGAATAGAAAAATCACTGTTTTCTTTGGCTCTCTATTCATGGAGGGATTGCAGTGACCCAAGGTTTGGGCCAGATTCGACTTGTCCTCGTTACCTTTCTGTTGATGAGTCTATTCAGCATTGCCTACGGGGTTGGAGACGGACGAAGGATCATTTGGAACGGGATCGCTAGACTTTTGAGCACCTTTATGCGATCTCCTTTCTTCATGGCTCTTTCTTTCAGGGCCTTAGGTATTTTATGAGAGGCATGACTCTTTTTGGGCTGTTTCGATTCGATGACATGTGCTTTAGTCATGTTCTCTGGACTATGTTCTTGGCTCTTTGTAAGACCTGCGCATGCATCTGTGGCTACTTTGTGGGAGATTTTGGTGAGCATGATAGTGTGGCATATTTGGAGATCCAGATATACCGAGGCTTTGGATAGTTCCCAGCAGGTCCACCCAGCTCACACATTGGCTAGTACGTGGACAGCCATGGTACACACTTTGATAGCCATTTGGGGGACTATGCAGGGACGGACCTTCAT
Organism: Dipteris shenzhenensis; assembly: GCF_047967505.1. Taxonomy (NCBI): domain Eukaryota; kingdom Viridiplantae; phylum Streptophyta; class Polypodiopsida; order Gleicheniales; family Dipteridaceae; genus Dipteris; species Dipteris shenzhenensis. Next base: position 2,576,428 of record NC_141599.1, read on the forward strand.
GAGCAGCCTCTTAATACAAGAGTTTGATTTTATTTGGTTTTTTCATAGAAGTTTTTTTTTTTTTTTGGGGGGGGGGGGGGAGCATCAAATTGTTTCTGTTTCACTTGCACTTTTTACATTTTTAGCATTTGCATGCAGCCCAAGGTCATCTTCAGCTCTTGTGATCAATTTTGGCATTTCTACGAGAATTTGAGCCATTTCTAGCTTACCTCTAGGAATTCAACTCCTGAATCTCTTCCATATTCCTTTTTGTCTATTTACTAAATCTCTTCCATATTCCTTTTTCTTTCTGGAAGTAGAGTTCTACTCAGGGATAAAAGGATGTACACAAATAATGGACCACCCCTTACTGTTTTTTTCAAAATTGTATGTGTAATATTTTTAGAATCAGATGATAATTTCATACATAGAGCAGATGTTGCAATCATTATGAATTGAGGTAACCATGTGCTTTAAAGAGTCTTAGATATCAGAGGTTTTCACTAAGAAATTATGAAAAGCTACAAAAGTTTGACCCATTTGTGAAAATAGCCTCATGAATTTCATTCTTTGTAGAAACATGGCAGACAGGTTGACGCTTTTCTTTTCTTTGATTTGTATTACAGATTTATTGTGCATTCTCCACAGTGTTTTTTATTTCCAGAAAACCTGGTTCTTGTTATGTTTGCAGTGAGGAGAAACAATAGTTAATTTTCTCCTTCATGTTAAGCAAATGCAATTTCCTTTTAAGAGGAAGTATATTCTGCAGGTCCCCATTTAGTAGGCACAAAAATCCCTGAATCCCTAAAAAGTCGATGGAAAAGCACGATAATGAAGAACACAAGAATTCTGGACTTGCAGCATCGTCGTCCAATCGACATTTTGCAATATATGATGTGAAAGGCGCAAAACCACAAATCAGAAATGTATTTGATGCATGTGAGCGAGGCGACCATAGGTCCATAATGGGTTTTGCGAAAGATAAGGATTTTGACATTGATGCTAAGGTATTTCATCCTTCCTATTTGTAGGGGTGTGTGTGTGGCTGCTCTTCTAGTTACCATTGTATATGATGCCATGCATACTCATTTGTTGAATTTACCTAGAATCCCTTACGAATAGTTTGATTGACATCAAAACATAAATATGAAGGGTAAGTTATGAAGTTTTGGAGGATAGCGAGACCTTTACTGATCCATCCTTATAATTGAACAACTTTTCTTGACCTATGAGGAACTTTGAAAATATAAAGGTAAATAGTTTTTTGGCAAGGGACATGAGTTTTGGCTGTAGATTATAAGTTAAAGTGAGTTGTATATATGGTTTTTAAGCATCCGTATTCAGGTTTATAGAGAATGACTTTCTCACAAGAAAAGCGAATTTGTTTCATGACATTTGATTGGTACTAGGATTAGGTAGAGGGAAGGGAGAATTCCCCTCCCTAGCTGAGGACCATCAAAACTGACTACACTAAGGTCCAAGTAGGAGAGTATAAGAGTGTAGGGTTACAAGGCTTCTTGCAAAATTGTTGAGTGGTGCCATGTGGCATAGAAGATATCCCACATATGAGAGGTTGTCATGGGCCTTAGAAGAGTATGCATTTGGTTGAAGGCAACATTGAGGCTAGGTAGAGATAGCTTTACTGGACTCTTCTCTATTTATCATGTCTCGTCCTTGGGAGCCCAATCTACAAAGAGAGGTGATGCAATTGAAAAAAAGGACACTACCAACATCTGGTGTATACCACCTTTTGCTATTTGTTAGTTCATGTTTGGCCATTTCTCAAGTCTTTTTGGTCCAGCAAATTGGAGCACATGATTGTGCACAATCATGTTGGTAAACTTTTTGTGGCTTGTGGGTCTCCATTGCAACTTGATCCACTTGAGTTAAATATCTGAAGCATCTACGACTAGAGAGAGACCAAATTGCAGAATGGGATGATGGGGAAGGTGAGAATATTGAATAAGAAAAGGGGGATAAAGCATGGTGGTATGGGGAAGGGGAGAGGGAGCAAGTATGAAGGAAAGTAAAAGAGCCTCTAGCAAAGAGAAAGTGGACTAGAAGTGGCACATTCATCACATGTGGATGGAAATGATACAATAGTAGTTAATGGGAGAGGATGCATGCCTTTCTTCTCGCAGACGCTCCATTCAATAGCCAATATCAAGATCCGTCAAGAATCTCTCATTCCATAGTTTCGCTTCATTGGGCTTGGAGATCATGAAAAGCTAACCAACTTTCATTTTTGGATAACCTTAAAATATTTCGTGCACAAAACGATATACCCATTTGAACATTTGGCTCAAAAAACGGGCATAACTCGTATATAAGTCAAATTGTCTTTTGCCTTATTGGCTTCAAGGATGGCCTTGGCACATAAAGGATCGTGAGTATATGGAGCAATATCTTCAAACAAAAATTCTTTAATTTTCAACAAAATAAAATAGAGCGTGTAGGCTACCACATGGTACACCCAACTCTGCCATGTGTCACACTGTGGTCATGCACAATAGGGCAATGACAGCCATATCATCCATTTTGTTCGCATACCCCACATTGTTCTAGGTCTATTGCCACCCCATCTCTAAACTACATCGTCACCCGCCATAGCTCACCAAGATGCCCGTACCCTAACTGCAAATGTGTCACCAGCTACCTCCTTGTCTGACCATCTACCGCCAACCGAACTAGATGGGTACACACATGGGGAAGGGAGAGAGAGAGAGAGAGAGAGAGAGAGAGAGAGAGAGAGAGAGAGAGAGACAGGAGGCGTCACGGGCCGAGAGAGATATTTTAACGTCCTTAGGAGGGGTCACGGGCCTATGGGACAAAGTACACCAAGAATAAAACTCATACATTCCTCAATGGGCTAAAGAAAGGGGTGCACTAGGGCCCTTGCTGAATACTAAGCTAAGCTATGCTAAGCTAAAGAGCTCAAGCAAAATAAAATAAAAACTGAAGCAAACTGGGAGCTAAGACTCAAAAGCCGAAGCCCGCCGGCACCGTGGTGGCTCTCCGGTGAGCTGTGGGATATATCGGATCTGCGTTTGTTGAGCTGTCTCAGGCTGTGGCGAGGGATGTGGTCTCCTCGTCTGAACCTGTTGAGCTATGTCCAGAGTGACTCCTCATCTCTAGCGGTCTCTTCTGAGGAAAGATGAGATAGGCCGGACCTCAATAGTGTGTGCTCTAGTCACTCTCCGTGTCGTGTGTGGTCTCTGCGTCCCTCTCTCTCTGCTGATCTAGACTGTCCTCATATCAGCTAGCTCCTCCACTCCGCTATCTCTTGGAGCTGACTCAAATGCATAGACGTCTGTGACTCGTCGCTGTGCTAGGTCTGTCTTTGGATCTTATGGCCTCCTGCTGCTCTCTAATCCATCGCAATAGTATCTCCCTGTGTTGGCGCATCTCAATCAGATAGAGTCCAATGCAGACCTGGTCATGGAAGTGGATCAATTGTAGAGTGGACCGAAGCCGCTCCCTTCCTGGTAGAGACAATGGTATCGTCCCCAGATCTCATAGTAGGTTGGGCAGGCACAGAGAAAATGCTCCTCTGTCTCAACCACCCCTAGCATGCATAGCATGCATATCCGCCGTTGCTCTCTGGGTATACATGTAGCTCTCCATGCCTCAATCCTCCGCTGATTGGACGAGACCTGCATCTGTCGCGATCCTCAGTGCACGTGAGACTCCTCTGTCCTCAAGGTATAGGGTTCTGATGATGAATCCCTCCTTCGATACTCTTAGGAAGTGGTCATGATAAAACTGGACCGAACACCCTGATCACCTCCCAAAGTCTGAGATGTATGGAGCTGGAGGTGATACGGTTGATCTCATCTCGTGGGATCGACTCAGGTAGCTCGTCCATGTTGTAATGAAAGGAGGGAAGCCTGTCCATCTGAATACCGTGCCTGGCAAGCCGTGTGGATATACGTCCATACCATGTGTCTACCCTACTCTCTACTAGCCATCTAGATGACAGCTTCGGTAGTCTCCAATGAGGTAAGGCCCAAACTCTATGGATGAATGTCACTGTTTGAAAGATGGCATCAACCTAGAGAGGTGTCGTGGCAAACTCTGCCTGTACTATCTCATGTGGGACTGAGAGTTATGTCATCAACCTATAGCACTATCTGTATCATAAGGTCAGCCACCCTCACCTCCTAGGATCGGTCTATGACGCATGTGATCTCATCAATGTAAAGTCCAAAAAGAGGTGGTGAAAGAGATCAACATTGCTTCACCCCTATCGTGCTCTTCATCCAATCTGATAAGCCTTTTGGGGCACGAACTCTCCCTCTAACAGACTCATATAGGCTCATCACACCCCAAATCAGAGTCTCTGGAATTTGCATCTCCTGTAGTCTGCTGATCATGCGGGATCGTGGGACCATGTCTAAGGCCTTCCGAAATTCTACAAAGCAAGCGCACACTTTCTGGCGTCTGGACCTCACCTCCTAAATGATAGCCCTCAGAGCGAAGATGTGATCTAGAGTGGAATGTTGCCTCCTGAATTCTGCCTATCCTAGAGTGGAATGTTGCCTCCAGAATCGTGCCTGTCCTAGTGCCCGTTGCCCCCAACCCTCTGTATGACTGCTGATTTCCCTCTCTAGTATTGATCCATAAATCTTGGCCAATGTGTAACCAAATATGAGGGTGCCGTAGTTCCCAGTATCCATGGGGTCTACTGCTTTGTGTATTAGTACAATAGTGGTAGTGTTCCAAGCAGGTGGGAAGCCGTGGAATACATCATGGTTGAACATTTGTGCTAGAATTTGTGCTAGGACCTCCTGCCCATGTGCAAAGTGCTCATTCCGTAGGCACTCATGAACCTATGCTTTCCGGGTTGTGTAGTCGACGGAGTGTAGCAGCCTGTGTAGTGAACAAATGACAGCTAGTGGGCCTGGACATAGAGGACATATCAAGTAGTGCCTACATTGGGACATCATAGCAAGAGCATGAACAAGTGTGGCACAGATCTGGATCTGTGATGGGAATAGGTGGCTTTCCTCCGATTAGAGTCCCCATCCAGGGGTCGTATCTCCTCCTCGAAATGATTTGATAATCTCATTCATCATGTGTGTGAGGAAGGCCTGCCTCTTACAATGTGTCAATCATCAAAAGATCTGTTGTGCCTTAGATGATGTCAAATGGCCCAAGGCTTGCTCCCATGTGAGGTGGGCTCTTGCCTCTCCGCACTTGTCATCAAACCATGGGTTTGAGGCATCTTCCCATCTCGGGCTCGTGCAAGTCGACTCATGGGGAAAGATCTGGTGTGGCAGCATCTTGTACCACTAAGAGAAGGGTGTCCGAGGTGTGGGCGAGGTCCATACCATCACTAAGTAGGGTTGGAAGCTCTCTAGCTAAGTGGCTCACATATACTGGTTCATTGGCGTGGTCAAAGTGGATCTGGACACGAGCATGTGTGGGAGGAGCTCTCCTTGTGGGTGGCATAGTAGCAGAGATATGGAAGGCTAGGTATGAGTGGTCAGCCCCGAGTGGGGGAGGGGGTACATTGAAGTCGTGTATCCGCCGTGAGGCAAAGGCTAATGGGCCCAATAGGTAGTCCACTGTACTTGTCCCCTCGTCATATTGTAAACAAGTGAGTCCCCTAGATGATGGCCATCTCTGGAGGCCATTATAGATGATCAAGTCATGGACTGAGCCCCCAACTCAAGTAGATGTCGCTCCTATCCTATCACACGTGGGGCATCTGTTGAGTGTCTAAGTATCCCGAGCTCTCTTGCATCTAGTTTTGGAACTATGCGGGGATCTCTCTCATATGCAAAGTCTAGTAGGCGCACTTGTTTTTCCCCTATCTATGCATTGAAGTTACCCAAAAGGAGGGTTCCTGCCTGGAGAACTCTATGATGTCATCATGTATCATCTCATATGGGGTGTGTCCCTTTGTAGTGACCTCACGTGCATAAGATGATGTGTCTGGGGGGAAGTAGGACAATGCAATGAAGATCAATTGGGCATATGGTAGTTGGAGAGAGAGCATCTACTAATTGGAGAGAGAGAGAGAGAGAGAGAGAGAGAGAGAGAGGGGGGGAGGGGGGGGGGGGGGCGGGGGGGCATGTGATGGGACTCGGTAGGGTGAGGTGAAAGAAAGAGAGAAAGAACGGAAGAAAGGAAGAAAGTTATCAATGTGTGAGAGAGAGAACCTAAATGTAAAGGACAACAAGGGGAAGTCCTTGGCCATCAGCCAATCGGTCGGTTATCCATCTGAGTGATGAGACCTATGTATGTTGTCTGTGGGACCAACTCCACCAATCGGCTCAGGATAGATGAGAGGAGCTCTCCTAATCACAGCTCTGGATCTAGTGAGAGCGGGCATCGTCAGGGAGAAAATCAGTGATGAATTGCTATTAATGTTCAGCATGATCAATTTGTCCTGGTCCCTCCCTCCTTCTGTGCAGTCTCCAAGAGGTAGCTCATCGCTTAACAAGTGCTACCAACACTCCAAGTGGTCCATCTCCCCACATCAAATAGAGACATGTCTACAATCCTCATGTAGGTGTCCACTGGAGTTCGAATTTGTCAAAGTTGTGCACTCTAGTGTTCTACTATGTATAGCCCTGCTGCCCCTGGCGTGGGTCACCGAATAAAAAATCTATGATCGTCCTCTGACTGCTCTTCTCTATGCTCACATGCACTGATCTCTATGTCTTTGGGAAAATTGGCTGATTGGGATGTGCCAAGAACTCTCTGAATTGGGCCAAAACCACTACTGAATAGACAGTGGATGCTGTCCATAGATTTCATAGTACATGGGGCATTTGAATGCAAAGTGCTCCCCAATCTTTGTCTCTTGCATATATCATAAAGTGGCTGATCCATCTCTAATGTGGAATTCCCTTTTCCCATCACGTGTCTCAATCCATATCCTATGAGAAGATATCTGGAACTGCCCAATTGAGATCTTCTTTGCATATGAGATCTACAAGCAATGATCTTTGTCGAGGCGAGTTTTACTAAAAGCTCAGGAGGCGCTAGCCAATTCTTGTACGTGTGGAGCTGTAATAAATCCTCTCCAACAACTTGATTCACCTTGTGGGAGGTGAGCACTCTACTATTAGAACTTGCAAGTCTGAATACTTCCCATTTGCTAATTTCTTCAGTCCTTCTCTCCATATCTTTTTCTATGATTTCTTCAGTCCTTCTCTCCATATCTTTTTCTATGATAATAACATCTTTTTCTTTCCCTTCTCTCTCATGGAGGTCCTTGAAAACTTTATCATGTCTTCCCATGTCACTTCCCCACTTGTATTTTTTCTCCGTGTAGCTTTTGGAAGAACTTTATGGGATTAGGGTGATTCAAAAGTTGCCAAGAAAGAGGGCCACAAAGGACCGCATACGGCAAGCCCACTAGTGTGAACAAGCAAGCTTAGGCTTTACAGCAGATCCCACAGCTTAAGGAAAGAAGACAACTAGAGCCCCCTCAGAGCATCACTAGACTGTTGAGGGAGAGATTGTCTTCGACCTCCCAGTAGAGCCTCCAGAGGCAGAGGCCCAGAGTACTCAGGTAGCTTCACAGAGGCAAGACACACCAGAGCCATACTTTGATGTGAGGGAAAGGAGTTGGTAGGGTGACATGTGAAAGAGATGAGTCAATATGGTGAGGCCGTGTTAGCATTAGCTGGAAAGCTGAAGAGAAGGTGTTAAAAGATAGGTGTGAAGGGGAGACTTCTGCGTGGGGGTGAGAGGTATGAGCGCAGGTGTGGTGAGAAAGGTTGAGTTGAGAGAGGTGGAGAGGCACGTAGCCAATGTGATGGGAAGAGCAGTGAGTTAAGACAAAGGTGGAGGCAAGTAGCCAATGGCATGGAAAGAGAGGGGGAACATAGAGTCAAGGGTGAGTGCAAAGAAAGATGGGGGTGTAAGGCGAGAGAGAGGAGGGTTGGTAGCTGTGTAGGGCGAGAGAGAGGAAGGATTGTCATCTGTGAATGCAAGGAAGAGGGGGATTGGAGGGTGAGAGAGAGGGAGGTTGTCAGCTATGTAGGAAGAGGAGATCATGGGGTGGGTAGAAGGGGGCTAGAGAGTACACATGGGAGTAGGCTAGAGTATGGACAAGGGAATAGGAAGAAGCCAAGCGGGAGGAAATGGGCAGTCATGAAAGAAAAACGGAGGAGATGGGAGAAATGAAAAGGAAGATTAGATAAAACTCATCATGTTTTTGGAGCTTAGTCCTTGAGTACAACCACAAGGATATTTTTACTTTTTCATTTTTCCACTTGATTTTTCCAATAGAGAGGAAGGGGAAACAAGGTAAAGCTCAATATGATGTAAATTGATATTGACTCTTCATAAAAGAGGCATGTTAATCGGTGTAGATTTGATCCCAACAGCCACACCAGAATTTTGGGTGTTCATTGCGCTTTGACCCCCATTGAGGTTTGTTGTCTCTGTGCCAACATGGACTTAGGTAGAACAGAATGTGTGTGTAGAGTAGCGGCAAAGCTCCGCTTATACTTGCATAAGGCTAGAAATAATCCCTCTTAGAAATCCAACTTGCATGTTCTACATGCAAGTTCTACATACGACTCCTACATGCAACTCCTACATACGACTTGTATATGCGAGTTCTACATGCAAGTTCTACATACGACTTGTACATGCGAGTTCTACGTACGGGTACATGCGAGTTCTACATGCAACTCCTACATACAACTTCTACATGCAAGTTCTACATGTAGAGAGAGAATGTGTTACAACTCCTACATACAACTTCTACATGCAAGTTCTACATGTAGAGAGAGAATGTGTTACAACTTCTATATGCAAGTTCTACATGTAGAGAGAGAATGTGTTACAACTCCTACATGCGAGTTCTACATGTAGAGAGAGAATGTGTTACAATTCCTACATGCAGAGAGAGAAGCTCTCTAACTTGTATAAATACCCCATAATGGAATGAAGCCCACACTCTTTGGGGCATTGTGTTGAGTTCTACTTTGGTATTTCAAGCAATTGTCTCAAGTGTCCATGCTTTCTTGCACTTCACGTCCAAAAGCATGTCCTAACCTTGCAACTCCTCCTCCCCTCTCCTTCAACCTTGCAACCCATCCTCTCCCTCTCCTCCTCCCTCCTCCTCCTCCCTCCTCCTCCTTCTCCTCCTCCTCCTCTGTCCTCCTCCCTTCTCCTCCTCCTCCTCTCTCCTCCTCCCTCCTCCTCTTCCTCCCTCCTCTCTCTTCTTTCCCCTATGCTCTTACACCTTCTTCCTCTCCCACTCCTATGCTCCCCCTAAACCCTTTGTTCCTCAACCCTTAAACTCCATGATCTACGAGGGAGACGAGTTCTCCACCATGTACTCTATCCTGAACCTTGGATCCTCCTTCTAACCCTGGAACCTCTCTAAACTTGGAACCTCCTTCTAAACCTTGGAACTCCTTCTAACCCTGGAACCTCCTTCTGAACCTTGGAACTCCTTTTAACCCTGAAACCTCCTTCTAAACCTTGGAACCTCCTTCTAAACCCTTAAACTCCTCCTAAATCCTGCAACCCCCAATGAAGGCAAAAGCCTTCATTACCTCAATCATGATGATACATGTTCCTTTTACACATGCATGCACTTTGTTTGCTTACCACACTTAAGCCTACGTCTCTCACCGGAACACGACTCGAGGTCCTAAGCTACACATATACTACAACCGACAACCCCGATATATCTGTAGGTGACAAAAAGCTTCGGAACCCTGCATACTGAGAATACCCAGCTCTTCCTATGAAAGCAGTAGGAAAGAGACAACAAGGTTGAATATGAAGCATGTATGAGCAATAGATTAAATGGGAGAAGGGGATGATTAGGAAGGTGAGAGCATTACACAAGAAAAGGGGGATGTAGTATGGTTGTAGCATGATAGGTCTTTTACTTAACTTTTCATGACCCTGAGGCACAACGGACGTTTGCAACCCCAATTGTATATGGCCTTCCACGGTTTTGACACACAAGTCTGATACCATCACCCAACTCGGTTCCCTTTGTCTTTAGTTGCACTGTGAAACACATTGTCTCTTCTTAGCTCTTGGGCTTGCTTCCCGTCAGCTTGCTCTTTACATTCGCTTCATGTTTGTTGCCCCATTGTCGTGTGGGCTGACACCCCGTTCCCCATTCTCAGCACTTGATGTCTTGGGCTAGCTCCCTAGTCTCGGGCTGGGCATGTCCTTCCTTGGAGGGCCCTCCTTGGTTCGTTTCTTGGCATGTCCCTCCCTAGAGCGCCTCCTTGGTTCATTTCTTGGCAAGTCTTTACCCAAATGGCCTTTTCGGTTCCTTCGTACTACACACCCCTTCCTAGGCTAACGCTTAGCTCCCCACAGAAGGCACGTCTCTACTCGTATTTTACCTTTCATCCTTTGGTTCCTCCGACCCTTGAGCCAGTCCCTCCATGGACAGCTCCTCGTGGTCTGGCACCAATACGCAAGCTCACTCCCCATGCATAGCTCCTTAGTCCTTGAGTGTGTCCTTGCTTGGAAGCATGTTGGAAAACCACTAGATGGTGCCAAGTGGCAGCCAAAGGAGCGCCGAGTACGGAGGGTTCCACACCCCTGCCTCATAGCCATGCAGCCTCCTCAATAGCCAAAAAGATCGGGCTAGGATAGTGAGGAGGGTCTCAAACCCTATATATATCCAAGGAATCTTCAATGCCACTATTGCATATGGGACTTCTCCCCACTGTCCACGTGTCATCTGTGCACCAAGGGACCTCAATACCCCTCCAATATATCCATATTACCAAGATGCCACCGCGAGGAGGTTCAGGACCACACACCAAGGCCCATATGTCACATGCACCCCTGCACTTGGGTGCAAGGTGACACACTGGCTACATCGACAAGTGTATTATAATTCCCAGATAGGAGATTTTGTCGTATGCTGTGACCCCTTTGTGAGCCCTTGTCTAGGGACAGTCAGGCACAAGCTACGTAGGTCAGTCTCTCAGCCTTAGGTCAAGTCAATAGTCAGTTCTTGTTCACTAGTACCCACTGGAGAATAGTAGGTTAAGTGTTTCCATCTTATAGTTTAGGTCTTAGCCTAGGTTAGGAGTCCCTTTAGGGTCCCCAAAGGCTGGACAGGTAAGCAGGGAAGGCAGCCTGCAAAGGCTGCCCAAAAACTCCCCTGGCAAATGAGCCAGGGAGGGCTTTTTATAGGCTGGTTGTAGGCCAGCCAGTCTGTAAAACAGACTGAGTCAGTCTGTTTACAGACTGGGCTGGCTCAGTCCAGCGCTATAAAAGGGCCCCTTGGCTGCCCTGTTTTCTCATTCAGTTTGCTCCTGCCTTCAGTCCTCCTACAGCTCCACTTCAGCCTCCTGTGCAGCCCCTAAGATCCTCAGATCTGGCCCTGCTCTAGCCTCAGTCCCTTGGCCATCAGTTCAGCCTGATCTGAAGGTGACCACGCAGCACAACAGTCGGAGGTTTGGACCAGCAAACAGAGAGAGGTTTGGACACCGTTTCCTCAGCTTTCTCAGCTCTCTTTTACAGTTTACACAGCTCACTCTCAGCTCTATATTTCCGTCATCTCTCAGTTCTCTCATAGGATCTATCACTTCTAGCTTTTCACTCTCTCACTCACGCAGTAACCCTGCATTCCGCCAGACAGCACAAGCCTCTTCCTTGCCTTGCAGAAGCGTCCTACATCGTCAGTGTGGAAAGCATCAAGGTCTCGGTATTGGTCGGCGTTGCCTCTCAGGTCTTTGGGTCTGCTATACATGTGCACAGTGAGCTCTTCAGAAGCGTGTTCCGTGCTCTCTTGAAGAGTGTTCTTTGTATTTCTCAGTTCTCCAAGTATAAAGCGAATTCTCCCCTGATTGGGGGAGGGGGCCCTCAGTGGGTACAAGGACCCAATCGGTTGTCGACTTTACTCTCTCTCTACCCTCATCTCCTTCCTCTCTCTATGGTAAACAACGCTCATTCCTCGCTAAAGGTTTAAAGAAGGTCTTGCTGTGAATTACACGATCAGATGACCGTTGCATGTTACATTGGTATCAGAGCTTCGGTCTATATCCAGCTTGACTACCGCGAGTGTATGGTTGTGCTGAGATCCGGAAAGGACACACAATCAAGCACCATGGAAGAGATGATGCTGAACGGGGGAAAGCCCAAGCAGGTCCAGAAAGATTCCAAAGTCCCGCAGCAGTCAAACAACACAGCGGGTAAGGATCAGAAGGACAACCAGTTCCAAAAGAAAGACGGCCAGGCTTCTGGTCAAAAGAGGGAGTCCAAGCCAAAGATGACTCCGGATGAGAAGGCTAAAGTGGGTATTACAGGAGGCTATCTACATCCCGACGAGCAAAAGCGATACCACCAAGAACATCGTTGGGCATGGCAAGAAGGATTGTCCGAAGTGGCTTGCCGAAAAGGATGCAAAAGCACTTACTTCGTTCGTCGCTAATGTATTGGCTCTTCCAGCTCCACCTCCATCCTCAGCTACGAATGCCGTCTTCCCTGCTTTGAACGCCGTTCCCACGGTGGTCTTTCAAGGTAAGAAGGAGGGCGACTTCTCAGATTAAAAGAAGGCGCTCATTCAAGCGTATGGCACAGCTAACGGGCATTAGTTTATTGTCCTGTTCAATATGGGGAGTTCAGAAGATGCCATCTCCCCTCAGCTTGCCCAGACAGTGGGGTGCACCTTGGTGCCTCACGAGCTTGCAGTGGACGGCGGCTTGCGCACACAAGGCCATCCAGTTCACTTTTTCAGTTCAAAAGGCCATGTTTACGCGGGATTTTATATTAACTCCTTTGATGGGGTGCGACATGATCCTCGGGATCCAGTGGTTCCGTGAGCATGTTCCGACACCTGATTGGCGGCAAGACACCTTCACGATTGTGGAAGGTTTACCTTAGCCCGCTGTGATACGTGGTGATCGAAGCATACCAAGGATTCCATTAATCTCTCATATTCAAGCAGGTCGCGCCGTCCGCAAGGGTGCCATGTGTGCACTTGTCTATGTCCAGTGCCAGATCACTGCAGTTCAAGTCGCTCCTCCGATGGGGCAAGCAATGGTGGATCTACTCCAAGAGTTCAAAGACATCATGCTCCGGGATGATCTGCCACCCCAGCTACCTCCCAACCGACCGGAAGACCATCGCATCGATCTACTTCCAGACTCGACACCTCCAAGTAAGTTCCCTTATCGACTTTCAAAGTCTATGGAGGGGGAGTTAGAGCATCAATTGTCTCAATTACTACGCGCAGGGTTTATTAGATCTTCTTCTTCGCCTTTTGCTGCACCCATTCTATTTGTGGCAAAGAAGGATAAGTCCGCATGACTATGTGTCGACTACAGAGCACTCAACAAACTTACAGTAAGCAACAAGTTTCCTATGCCCCGCATCGAGTACATCTTGGAAAGACTCAATGGTGCAAGATTTTTTTCAAAGATTGACCTCAAGAGTGGCTACCATCAAGTCTGGATTTTTGAAGCTGACATCCCAAAGACAGCTTTCCGAACTGAGTGAGCTCATTACGAGTTCGTCGCCATGCCCTTTGGTCTGAAGAATGCACCTCCAACATTCAACAAGATGATGTCCCGGGTATTCGCAGAGTATATTGGGAAGTGCATGTTCATCTTTCTCGATGATATCCTTATCTTTTTCGCGATAGCCGAGCAGCATATTAAGGATGTGCGATGTGCCCTACAGTTATTACGTGATAACCAGCTATATCTCAACGCAAAGAAAAGTGAATTTGGATTGCTGGAAATTCAGTATTTGGGCTACATCATTAGTGCTCAAGGGATTCGATTGGACCCTGAGAAGATCCAAGCTATCACAAGTTGGGCTGTCCCCACGACGGCCCAGGAGATACGATTCTTTGTGGGTTTGTGTCAAGCATACAGCTCGCACATGGAGGGTTTCTCAACATACGCAGCCCCTCTTACAGATTTACTCAAGGGGGTAAAGACACGCAGACAAAAAGTTCAAGTCACTGACAAAGCTTTGCAAGCCTTCCACGACTTGCAACGGTTGGCCACGACAGCACCAGTTATGAAGATCGCCTCTTGGGATGATCCATTTTTGGTAATCACAGACGCTAGCAATGTCGCCATAGGGGCAGTTTTACAGCAAGAAGATAGGCCTGTGGCATACTACAGTAGAAAGCTTAACGATGCCGAAAAGAACTATTCAGTGTATGATAGAGAGCTCCTCAGTGTCATCCAGGCACTAAAACATTGGAAGCCTTTCCTATACGGACGGACTTTCACGGTGAAGACAGATCACCAAGCCCTTAAGTGGCTTCAGACAATGCCTAGTACGCAATGGAGTGATCGGCAGCAGCGGTGGAGTCAGATATTCCAGCAATTTGGGGGAATGATCGAGTACGTTCCCGGCAAAAACAACTTCGTTGCAGACGCTCTTAGTCGGAAAGGTTTCATCTAGACCATTGAGCAAGCCACTGTGCTCGAAATCAAAGGAAAGGATCTTGATAGCATGAAGGCACAGTACGCGGAGTCAGCAGAGTTTGGCACCTAGTTCCATTTAGCCACGACGCTTGCTCCAGGCCATTACTCATTAGAGGACGGTTGGCTTTTCTATAAGAAAAGGTTATGTGTACTCAAAGACAAACGACAGTTGCTTCTTCATGATGCCCATGACGCCCTTACTGGTGGTCACAGAGGTATCAACGGGACTTTGGAGAAGTTAGAGCGCTATTTCTATTGGCCAAAGATGCGGAAGGACGTATACGGCTATGTTCAGAATTGTCAAATATGCCAAAAGATCAAGGTTTCCCACAAGAAAGCGACAGGCTTACTTATGCCATTGCCCATCCCCGATGGTCCTTTCCAGGACATAGGTATGGATTTTGTGGGACCACTTCCAGCATCCACAGGTACGCGTAATACTCAATGTCTTACTATTGTTTGTCGCTTTAGTAAATAGTGTATGCTCATTTCCTGCAAACAAACGGCCAGCGCTGAAGATGTAGCTCATTTGTTTATCAAATATTGGTATCCCATTGGAGGGTTGCCAAAGACCATCACATCCAACAGGGACTCTAAGTTTACATCTAACTTTTGGCGAGCCTTGTTTGATAATTTTGGTACTAAGCTGCAAATGTCCAGCGCTTTCCATCCGCAATCGAACGGCGAGACGGAAAAGTATAATGGTATGGCATTTGATATTTTGAAATCATATTGTCATGATGCTCAGGGAAAGTGGGAGCAGTTTCTTCTGCTTGTGCAGGCCATTTTGAGCGATACCTATTCTTTGAGTATTGGTTGCACACCTTATGAAGCGGCGTTTGGACGGCGATTTACCTCACTCCTCACCCAGATGGTGTCTCCATGTCTTGAAGCCAACAAAACCACCGAATCCATGGCAGAGATTACGGAGTCCGTGAAAAGCCGCATCGCCAAAGCTCAAGCATCGTATACACGCCAATCTAATAAATCCAGACGAGATGTCCAGTATAAAGAGGGTCAATGGGTGTATTTACGCATTATCAAGCAACGATTGAAGCAGGTGGGCAAGCGATGCCCTAAGCTGTCCTTCAGGAGCTTCGGACCATTCCCTATTATTCAAAAGAACAACGATGTCTCAATGAAGTTACGCCTACCAGACAGTTGGACTATGCACAACGTGTTCCATGTGGCTTGGTTGAAGCCATATTTTGGGCCTCCTCTTTCAGAGATTTCCGACGAGCAACAACCTGAAGTTCTTGATGAAGCCGAAGTTTTGCAGCCAGAACAGATCCTTCTTCATAAATTCAAGCATGGGTCAGGACGCAGGATCCGGGAGTTTTACACCAAGTTCCGGGATCGAGGTACCCATGAAGCAGTGTGGTTGGACAAAGATTTTTTCCAAGAGTTTCCCCAGATATTGGCGGACTACTTGGAAGCAATGAACCTACCGCCAAGTTAAGAAGGAGGGAATGTCACATGCACCCCTGCACTTGGGTGCAAGGTGACACACTAGCT
Organism: Dipteris shenzhenensis; assembly: GCF_047967505.1. Lineage (NCBI taxonomy): Eukaryota > Viridiplantae > Streptophyta > Polypodiopsida > Gleicheniales > Dipteridaceae > Dipteris > Dipteris shenzhenensis. The sequence goes on from NC_141599.1 coordinate 2,592,318, forward strand.
ACATCGACAAGTGTATTATAATTCCCAGATAGGAGATTTTGTCGTATGCTGTTACCCCTTTGTGAGCCCTTGTCCAGGGACAGTCAGGCACAAGCTACGTAGGTCAGTCTCTCAGCTTTAGGTCAAGTCAATAGTCAGTTCTTGTTCACTAGTACCCACTGGAGAATAGTAGGTTAAGTGTTTCCCTCTTATAGTTTAGGTCTTAGCCTAGGTTAGGAGTCCCTTTAGGGTCCCCAAAGGCTGGACAGGTAAGCAGGGAAGGTAGCCTGCAAAGGCTGCCCAAAAACTCCCCTGGCAAATGAGCCAGGGAGGGCTTTTTATAGGCTGGTTGTAGGCCAGCCAGTCTGTAAAACAGACTGAGTCAGTCTGTTTACAGACTGGGTTGGCTCAGTCCAGCGCTATAAAAGGGCCCCTTGGCTACCCTGTTTTCTCATTCAGTTTGCTCCTGCCTTCAGTCCTCCTACAGCTCCACTTCAACCTCCTGTGCAGCCCCTGAGATCCTCAGATCGGTCCCTGCTCTAGCCTCAATCCCTTGGCCATCAGTTCAGCCTGATCTGAAGGTGACCACGCAGCACAACAGTCGAAGGTTTGGACCAGCAAACGAGGTTTGGACACTGTTTCCTCAGCTTTCTCAGCTCTCTTTTACAGTTTACACAGCTCACTCTCAGCTCTATATTTCCGTCATCTCTCAGTTCTCTCATAGGATCTATCACTTCTAGCTTTTCACTCTCTCACTCACGCAGTAACCCTGCATTCCGCTAGACAGCACAAGCCTCTTCCTTGCCTTGCAGAAGTGTCCTACATCGTCAGTGTGGAAAGCATCAAGGTCTCGGTATTGGTCGGCCTTGCCTCTCAGGTCTTTGGGTCTGCTATACATGTGCACAGTGAGCTCTTCCGAAGCGTGTTCTGTGCTCTCTTGAAGAGTGTTCTTTGTATTTCTCAGTTCTCCAAGTATAAAGCAAATTCTCCCCTGATTGGGGGAGGGGGCCCTCAATGGGTACAGGGACCCAATCGGTTGTCGACTCTACTCTCTCTCTACCCTTATCTCCTTCCTCTCTCTATGGTAAACAACGCTCATTCCTCGCTAAAGGTTTAAAGAAGGTCTTGCTGTGAATTACACGATCAGATGACCGTTGCATGTTACACCATATTTCCAACAACCTCCATGGGCCTATCACCACGAGAGAACTGGCTAGCCGATAAATGCTGAAGACCTGCTAAGGGCTAGATCAGCCCAGAAACCTGACCACCCACACAGAGGTCGTGGTCAGCTAATAATGTTGACCACCCACACACACAAGGCTAGATCGACCGATCAAATTTCTAGACAGTTCATCATTCACAAGATACCACCGTCAAAGTCTGAACTAGCACATTGCAGCCAAGCACCTGTAGGCTGCCACCTCCCGCGAGTGTGTAGAGACTCCGTTCAATTCCTAGCAACGATTGTTTGTTACCTTAGCATAGAATAGTCGCAACTGCAGTCAGGACATATGCGTGGGTCATCCCGCTGTCCCACGTGACACGCAATTACTTTCATTTAACCAGGTGCAGCAGCCGCCTTGAAGTCGCAGTTTAGTCACAGTAAATGTCGCGCCAGTACATGTGTCACAGCCACAGTCCGCAGGCCAACCACCTGCTCTGATACCATGTTGGAAAACCACCAAATGCTACGCAGTGCAGCCAAAGGAGCACCGAGTACGAGGGGTCCCACATCCTCGCCTCCACTCGATCTTGTGAACTGGCCTGTTCACATGGCTCATCAATGGGAGTCACAGTTCATAAAGATACGAGCATTTGACTACTTTGGACTACTTTATGCAACTGCAATTTTGCCCGAGCCTACTTACACATGAGGGGCTCCTCCTTGACCCCTCTCTATGAAGCTATCCATCCAGCCACACGTTCCCAATACGTTCACGGTTCACGGTGTGCTCTTGAAGGTTTGGGTCATCCTCTTGACTCCTTTGAGTAGCCTTCCGTGTGACTAGTCGGTGCACCACATAGACACAGTTCACAAGTCTGCACACTGTCGTAGATCAAGGTCTGTCACTGTTCCCGACATTCATTCCATGCTCTCATGACCTTAAAAACGTTTGCTATCTTGTGGGTGCTCCTGCTATAAGATTGCAAGATGGAGATGCAAAGAGATTTGTATTCCAAGAGAGTATTTCAGAAGAAATAGAATGCTAGAAGGGAGCTTTGTTTGCAGTTCTCTTTAGAGTCACCTCGGGTAGGAGATCTCATATCTTTCCACATAGTAGTAGTTGTAACATGGAAAGGGAGATCGGTCCATTGGTCGTAACACCACTAAACAGTCACGGTAGTTAACTTTTGGTGTTTGTGACACTATACCCTTACTTGAAAGAATTGATATCCTCATCAATTGAGGTTGTGTACAGGGTTTGACAACTATTGCCAATTTCATGCCTTAATCCCAAAAGCCTATCCCCCAAACAAGCTGACTTGAATGATTGGCCACACATGATGGACGCACACTTGCACAAAAGCCTAATCTCAATTTAAGAATGCCCGAATGAGTCGCCACGCACCCGCTATGCTACGTCGAACCCCTACATTCTCATCGCATGCTCCTTATAATGGGGTACTTACAATAAATAGTGAGGGGGATTCCTATCTAACCACCTTATTACACACGGGAGCGGATGCATTTACATTTGAGCGCCTTGGGCGCAGATCCAGCATTTCACTACCATTGTCATGGGATGCCTTTGATGAGCATAGGACCTATGTAAATACAGGCACAAGGCCATGCCTTCCATAGATCTTTCTTTTGAATGTGCGTTTGGACTGGGAAGTTCCATGAAATGTTACTTTTACTATTTGTCAAGTGTTCTCCCAGCCAGAACTTCCACCCCACATGGGTTATTGATCCTCCACCTTCTTTATAGGAGGACACATCCCATGCCCCCGACCCTCCATAGATTCAAGTGGATGATATTCTCGTTTTAGTCGTGGACACAGAGGTCCAGTTCAGGAGGGGCCATCCAGTGCCTCTCTTCCTGCCAGAGACACCTCAGATCCACCTATGGACCAGTGGTGAATGATATTCAGAATCTTGGCCCTTCTCTGGGGCAACCCCTTGCCTCTTTTGCTCTTTGGTCTACTTCTATCAACAAAGGCAAGGGCGTCGCCTCTCCTTTACCTTCTTCGAGTGTGGGGATTCTTTGTACTCCTCTGCCAAGCTTGATTCATAGGAACTCCTTCTTTGTACTAGCAGATTTAATTGGGGAGGAGTTTGTACCCTCCACTTTTGGAAATGCTATTCTGGGAATCCCTATTGACAGAGCTTCCCCCTCTGCAAGTGTAGGGGTTCTTTCTCCTATGGATTTTCCTCCCCTTGGTAGGAGGGAGTCCACACAGGAGAGGTTTGTTTCAACACAACCACGTTGGGTAAGGTATTCCACCCGACGATCATTCCTTCTAGAGCTCAGTAGATTATCCTCATGATTGGGGGACATAGAGTTGGCTTTATCAATCTTTACATCCCCAAGGATAGAGGGGACTGTGCTCTTATGTGGAAGGAGCTGCTCTCTTGGATCCCCATTGCAGATTCATGGGTTATTGAAGGTGACTTTAACATGGTTGAGTTGCCTTGAGCAGTGTGAGGAATGTCTTGCAGGTATCGATCATGGGTCAAGGAATCCCTTGGTTACATAGCCCACCACACTAGTTGGCAGTGGGCACCTGGTCTCAGGTTACCATAGGTAGTGAGTCTGATCCAAAGAGAAGAAAGCTACAAGACAATTCAATATTGTCCTTTATTGCTTCACATATAACTTCCCTCGATTCCCATCACCCAGTGCCATTGATAGTTTCTCCATTGACACACATTTATCTTTCTTCCCCCTTTTCTTCCAACCCTTCTCTTTCACCCCCTTCCCCCCTTTCACTTTGGATGCTTGCTACCCGCCACCAATTAGCGAGTTTAATTTTAAGTGTTCTTCACTCCTTTATGGAATCTAGGAGGTTTGTGTAGCTGTGGGGGTAATATGAAGTCCACTTGTGTTTTCTACTGTGTTAACCTGAACATCATTTTGCTACAAGAGATTGAGTTTGGAAACGAGGATGTGTCTTAGCTTAATTTATCCTCTTCTCAATAGTTTTATGAGGCATTTTAGTGGCGTGTACTAGCAAATGGCAGACACTGGTATTAGGCAATGGTGTTCTCATTTGCAGTTAGGGTAGCTGCCCTGTTGCTTGTTGTTTATGTTTTTATTGAAGGATCAGTTATAAGTGTTTCTAAAGTTAAAGTCTCTTCAAAACAAATGACTTTTTGGTTGCATTTAACTGCGGAGATGATCTGCTGTCTTTGGCTTTGTGCTCCCCATACTTGGTCTAACTTCTATTCGCATTGGTGGCAGCATCAAGCTGCTGCTTGATATTATCATCCCCAACCCCAACCACATGCCCACCCCCCTTCCACTCCTTCACACCTCTTCCTCTCCTCCTCTCACTTTCTTGGACGTCATGTGCTGTTGCATTGTTGGCTTAGTCATTGTTCCCTCAAGCTTTGTTGATGCATCTTGATGTTCTTGTGCCGGAGCTCTGCATGCACATTAGCGTTTGAGGACAATGGCAATTTGCAAGATCAAACCCCATATGGGAGCAAAATGTTTGCATCTTTTCCGGTTGATTTTTATGTTTGTGCTTCTCTCATTCGTGACTGTGGTGGTCTTTGTCTTTTGAGGAACCTCAAGATTATCACGGTGCCTCTTGCAGGTCTGTGGCACCTCTTTCTAAAGGCGCCTGCAGGAGGTTCTTTTGTTCAATGTGCAGCCCGATATCCTTCAAATCTCTATTGGGTGTGAGCCCTTTTGAATAGCACTAGGTTGTGTGCAACATCACTCTTGTGGTTCTAGTTTTTACAGTTAGATTGTAAATTGGACCCACCTGGGTGCTTCAGCTTGGTCCTTACATTCCCGGCTTCATTTGGAGGTGATCATTCCATTCTTTGAGATGTTGAAGGCCTTATTTGAACTCCCTCCTGAACGTGTCCTCTCCCCTCAAGGCTGTTATTTACATCAGGTTTGATTTGCTAAAGCATTTTGGCCTTTGGCATCATAAAGTTAAGTTGATAGGCAATGGAAGGTTTTTCTATTTGCTACTTGAACTAGAAATTGGGATTGTGAGGCCTGTTTGTTCATATTTTGAAGCCTCTCTTACCACCAGAGAGCAGAACATTGGATATATTCCAATTGTTTATAGTTTAGGAGTCAAGTTGCATGTGTATTGTGGGTCTCCTGAAGAGGCCTTCTGCCACCTGTTCATTCCATTTTCTTTTTGAAGGATCCTTTGTAGAGGTTTGTTCCTTGATTTGTCCAAGTTAGCACTTCACTCTTATGACATTGGTTTGTTAAAGGAATCTGCACTTGTTTTGCCAAGCTATTTCCTTTGATTTGAGACAAAGTATATTATATTTTTCGGAAAAACTAGAGAAAGGGTGATTTTTTTTTTGGCTTTGTTTTTGAATTCTAGGATCGCTATGGAAGAACAGCACTTATTTGGGCAGCAGATTGTGGCCATCTTCATATTTGCGAATCTCTCATCCGATTGAATGCAAACATCAATACAGCAGATTCACACACCGGGAGGTAAATCTTATGGTGTATCGTACGTCTATTGTTAAATTGTGAGTTGCAACATTTTCATTTATTTGATTTGTATAGAGTCAGACCGAATGTGAACAAAAGTCTTAATTTCTAGGCTAACATTGATTTTATTTTGCAGAACTGCTATACATTGGGCTGCAAGAACAGGAAGCTTGCCAATTGTCCGTATCCTTTTGGGGTACTAGTAACATGTCATTTCTTGTGATAGCACTGTTCCAGCCAGATTCACAAATGATAAAGATATAGTATTTTTTATCACGTATTTTGCTAGAAGGTGGTAGTAAATGAAATCTGGACTAACACCCCACCTCTCCCTTTTGGTGCCACAAGCACAAATTTTGGGACTCGTAATCTCCTTGTTCCATCCCTCAAAAGAGAAAAGGTGATACACAATCAGCTATGTGTGAGGCTACTGATGCGAAAGAGAGACTGTCTGTTTTGCAGCAGATACCAACGCATTGTCTAAGGTAGCCTCAAAGTAGGAATCAATAGTTTGTGTGATGGGCTATGCCACAATAGGTTCCTTGATCTGCGTAAATGTAGAAAAGTATTGTAAACCAAGCCTTGGCAAATTGTGTCGCTCTGTGGTTTTCTTGTAGCACTCCTTACCTTGCTGCCAAATTGAGTACAAGGTGTAGATAGTGTCTAACCAAACATTGACTAGGCCATACATCATACAACTTAGAAATGCCATGCTGTGATGCTGGCCGTTGTCTGCTAGACATTGGCTTGGTATCTCATGTGGCATGACGTAGAATGTTGCAAAATGAGCCATTGAAGTTATTTCATGCATCCAATCAGCACAATGCAATATACCAAGTTATGTTCGGTAGGACCAGCTTAATCACAAGGGCCTTACTTGGAAGGGAGAGGTCACCTATTGCTTAGTGTGTATAAGTTGATCCCAACTTGGCACCCCTAATAATAATTAGTATTTCATGTGGGGACTCAATGAAATCCCAAGGTCTCACCCCAAGTGAGAGAGATCTTTATCTTTGTGTAAAAGATAATTGATTTATGTCAATTGATCCTAGGTTGTAAAGGCAAAGCACTAACTGATCAAGAGGAGTCAATTCTCTCTAGGCTCTTCACAAAAAAAGTTAAGTCGTCTATGAACTCAGTCCAACAGCTCCTCCCGTACCTGATCAAGAGGCACCTCTCGATTAGACATGCCTGGTGTAACTTCAAAAAGTTGTCCATAGACTCTATGACAAAGAGAAATAGGAATGATGCTAGCAGGCACCCGTGAGACGAGTGGAATGTGGAAGCAAGAAGGCCTTCCTGTGTGGCTTGCAATGAAAAACTAGCTGGAGTTGCACGCATATAAAGCTGAGGCTCCTTTGATTCAGTGTCATAAGAATCCCAAGATCCTTTTGGTGTCCTTCATAAAAGCATAAACCACCTTATGGTCTGTCCTTCTCGAAATCCATGAGTAGGATTGTGAGAGGCTGTATCGCAATGGAATTAATAAAACTGAAGGCATAAGTGGCCAATCATAATGCCATTGTATTGTTTGACTCTATCAACATCAATTTCAAACTGGTAAAAAGACTCACACTCAAAACCAGTCCATTTGACTATGCTTATATAGTTAGAATGCTGGATGGAAGTCCAAGAAAAGTGTGGGACTGAAGCGTCACACAGATGGAATTACACATCCAAGACTATGGGGAGAATATTATCTTCAAATCACCAGACTTGTTTATGTAAATAGCTCTTAGAATGGTGCGATAATCTTGTTTTGGATGGGCAAAAACACATCTATCAGTTTTTAAAACTAGTTTGTCGTAGATTCTTCAGGGTGAGAAGGATCTATGTCAAGGTCCTTTAATCTTGACTATTGAGGTTTGAAAAACCCGAGTCTCTATTCAAGTAATGCATTGGTTGAGTGGTGTGAGGATGCATTAGCAAACCCTTGAGCTATCCAAGGCGGGGGATGGCTTTGTTTTTTTCCTTCCAGAGAAACAACTTTCTATTAATGCTTGAGAAAACCGACCATACAAATTAGCAATCCATGAGGTGTTGAACACTGGAAAACAAAGAGAGAACTCGTTGTCAACCAACTTGTCTTCCGAGAACCCAGGTCACTACCTAGGGAATCTCTGAGACAGGGGCTAGCAACTAGGGTGGGGGAATACACATCTAGTGAATGCCTCAATCTAAGACATAAAAAACACCTGCAGGCCAAGCTTTGCAGAAACACACCTATCTCTTGACGGTCGCTCTATATTCCGATGTCCCGCGCTCCCAAATGGCATGCAAGGTATAGTTGATGTCCTGCCAAATGGTGACTAGGGTACACTGGGGGGGAATTGGTGGCCCCCCACCATCACAAGCAGAAACATGCGACCCAAATGTTTCAAGCAGTGTGTTGGATATGGTCTCCCAAACACTATCCTCTAGGGTGGTAACAAGATGTTGCTACGAATGGGGAGCTACATCTTGTACCTTGATCTGTGAGGTGTTGAACACTGGAAAACAAAGAGAGAACTCGTTGAACCCAAGTCAATACCTAGGGAATCTCTGAGATAAGGACTAGCAACCAGGGTGGGGGACTACACATCTAGTGAATGCCTCAATCTAATACATAAAAAATACTTGCAAGCCAAGCCTTGCAGAAACACCCCTGTCTCTTGACGGTCGCTCTAGATTCTGATGTCTTGTGCTCCCAAATGGCATGCAAGGTACAATTGATGTCTTGCTAAATGGTGACTAGGGTACACTGGGGGGGGACTTGGTGCCCCCCCCCATCACAAGCAGAAACATGTGACCCAAATGTTTCAAGCAGTGTGTTGGATACCATCTCCCAAACACTATCCTCTAGGGTGGTAACAAGATGTTGCTAAGAATGGGGAGCTACATCTTGTACCTTGATCTAAAGGATTCTCTGTCCTCAGATCGTGTAATCTGGGGTGACCATGTCAATGGAGAAGGCGTGACCTTCCTTTGTTAACCAAGCTACCATACTTTAGATAAAATCCCATTCCAATCTTTGAGTTTGAACCACTATTTGAAGGGTCCCTTACCAAACCTCTGTGCTAGGAGGCAGCTCTAAAGATAGTGTGGGATCGTCTCAAGGTCTCTCTCCATGCAGTGATGGCACCTCCCATCAATGCGCATCTGCTCCAACCAATGTTTGACTACTAGGGCCTGCTACAATCCCTGCCTAAGGATCAACTTTTGGGCCTAGTATTTTGCACAATTGTGGAGTCTGTGCACATTCCAACTCACCGCACTCCAACTCATGGAGAGGTCGGGAGGTAGTAAATAATGCCTTCCTTCTAGAAACATAAGGCGTATGAACATGAAACAGATGTGTTGGAGCTTGCTAGGGAATTGGAGGGTGAATCCTAGTTTTTTCAGAGTCTTGCAAGAGCCATCACCAACTCCACTCCTTGTGGACTAAAGCCATCAATTTCGATTGCAAAAGTACCAACGATCGAGTTAACTAGTTCAATAGTCAAAAGGTGGTCCTAGAGTTGAGGTAGAGGCTATATCCATATGCACAATAATCAATAATCCATCCACTGTGGCATCTTGGAAAGATTTCAAAAAGCATCCAGAGGATTAGAGACTTTTTTCAGTTGGTCATCTCAGAGGGAGTGCAGGGAGGACTCAGTAGATTGATGCTGCCATTCCAGTGGAGTGGATGGTGGATATAGATGATATGCCCCTTACAGATTCCACTTGGTTGGGTGCTTTCACTGGAATAGGTATTCCTATTCAGGTTATTGCTTTGCGGGATGCACATGAGGATGCCCTAGTTTTTTATGGTCGGGATGCTACATATGTCTTCTAATGATGTCCTTTAGGGGTTCCCTTCCAGCCGGTCAGGATTGCTGGCTATATGGAGTAGGGTACAGATTCACAGTGGTTCCTAGATCCTGACCCTATTCTTCTGGCTCTAGATTCATGGAGACTTTGTCTCTATGGAGGTGTCCCTACCAGATCTTTGCAGTGGAAGCCTGGAGAGTGGGAGTGGATTGATGAAGGGCACTAAGAGAAGAACATCCCCTTCTTTTGTTACATGGTTAGAAATTCCGGGAGATTTCAGCCTAGTTGTAGAGGTTGGAGGCCCTCTCGATCTTCTCATTGGGACGGCTTTCACATCTCTGCAGATGTGCAAAAAAACTTTTGGAGCAGACTCTAGAAATCCCTTTGGAATAGAAAAATCACTCTCTCTTTTGGTTTTCTATTCACGGAGGGATTGCGTTGAACCTGTGGAGATCTAGGTTCAGGGCTTACCCTACATGTCCTCGTTGCCATTCTACAATTGAAACAATTCAGCATTGTCTTTGGGGTGCAGACAGGTGAGGATGATTTGGAAGAGTATTGCAAGGATCTTATATACTTTCCATACTTTATCCTTCTTCATGACCTGGGGCTCAATGGATTGGATTTCTCTTATGGGGCCTCAGGTCTTTTTCGAGGGACATGATTCATAGGGGACTTTTTCGGTTTGTTGACACTCAGTAGAGTTATGTTCCCTACAAGATATTGCATTTACTCCTTTCAGAGTTGTCCCTACAGCATGTTGCATTTACTCCTTTCAGAGCTACACATGCTTCAGTAGATACCTCATGGGAGATTCTAGCTCGTATTGCAGCTTGGCATATTTGGATACCAAGATGTATAGAGGCATCGAGAGCAGCCTCTGCTAGGAGGAACACTTTTTTCAGAGTCTGGAGGGAATCTCTTTTTATCTCTGATTTTGTTTCAGGGTTGACTTGGCATTTTCAGCCGAAACCCTGGTTATTTGCTAGCTCTTTTTGAGTGAGCTTTGATTTCTCTCATGTATTTATTGACATGATGTACTCCTGCATTGAGCTTGCTTTGCGTTTTTCTTTCATACTTAATAGAAGTACTTTTTTGCAAAAACAAAACAAAAAAGCTGTGAAGCCTGGGTGATATGGGAGCATGTGTCACTTATTTCAAGTACATGGATGCTTCATTGTAATGTAGATAATTAAAGGCCAATATCTAAATATAAGATGCTTGCAATATATGGCAATCCATATTGTAAAATAGAGATAATGTATTGAGATTAGGAAAAGGTGCAAGTTACGTAGTCAAGAATTAACCCGAAGGGACAGTTGGAAGAAAAGCCATTTCCATCTCTTCGCCCCCACTTGGTAGATACTCATGTGAAGAAGCTAGAACACTCACATGAGAGACTCTTGTAAAGAGTGCTAGAGCTGAAGCTCCTCTTTTCTTTCTATTGCAAGCGTGGATAGTAAGTGTGAATATGTAGACTATCCATTTCCTTGTGATGGTTCACACATTTAGCTGAAGGAACATGGTGGAGAGAGGGAGAGAGAGAGGGTAGGCTAGGGAGAGAGGAAGTGATACTCAAAAGGAGACATAATGAAATGGAAATGAAATGACTAGAGCAATGAACAAAAGGAGAGTACTCACATGTAGACCAAAGAGCTTGTACCTTTATACTTGATTGATTTGACAATAGACAAGTACAGCTCTTATATAGAGTGCACACACACATATGAACACTAAGGCATATGGGATAACTCCCAATGTGACACGTGGCATCCATAGGACACACTAGACTAGAACTCACACTAGAACACACCAAACCGACTCAACTTGGCTTCATATTCTAACATCCTCCATGAAGGCAAGGTGAGAGACTACTGGAATGGAACCAAGGACAGAACATGACAGTGGCAGGACTACTAAACTGTGCAATGTCTGAACTAGATATGGCTCCCATGCCAACTCAGAGGCTGAAGTCTAAGCATGGTTTAGAGGTTGGATTGAGCACTCGTATGGCTTTTACATCCCAAACATGACTCAGAGGCTCACGTCTCAGCATGGATGCATGAACAACTTAGAGGTCTAGAAGACCAATGCACCAACATCTTGGAACTCATATGCCAGGCCTAATAACTAGACCCTATCAATGCCAATAGATGGCTTCCACAGTACATCCCCCTCTTGACTCTAGGGACTAACTAGAAACATGGAGTCACACATCATAAAAGAAATACATCATTTTAGGAGAAGTATAGGGCGGGACTATATCACCCCTACTATTGCCAAAGAAGCCATGGGAAGGTGTGAGCATGGACCTCGCATGGACATTATCTTGGGATTGACAAGAACCAACAAGGTGTATGATAGCATGACTATCGTTGTGGATAGATTTAGCAAAATGGCATATTTTATTGCTTGTAAAGAGACAAGTAATGCTTCAAAGTGATTTGTTCTTTAGATTAGTAATGATATCTCATGGATAGCAAGTGAATATTACCTCGGATAAGGATACTTATTTTCTAAATTATGTTTTGAAAACATAATGAAGGAAGATTGGCATGAAGTTGCTTTTTTACCATCCACAAAATAAAGTGGTGAAAAGATGTATGGAAAATATGTTAAGAAGGCGTTTGGGGGGGGGAGGGGGGGGGGGAGTTGAAAAGGGTTTACCTTTCAAGCCTTTTCGTCAGTACATCATGTGTATCAATCATGATTTGACCATGAGGTAAGGGCATGAGCTTTACCTCTACTTAGAGAAGGAGACACATGAACTTTTGAGTTTTTTTTTTTTCATGAAAAAGACTTCTACTAAGTATGAAAAGTACCCACATGAGCAAGCTCAAAGCGAAAATACATCATGTTGTGCATGAGGAAACCCCCCTGAAAAAGGGAACAGAAAACTCCAAAATGAGCTGGAAAGAAACCAAGGTTGAGGTTGAAAGTGCCATCTCAACCCTACTATAGTCTCTAAGAAAAAGGGGGAACCCCTCCATTCCCTAAGGAATATAACCCTCCTGGTTGAGGCTGCCCGGGAAGAACCCTGCATGCTCGCCCAACTCACCATCAATGTGTGAACGGTGTCAGCCCAAATACTAGCAGGTGTGCGAGGGATGGACCTGAGATCCGTCCTAGGCCTCTGTGCATCTAGCCCTCCAAATATGCCAAGCAATGATGCTAGCCAGTATCTCCCAAGCGGTATCCCCATCAGCATGTACTGGTCTATAGCGGGAGATAGGCACATCCTCAAGAGAGCAAGTCTCTACTAGGTGACATCGAATCGATATGGCCCAAGAAGCATCCTGCCACTCATAGAAGATCTAAGGCCTTGATAGGGAGAGACAAGCCACTGATCCCCCCGTCATGAAGAAACGAGAAGGAGCAAAAGTACTGAGGACCCTGGGAATTTCCATCCAAATGGCTCTCGCATGTCTGCACTCCCATAGACAATGATGAATCGACTCATCAGTAGACAAGCACCTAGGACAAGTGGGATTTGCCCCAAATCTAGACCTCCAACTATTCTCTGCAATCCCTCCATGAATAGAAAGCCAAAAAAATAGAGTGACCTTTCTATTTCTTTGGGATCTCCAAAGCCTCCGCCAAAAGACCCTCTGCAAATCAGTGGAAACGTGATAACTCTCCCAATGAGGGGCCCTGGAAGGTCTCCATTCTCTACAACTGATCTGGAACTTCCTGGCATTACTGACCGTGTAACAAAAAAAGGAAAGCTCTTCTCTTGGTTGCCTGCAACAATCCATTCCCACTCTCGTGGGTCCCACTGAAGAAACTTTATCGGGACTCCTCCAAAGAGCCACAACCTCCTCCAAAGAGCCACAAACTTTATCGGGACTCCTCCAAAGAGCCACAACCTCCAAGAAACCGAAAGAGAAAGACGAGGGATCGGATCAATATGCCATGCAGAGTCCTTGCCCTGATCCAAAAAGCCTATGATCCTGACAGGCTGAAAAGGCATGCCCAAAAGAATATCCTGTGAAGAAATAACCAGCCTGCCACCTACTTGTACATAAAAAACCAAGGCATCCTCATGTGCTCCCAAAAAAGCTATAACTTGGAGAGGAATACCTACCCTCAAGAAATCCCCCATCCACATGGAGCAAACAACAGGCCCGTCATCTGTATCCACTCAGTCAAGGGGAAGAGCTGCATCAATATGAAGTATCCTCCCTGCACATCCTCTGAGGTGACTAATCGTTTGCTGTTGGCAAACTTCTGGAAGCCTCTTGAAAGCTTTCCAAGAACCTACGGAGGTGGCAAGGCCTCTCTCCCACCTGGAGCACTGCATATATTGAGACATACCAAGCTGCCTACCATGCTCATCCAGTATACTGTCATTCCACATAATCAGCTGCCTGTCAATCTCTTCTGAGTAATTCACTGCCCAAAGCTGCATATTCCCCATTAGTGTAGAGTTGACAGAATTCTAGTGTTCAGTGGGATGATGTTATACGTTTAGAAGAGTAAAATGTAGAAGGTTTTGATGGCATTCCTATAATTTCAGGATTGCTTCTGGTTATCACCTTCTACTGTAACTGTGAATTTTCTGCCGTAAATGGTTTATTTCCTGAGGAAAACTCAAAAGACCTGTGTGAACAAGTGCCCTATGAGATATGTCAATACAAGCCCCTGCAATACATGAACATCTATGTTTTGGATCTGCTTATTATTCACTTTCACAACTGAGCAGGGCTAAGAAAAAGTCTCGCTTTTTGTCTGTTATTCAACAATATGGCTGCAAAAACTTTGGATTCTAAAAGGATGAATGTTTGTATGTGGACATTATGCTTGATGAAGAAATATTTGTACCATTTTAATTCCCTTATGCTGAGATTACATATATTAGTTCTTTGAACAAACAATATGATGTTATTTCTTAAGTACGGATTTAGGCTTGCTGGTGCAATATGGAGCAAACATAAACAAAGAGGACAAATATGGTCTCACACCACTTTATCTTGCCAAGTCAAGAGGTACAGATGGTGAAGAGGTTTTCCAATACCTCTTGGCTGAAGGTGCTCCATATAACGAGCTCAAGACCTTCCGCATATCTGCCATAGAAGATCAAATTCGTGCTGAAATGGCAGCTATTGATGCAACTTCACATGCCTAGGGTTAAGCAAATAGAAAACTGCAGAACATTTCTTCACTCATAACTTTGATTGAGACTAGGTAAATTGAAATCTCTGTTCAGAATTTTTGATAATCCTTGTCATTTGAGAACTGTAAGGCTGAAAAAAAAAGGTCCTAAAACTAGGGCTGAACATCTTTCTTTTCTCTCTTGCCTCTCCTTGCTGGCATTGCAATAACAGCCTGATTACTAAATTGTGTATTGTGACGGTGTTGTACCTCTTAGAATTTTTAACAACTTCCATTTTATCGATGGCTTATATAGCCTTTAAAAACTTCTTGGCACCATATGATAATTCACATTCCTCCTCTCACTATGCATCAGTCATGTCTGTACTCATTTCCTTCCTTCTCAAGCTTCTAGCTTTTCACGTTGTATTGCACTGGTATTCCTTTTGTTAGCACAGATATTGTTGCTGTATGTTAATGTGTTTTCCAAGATCGTGAATTTGCTTGTTCTTTTCTTCATAATGGGATAGGGAGGTCAAGCTGTGCGACTACATAGAGAGATTCCATGATGAATTATGTTTGTTTTGTATGAAAGTACTGAACTATGTTTGTTCTGTTTGTTCACCATGAAATTCACTTATGTTTTGCAGAGCACAGCATAAGTGAGCATAAGTGAAATTTGCATTGTCACCAGTCACACCTGAGTTGTGCTATTAGCTAAAAGGGTTGCATAATTAGTAAATTAGGAGATAAAAGAGGATAAGTAACAACTCCGCGAACCACAAAATGTGAGGCTTCTCTACACTTATAGGGACCTTATCATTCTTTCCATTTGCAAAAAGGTATTTTTGGGGAATTCTAAGAAAAGAACAATAAAATACACCATTAGCAATCTCTTAAACAGAAAAAGCTGATATACACAAAACAAGAAAGACTCATAAAGGAGTGTTCAAAAATGGGGAGATATGACTTGGGAAGAGTAAAAACCCCCACCATATGAGTGAATACTTATAAGAACCAGTGCAAATTTGACCAAGTCAAATTGCACTAACATCATCAGGGTAGTAGATGCTATTATGCAAAACAAGAGAAGAATCAGAAAGGTCCAATTAATCAAAGAGGAAACAGAGAGGAGAGCAGTTGAACACAGAATTGAAGGGCTAATGAAAAAATACAAATATGAGAGAGTATGCTGCAAATGTTTCAGGATGTTCAATTCTACCTTTGAATATGCAAATGTTTCAGGATGTTCAATTCTACCTTTGAATAAAGAGATGTCCATTGATGGCATGCTGAGGGATGTGACTCAATGAGTTTTGTTGATTGATCATCGGTAGAAGGGCTGATGTCACCACCACAGACCCATAGCATGCTTATGTAGGCTGACAATGCAAAAATGACATTAACTTTATGGGAGCATTAAGAGTGAGTCGTAAAGACATATAAGCAGGCACTGGTTCTGAGATAGCTCCACTTCTTGAAAAAGTGGAAGAAGTTGCATTTATGCGAAGTAGCAAGATCCATTAAAGTACAAGATTGAAAATTACAAGGACTTAATAGAGTGATGAGAACATGGTGATTCCATGAAGATTTTATTTTATTTAGAGAGCCATCTTTCTATGTGTAGCACTCAACCCACCAAACATTTCATGGAAAACTCTTTCCCCCCACCTTATTTCTTCAGCGCCACCTCAAGTGTGGACCCCCATCACTCTCTTTTCATGGGAGAAAGAAAGAAAGTTTATTAAAGTATTTGGAAGACCGATGGGTCTATGAGACTGTGAAAAACCTGATACAATGAGCTGTGGTAGTGGAGCTACTAAACGAGCATCCACACCAATGCAGAATGCAAAAAATGCAAAATGGTAGTACTAAATCCTAAGTACAACATCCTAAGTACAACATAGTCATATCTCGACTGTATATATCAATCAATCTCAGCATCATCGTCGACAACATCATAACCATCATCATCATCAGCAGCAGCAGCAAGATATCATCAGGATGGATGAGGCTGTGGAGGTGGAGGCATGAGGTCAGTAATAGAGCGCTGTCACCCCCCCAAGGGTGCAGTCCTGGTACGTCTCTTGGTCGTAGCTCTGCGTCTAACCAGTTCCACTGTGACCCCCGTCAGTTGGGCTCCAACCCTAAACAAGGAGGGGATGTCCCCAAGTATGATCTGTGAGTCAACCCTCTGTCTGAGCTGTCGGGTCACAGGCTCCGGGTCACGGTCATGTCAAGGTCTCGCCTTGTGGGGGTCTATGTGATCTGGCTGAATTAACTCCGTGCTAGAGCTCTAGAGGTATCAATCACGGGAGAAGTCTGCTCCTGTCTCCGTGCTCGGAGTATCCTATTGCGGTGTCTGAGCATCTCATGAATGAAACCAGCCAAACATCGCTGGTCTGGGTAAGAGAGGAAACAGGCCAAACCCCCATAACTATCTCTGAAGAGGCAGTAGAAACACCCTCGGATCTCATAGTAAACATGACATCTGAATATGAAATGCTCCTCTGTCTCAACCTCTTGCATGTCACATAGTGTGCATATGCGCCTCTCCGTGGGTAACCGCTCTGCTCTGCCGCTCTCGATACGAAGTCTATGAGAAGAGACCCGGAATTGCCCAAGAGAGATCCTCAGCGAGTGGGGTAGGTGAATCTGTGTGTATCCTAGTGGATCAATGAAACTCTCCGCTGTAATATGTAAGAAGTAATCTTTGTAGAAGCCCAGCTTCACTGGAAGATCACTCGGAATGTGTGTAGCTGTAGTAGATCCTCACGGATAACCTGGTTGACCTCATGTGATAGTAGGGGAGAGAAGGGAGCATCCATGCTGTACTGGAAAGGGGGTAGTCTGTCCATGTGGAGCCCTAGTCCTGCAAACCATCTCTCTGTGCATGCATACCAACACCTCTGGTCTCCCCCTGCTGCAAGTGCCATAGAAGAGGACAGTGCTAGCCATGTTATCCTGCTACACCCGGATGTGTAATTCCCATACTCCCTGACTCAGTACAGATACGTAATGACCTGAAATGCAGCATCTAGCTGTAATGGGGGTGATCCAAACTCTGCCCGGATGATCTGGTGAGGGACGGATGGCTTACCACGGATCATCTGTGATAACATGAGAACTTGTAGCCACTCCACCCTGGCCCACTCTGTATCTGACAAGTCTGGCCTCCAGCATGGACTGCCATACATCCCTGCTGGGCAGACCAAGGAGTCAAAAAGCAACCCTTTGGTCCGTGGATCTTCAAAGTAAGAGCGGAAGCACTGCCTCTCTAGTGTAGCCAATGAAGCATATCCTCTGCTCAGGCGTGTATGCATCGCGGGTCTCATAGTGAAGATGGGTCCGAAAAGACGACCCCAAGATAAGTGTATGATGAAACTACCTCAACAGGGGACCCATCAAATGCAAAATGCTCATCGCGCATGATGACTCGAGATGTGTTGAAGATCATAACCTTGGTTTTACCCCAAGTTGACCTTCAAATCATGAGACTCACAAAAGGATTGTAGTGCATCAAGGTGCCTCTGGAGCCCCTCTGTTAAGGAAGACAAGAGAGCCACGTCGTCTGCGTAAAGCAATATCCGGATCACCGTGCCCGCGAGAGAGCAACCTACCCCACCTTGTGCCTGCATCATTGTCTCGAGCTCATCGATGTAGAGGCCAAACAAGGTAGGTGATAATAGGCACCCTTGTTTGACCCCGACAGTGCTCATGATCTTGTCTATCCATCCGGACTCTATCTGAAACTCGCTCATAAAGTGCCATGACAGCCCAAATGATCTCCTGGTGATAACCCAAATCCTCTAGGTGACGTATGAGGCAGGCTCTCGGAACGGTGTCAAATGCCTTGCGGAAATCCACAAAGCAACAGTAAACCCTCTGCTTCCGTGCCCTCGCCTCCTCGATGATACATTTGAGCGCAAGAATATGGTCCATGGTCCCATGATCCCATCTAAAACCAGCTTGTCCCACTGCTCTGAGTCCTCGACACTCCGCAAATCTGCTGACCTCAGAATCAAGTACTGATGCATAAATCTTGGACATGACATGTCCAATCATAATGGTCTTGTAGTTCTCCGAGTTCATGGGATCCCCTGCCTTGTGGATGGGTGAGATAGTGTTGATGGTCCAGGTGCATGGAAACCCCAAGCAAACAGCTTCATTAAACAGCTTGGGTAAGATCGGGGCTAGGAGGTTAATCCCATATGCAATGAACTCAATGCATAGTCCCTCATGATTTTTCGCTCGGCCATTATGAAGTTTCATTGCGGCATCCTTTACCCCCCCCTTAGTGAAGAGGGTGCAAGATGTCGAGCATGGCATATGTGATAGGTTAGGGGCTGGCTGATTTGGGATATCATAGAGCGTGCGTGCATAATCATACCATACCTGAGCGTCAATGAGTGGTGAGGGGGTCCGTCCCTCTAGAAATCTCCGCCAGAAGTCCTTAGAGTTGTTACTGAACAGAATGTTCAGTAGCTCCTCCTCGTTCCGATGCACGAAGTCAAGTTTCTTCATGCATACCAGACGACGATACTCACATAGCGTCTCTGGTTTTCTCGGAAGGCTATTTTTTGTTTTGAATCTGAGTTCACGACGTAAAGCCTTACACTCATCATCATACCAGCTATTACAGGGTACAGTTCCAGGTGGTGGTGGGCGGGTGGAACGGGTGGTGTGAGGAAAGGCGTGAAGAGCAGCCTCGTGTAGTGAAGTGACTAGGACAGCACGATCCTCTAATAGGGGTATAAAGTCAATGTATGCGAGAAGTATATACGGACGGCCAGAGTAAGTAGGTGAGTAATCGCGATCAAAGTGTATATCATGGTATGTGGAGTAAGAACTCAATGGGGTAGAAAGTGATGTGTGGCGGGGGGTAGAGATGCTAAAGAAAAGATATGTATGATCAGCCCCTGGAGGGAGAGGTGCTACGGTAAAGTCAGTGATGCGAGATGTGAAGGCAGGGGATCCCATGATGTAGTCCACAACACTGAAGCCACCCCCATGTGGAAAGCAAGTGAAGCTACCTGAAGCGGGCCATCTATCAAGACCATTATAGATAATGAGATCATGCATCCTGCCGAGGTCTAATAGGGCCTGCCCATAAGATGTGAGCGGTCCTCGTCTGTCAGCCGAACCTCGTAGCATACCTGCCTCCTCAAGGTCAATGTCTGGCAATAGAGTGAAGTGGAGGAGAGAAGAAGATAGAAGGGTTTTAATGGATGCAAGCATGCATGACTTGCCTTGAGCCCCTTGGACCTTCAAAAAGTCATTCAAAAGAAGGGGCACACTTTTAGGAATGGCAGAATTCCTAGAGAGCATTTCATTTAAATTTAAATGATTTTATAAGACTAGATACATGAAAGTAGAACTAACCATTTCAAACATAGGCATATATCCATAACTTCATACATAAATATAAATTGAGATGAGATGCCAACCTCATTATCCACAATGCTAGAAAGTACCTGATACATTTCATGCCATTGGTGTTACCTACTCCCCGGAAGTCCATTCTATTATTAAAGGGTATCATTGCCCTTTAGGCTCGCCTGACATGTAACACCTAGTATGGGAAATGCAGCTCTTATTGACTCGAGCACCCTCCCACTAATGGAGTTTTAGTGTGGTGATTTGGCTAAGTATGATGTGGTGGGGTGTCTCTGGTGATTGCAATTAGGAGAGAGCTATAGAATGCCTCAAAAGGAAATGTACTTTGGCATTATTATATTCTAAATTTGAATGTGTAAAAACATGAATCAATTGACTTTGCACTGATAATTGCTAAAACTAAGAGGGTGATAAGAAAATTTACATAATTTAGAAAAGACTTCAGAGGGTGAGATGAATATCTGTGTCTTTGGGTACAGATTTAGGTGTCTTCTCATAAATTACAAAGAGCTTATTTATGGGACCTTGAGCTCCTTAGGCTTCTCTTGTCACCTCATCCTTGTCATCCTGCAGCTCCTCACCTCGATCCCCCAGTTCTGTCCTCGTTCCATCAGCTTCAACAGTCCAAACATGGGTTCTTGCCCCCTCTGGTCCCTATTCCCCCTCCTTCAACATCCCTCCTGTTATTGTTCGCCTGTCCTCCTCCGTCAGCTTGAATAGCACAATAATGATGGTGTGTTTACATGTGATGCTGAACCCATTTCAGCTCAAGCTATGGCAACTAGTGTTATAGATTCGACATCTCTATGGCATGCATGGTTTGGGCACATAGACAATCACAACTTGCAATACTTGTAGAAGCACAACATGGTGCAGGCTATGCTCAAGCTCAATAGCACGAAATCTGAATTTTGTGAGCAGTGTGTTATGGGTGAAATGCATATACAGCCCTTCTCTTGGGATGGAAACTGATTCAGATTGGGTAGGAGATTTTGATGACAGAAGATCCACATCTCGGTATAGTTTCTTTATGAGCAGCACTTCTATTTCTTGGCAAAGTAAGAAACAACCCAGGAACTCACTCTCATCTAGTGAAGCAGGGTACAAGGCAGCAGTTACAGCCACAACTTTCTGGTCTTTCTTCAACAGCATCTCCACGCCCGATTCCCTACTGCTTGCTTTGGCAAGTTTTTTTGGCTCTTTGGCATTCACCCGCGGAGGCATGACTTTGATCTATTTTTCACATGGGTCTAATATTGGAACTCTGGACTCTATGGAAAGACATAAGCCATAGAGTCTTTGGAGAGTCTTCTTCTTCCATGTTTCACTATTTCCGGATGTTGCTTAGGCAATCAATCATTTTATGATTGCCTCTCTGTTCGTCAGATAGATTACTCTGTTTACTTGTCTTACAATGAAATCTTTTTATATTGTAATTGCATGTCTCCTTTGGAGACTGCCCTTTCTAATATAAACATACATGGATTTCACCACACACAAAATTGTGTGTGTGTGTGCTCTCTAGAAAGATAGGAACCATAGAGTCTATGGTGACCCTAGTTTTTCTAAATTTGTTTTCTTTGGTCGCTCTTTGCAGCAATCTCTTTTTGATTGCTTGCAAACTCACTATATAGAGTATGATGTATATTTGTCCTACACTGAGATTTTCTCTTGATGTATTTTCCAGCTATGTATCTTTTAGCTTCCCAATTTCAGGATAGCTACTTTGTGCATTCAAAGTTTTCACCCAAAAAAAAAAAAGTGTGTGTGTATGTGTGATTGTCTGCAAACTCAGTACATAGACTATGATGTATACTTGTCATATCTTGAAATCTTCTCTTGATGTATTTGGGCACTTTCCCCCCCCTTTTTGGGATAGTGCCTCAGTACTATAATGCAAAAGAATTTTTACCAAAATAAAAGTGTGTCTGACAACCTCTTTGTAATATAAAGACATGGATTTTGCAAAAAAATGTGTGTGTGTGTGTGTGTGTGAGAGAGAGAGAGAAAGAGAGAAAGTTTATTAAAGTCTTCGGAAGACCGATGGGTCTATGAGACTATGAGAAACGTGATACAAACAGACTGTAAGGGTGGAGCTACTAAACGAGCATCCACACCAATGCAGAATGCATAAAGCTAGTGCTAAGTACTACATAGTCATGTCAGAGAGATCGACGACACATCAGTATCATCATCATCATCATCATCATCATTCTCCCCCTCCTCCTCCTCCTCCTCCTCCTCATCAAGTCATCCAGGTGGATGAGACAACGGAAGCATGAAGTCGGCAATAGAGTGTTGTCGGTTGCTCGCGGGCGTGGTCCTGTGTCGTTTCCTGGTCATAGCTTTGTGCCTAACAAAGGGCTGTAGTGACCCATGTCGGTCGAGCCCCGACTCGACTCTGAACAGAGAGGGGATATCCCCAAGTGCAATATGTGCGTCAACCCTCTGTGTGAGCTGTCGTGAAGCTGGCTCTGGATCCCGATCATGTCGAGGCCTCATAGTATGGGGATCCACATGCTTTGGCTGGAATAACTCCGTGATCAAACTGTAAGAAGGGTCTACCAAGGAGGAGGTCTTATCCTGTCTTTGTGATTGAAGTATTATAGGTTTGTACCTGTGGCAACTACTACCATATCTTTGATGGGATCCTTGATCTTGCATTGCAAGTCCTCAAAACTCAACTAGCATGTGTTGAGTCCTAGCACATGCCACACATTGCGAATGAATTGTGCTTTGCCATTGGGAAACCACATGGAAATATCACCAATGCCAAATACCTCTTGCCTTGTATCATTGGCGCATGTCACAAATCTGCCCACAGATGGAGAAAATTCTTCAAACCAGTCCCTACTGCTCTGCGGGGAGTCATGTGTTTGGTAGCTCCACCACTAGGCATCCTCCACTCCATCAATCATGGCTAGAGCACTAGTTGCATGTGTGTCATCTGCAACCATGAATCGACCACTTGTTGCATGTGCATCATGAGCATCCTTTGGCATCTCAGGTGGCTATTTTTCTCTTAGAGGCATTCCCTCCCTTCATAACAGCTCTTCCTCAACCAAAAACGCATAATCCTTGTCATCCTTGACAGTATGTGCCCGCTCATAAGATGGTTGAACATCATTCGATGCTATGGCACCATTTTCCTTTCGTTTCTTTAGTGAATCAGCATACCTTTTCTGACATTGGGAAACATATGACCAGGCAGCCCACAATAATGACAATTACCTTTAAAAGATTTTGTATCAGATGAAGCCTTGGCTGGCTTTTAGGTATTTCTCTCTTTTGGCTGCCATTTATCATGCACCTTTTGTGGCTGTTGTTGTGAAGCCTTGGCTGTCTTATGATGCATTTTCTTCCCCTTTCCTTTGTCTTGGACAGCATAAGTCTGTTCAAAAGCATCTAACCCTCACAAAGTCGCGCATTCGCTGCTCTTCTTAGCCCTACCACATCATCAAAAGATACACGCAGTGTAATATTGAGCAAGGTAACAAATGTGTGATAGCAAGGGGCAAGACTATTCAATGTGATTGGAACCGTTTTCTTATCCCCAATGCTCTCATCAATAGCTGCAAATTGATCACGAATTTGGTGATATGCTCAAGGATGGTTTGATTGTCCTGACAAAATATGAAGAGGGGAGAGGAGAAGAGTGGAGATGAGGAGAGAGGGCACAGCTAGAGAGCACACCACAAATGACTAACTGTACACTAGAATTAGTTGAAAAAATAGAATATATACAAACCCTTTTAGGGTTAGGGTTAGGGGATCTAACCCTTTCCTTTATAGCACTCTATAAGGTTAGTGCTATGCACATATGATCACGTGATGTTGAGCATGAACTCTCAACACCTTCCCTCAAGATCAACATCATGAAGTAGGCCTTCCCTCAAGATGATGATTCTGGGGAATCGAAGAAGGACTGAGCATTACATTCCATCACACCCCTTTAATGGGAATGTCCTTCCTTTGCATCAAACCAAGAGCTAGTCGGTGTTTCTCGAATAGCTCTTTACCGAGTGGTTTGGTAAAGATGTCTGCAACATTTTCTTTGCTATCACAATGCTGCAGTGTGATGTCACCAAGTAACACTCTTCCTCTGATGAAGTGCTCTCTGACATCAATGTGCTTTGTTCTGGAGTGATATACTGGATTTTTGGCCAATGCTTGAGCCGATTGATTATCACAGTATATTGTTGTTGGCTTTGACTCATCAAAGTAATCTGTTTCTGACAATAGTCTTCTGAGCCATATAGCCTCACATGCACCTGTAGTGAGTGCTCTATATTCTGCTTCAGTCGAAGACAAAGAAACAGTTGGCTGTTTGTTTGACAACCATGATATAGCACCTTGACCAAGGAAAAATGCATATCCCTGTGTCGATCTCCTGGTCTCATGATCTCCAGCATAGTCACTATCACAGTATCCATGCAACCGTGGATGACTTCCTCTGTATTCTATCCCAAATTGTCTTGTACCTCTGATGTATCTCAAGACTCTTTTGGCTGCATTCGAGTGAGACTGTTTTGGATTTGCCATAAACTGTGCTAGTGAGCTTACTGCATAACAAATATCTGGCCGTGTGATTGTCAGATATATAAGAGATCCAATGAGTTGCCTGTAGTATCTGTCATTGACTGTAGGCTTTTCTGAATCTTTAGTAAGTTTCAAACTCTGTTCCATGGGAGTGGCTGCAATCTTGCAATCTGCCATATGAAACTTCTTCAGGAGACTGTCAACATATTTGAGCTGACTCATGAATGTGCTATCTGAATCTCTCCAAAACTCAATTCCAAGACAATAGTGCATAAGTCCAAGATCTTTCATGTCGAACTCTGCAGATAAGTCTTGTTTTAGCTTTCTGATGAAGCTATCCTTGCTTCCTGTCACAATCAGATCATCTACGTACAAAAGTGCAATAGTAATATCTTCCCCTTGAACTTTGTAGTAGAGAGTATGATCTGCATTGGACTTCATGTATCCCAGATCAGCAAAATACTTGTCAATTCTGCTGTACCAACTTCTGGGTGCTTGCTTTAAGCCATAGAGACTTTTCTTGAGATGGCAAACCTTGTTCTCCTGTCCTGGTTCAACATAACCGGCTGGTTGTTGCATGTAGACTTCCTCGTCTAGATAACCATTGAGAAATGCATTCTTGACATCGAGCTGATACACATTCCATTTACTGAGTATCGCTAGTGATATCAAGAACCGTATGGAATCCATCTTTGCTACTGGAGCATAAGTCTCATCATAATCTTGGCCATATTGTTGTGCAAATCCTTTTGCAACTAATCTGGCTTTGTATCTCTGAATACTGCCATCTGGATTGTACTTCACTTTGTATACCCATTTGTTGGCTATGGCCTTCTTTCCTGGTGGAAGGTCGCATAATACCCAAGTGTTATTTTTATACAAAGCATCCATTTCTTCATTCATTGCAGTTTGCCATTCTGGCTTATCTACTGCGTCTTCGAAGTACACTGGCTCTTCTGTAGCCATGATGGTAGTCATAAGAGCATAGTTGGTGGTTTCCACCTGAATTGCTTTGCCTTTCTGAGCATATGTCAATCTGGCTGGTGGTCTGCTTTCCCTAGTAGACCGTCTGAGCTGCTGTGACGCTGATTGGGGTGTTGCTGGCAATTCTTGCTCTTCTTCATCAACCTGTTCTGTAGATGACTGTGACGTCGATGCTTCTATCTCCTGTGTAGGTGAGGTTTTCCATTCTGATTCCTCATCGAAGATTACATCTCTGGAGATAATGACTTTGCGGTTGATGGGATCATACAATTTGTATGCTTTACTTTCTTCACTGTAGCCAACCATGATGCATTTGCGTGACTTCGCATCCAATTTTCTGCGATGATCATCATGTATGTGGGCATATGCTATGCAACCAAATATGCGGAGATGCCCAATGCGTGGCTTGTGTCCAGTGAATGCTTCATAAGGAGTCATACCTTGTATCGGTTCGGTAGGAAGCCGATTAAGCAAGTAGTTAGCTGTAGCTATTGCTTCTGCCCAATACTGATTCGGAAGATGCTTTTCACTAAGCATTGCTCTAGCACTGTCTGCTAAAGTCCCATTCTTCCTTTCAGCTATTGCATTTTGCTGAGGAGTATCTGCACATGTGAATTGTCTTCGAATGCCGTGAGTTTTGCAAAAGTTCATGAAGGCTGAAGACATGTATTCACCTCCTCTGTCTGATCTCATGACCTTGATCTTTCTGCCTGTTTGGTTTTCTACCATGGCTTTGAATTCTTGAAATCTGGCAAACACTTCAGATTTCTCTTTCAGAAAGTAGACCCAACATTATCTGCTGTAGTCGTCGATGAAGGTCAAGTAATAAAGTGAACCATTGATGCTGCGGGTCTAGGCATAACCCCATACATCTGTATGAATTAAATCAAGAATACCTCGTGCACGAGAGGTACTTCTGACAAAGTTGGTTCGCTTTTGTTTGCCGAAGCAGCATGCTTCACAAACCTTTCCAAGAAACTGTAGCTTCGGAATCCCAATTGCCATATTTTGATTCCTTAGATCTAACAAGTACTTGAAGTTGACATGACCATATCTCTTGTGCCATTTTGCAGATAGTGGCATCTGTTGCATTTGAGCTGACATGGCATGTTTATCTGGTACTGTAGCTAGCATCCTGTACAAGCGTCCTTCCTTGACACCTTTTGCTACTAGCTGACCTCTTTTGGATTTGTCTCTGATAGTGCATTCATCACCGTCGAAGATGACTTTGTAGTTGTGTTCCGTCATTTGACCTACTGACAAAAGGTTCTTGCTGAGCTTCGGAACATAGAGCACATCTTTGACTAATCCTTTTGTACCAGTGAAATTGTTTATAGGGATAACACCTGTCCCTTGAACCGGATTCGGTGTATTGTCTGCTGTGTAGATGACATTCTTTTGACCGTCTAATGGCTTCATTTCTGTGAACCATTCCTGATGATTTGTCATATGAGATGATGCACCGCTGTCGATGTACCAAGGATCCTGTTCCACTTGGTCGACTTGATAGCTGAAATCCTCTTTGGGATTGAAATCAGTGTCTAGGTGCATTGTATCAGTCTGATGCAATTCCTCACTTGCAAGAAACATATTTCCATGTTCATTTGCAAAATGACTGTGACTAGAATGTCCACCACGATGATTTCCTCTTCCTCGGGAATTCCCTCGATAATTGCTGGATTGACCGCCTTGGTCATACTGCTTCTTGCGGCAATCTCTTTCATAGTGTCCAAACTTGTGACAATAGTTGCATTGAATGTTTGACACATTGGTGGATGCATTCCCTCGTCCTTGGAATCTTCCTCGGTTGGAATGATTTCCTCTTTGCTGATTTTGATGTTGCTGAGGATGCTGCTGATGCTGATTCTGACTTTGATTTTGTTGATGATGATGACCACTTTTCTGATATGATCTACCTCTGTTTCTACCTTTGCCTCTGCTTCTGTCTGAAGCGGTGAATGCCTGATCATTAGAATGACCTTTACGTGCTTGAATGGCCTGAGTCCTGAGTTCTTCACCAAGTAGAACTGACTGAAGTTCTTCAAGTGTTGGAATTTGCCGTTGGATGGCAATACTCTGGACCAGATTCTCATATCCTTCTCCTAGTCCATTCAGGATTACTTGAACCATTTCTGCGGGATTCATAGTCTCTCCTGCTGCTGCAAGTTGATTGTTGTAGTCTTTGATGCGGAGTACATAAGCATGACCGGTTTCACTGCTGTTGCGGAAACTCTGGTTGATCTGGTTTCTCAGGGTGAGAATCCTGGATGTGTTCTTGGACTCGTAGAGAGCTGCGAACATATCCCATGCTTCTTTTGATGTCTTGACTGTGTTGAGCTGTCCTAGCATGACATCTTGCACATTCTGCTTGATCAGGTGATAGGCATACTTGTCTTTCTTATCCCATTCTGCTTGAGCTCGGGCAATGGCAGGATCTGCTACTGATGCGGAAACTGTTTGTGTAGATGTAGATCCCGATGCTGGTGCTGTGACATCAGATGGAGTAGAGCTACTGGTGGCTGGATCGGCCAATGGTCTAGGTATGGATCCATCGACATACTCCCATTTGTCCTGAAGCACAAGAATGGTCTCCATTCGGTATTTCCATGTACCGTAATTGGAGTTGTCTAACTTAGCAGATGCCTCCAGATTGAGGTTGCTAGTCGACATGGTGCAAACAATGTACTCAAGAGTGTCCTGAAAAAACTCTGTATGAATCAACTGCAAATACACTGAAGATGCCAAGTGAAATCTCTGTACCGTCGGTGAAGATAGAACTGCAGTAAATAAGATCTGACCTGTATTACAAGGCTTGTGGCAATGATGCCGGGAATAGCCAAGAGGCTTTACAAGGCTGAAAAATGATGTGCACGATGCCGTGAGATAGCCAAATAGGCTTTACAATGGTGGCATGTGTGTGTGAAATCAAGTGCTATCTGCCCACTGAATCAATCTACAATGCCTCTGAACTCTGAAGTCTGCTCACTGAACTGATGAACGTAAGGTTTCAGGTAATGTAATGATGTGAAATCGGATGTGAGCGTATGGACTGACTCCGAGTAGGTACTAGTCGGGAATTTCGGGCATGGCTTAGATTGGCAACTTGGGGAATTCAAAGCGTCCCCTCTATGGCGATCTAGTCTACTCTGATCTAGATCTAAACCAACCGTCGATCGATGAAAGAGCAGCAAATAATTCCTTTTCCTTTGTTCTTTTTAAGTGCTGGGTCAGATGCGTCGATGTAGAGGCAAATGTGCGTGAAGGAAGTGGTTTTGTCGGCGAGGCTCAAATGTGAGTGTAACTTGCGCCGAAATGTGCGCGTGATGTAACGAGCGCGTAGAGCACGAAAAATCGAGCGACTTTCCTTTTTGGAGCACCCTCAAATTCTTCCTGGATCAAGAGATATGACTTGATCTAGGTGGAGGGGCAAAAGGAGTGCAAATGGTGCTCAATGATGATGTGTCACTGTGAGTCACATGCAGTGATGATGTGGCACTGTGCTTAGCAAGAGGTGTGCCAGTGAAGCTCTGTGCTGAGGTGGCAGGAGTGTGCACATGCAGTGTGTGCACAGTGTGCCTGGCAAGGGACTGTGCCTGCAGAGGGTCAGTGCAGACTGGACTGCTGAGGTGGCACAGATGATGTCAGCAGGGTGACGTGGCACTGATGACGTGTCACAGGCGACGTGGCAGATGACGTGGCAGTGCTGACATGGCAGATGACATGGCCTGATGACGTGTCACTGATGACGTGGCAGGTGACGTGGCTGATGATGTGTCACTGATGACGTGGCAGGTGACGTGGTTGATGATGTGTCACTGATGACGTGGCAGGTGACGTGGCAGTCGGTGTTGACGTGGCAGTCGGTGATGACGTGGCAGTCGGTGATGACGTGGCCTACTTACGTGGCGCTGCTGACGTGGCAGGTAGGATTGGCTGATGACGTGTCAGATAGGATTGACACGTGGCAGATAAGATTGCCACGTGGCAGATTAGATGACGTGTCAGATGATAAGACAGGTACACGTGGCACATCCGGGTGCCTGATGACGTGGCAATTGGAGATAAGGTTGCCACGTGTTATGTTTCTAGGATCGACGGAATCTTTTTAAGATGCCGACGGAATCTCAGGATTTCGTCCTTCGTCGTCTCTCCCGTTTAGTTGCAGAAGCTTGGAGATCCGTCGCTGTCCGTGGGATTCGACCAATTGTTCGAGGAGATTCCTGAGGGAAGGAAGTCGTCGGCGAGTAGGAGGCAGCCGTTTGGAGGCGCGCGTTGCTGTGTGTGGGCGAGCCGTTGTTGAAGGCGGGCGTGGAAGGAGCTTGGACTGCGACCGTTCGTTGTAGACGGACTAGAGCGAGCCAAAGTCGAACGGCTCGTCTCCAAGGTAGCCTTTTAGAGCTCGGTTGACGGCCCCTTGTCACGAGAGAGGCATTGACCAAGGTACCGAGCCGCCATAGCTTCCACGATGAGAAGAACACCCCAAGAAACGGCAGCGAGAATACCGTGGAGATTCTTGAGCTTCTGATGAGGAGCTTGGAATGCAGTCCGTCGATCTGGGCATTCGGCCCCTAGTCGCGCTCGTCCCTTGAGGAGTTGAGGAGCTCCACTTGGTCGTTATGCAGTCGTTTGGAGGAAGCGTTGAAGCTGGCTGCAACTCTTGGCTGTCGATGGCCAAGAGCTTTTCGTTGTAGTGCGCTTTAGTTGCTTCCTTGCTTGCGAAGCATGCTAGAAAGGTCGTGGGCATTCGTTGGAGGCTCGTAGGAGGCTTTGAGTCGTGGCTATCCCATCGAGGCTGGAGCTACTGTAGCTGAAGGAGCCAAGTCATCTCTGAAATGGAGTCAATGGCCTTGTGAAGAAGGAGGCGGGGTCTTTCGACCTCTCAAAGGTACAAACCCTCAAGCCAAAACTCTATGTATCTTTCTCTCTCTCAGACAAGAGAACTCTCTTTTTCAAGAATGAACGGAATGAATAACTCTCAAAGGAGATGACGGAAATCTTCTTTCAATGGACGGAAATTCTCTCAACGGAAGTGAACGGAAGAATCTCACAATCACTCAAGAGAACTCTCAATCTCACAATCTCTCTCACACTCTCAAGAATCTCAATGTCTCAACGGAAGACAAGGGAGCTCTGATACCATGACAAAATATGAAGAGGGGAGAGGAGAAGAGTGGAGATGAGGAGAGAGGGCACAGCTAGAGAGCACACCACAAATGACTAACTGTACACTAGAATTAGTTGAAAAAATAGAATATATACAAACCCTTTTAGGGTTAGGGTTAGGGGATCTAACCCTTTCCTTTATAGCACTCTATAAGGTTAGTGCTATGCACATATGATCACGTGATGTTGAGCATGAACTCTCAACATGTCCTACATTTTTAACTCCTTGGGTTTCCATGGGCAACAATCTGGAGTGATTCTTGACATTGTACATACTGGCAAGTTTATCCCAAGCATCCTTTGCCAATGTATCTGATTTCAGATTTTGCATCACCGATTTCGTGAATTGTCCATTGCACTAGTCGAAATTTTTAGGTTCCTTTGATGAATTAACAACTATGGTAGTAGACGTACATGAAGGAGTTGTAGGTATGTCAAGAGGACGAGTCTCTTCTCCTATCACTATTTTTCCAAGGCCTTTGCCAATAAGAATGTGCTTGACCATGAATGCCCACATGGCATAATTTTTGACATCCAATTTGTCTGACTCTGAAAAATGAAAGGAACTCTCCTGTGACACTACAACCAACTAGTTACTCACAAATGTCCTCTGCTCTTGAGAAATCGAGAACAAACAAATCAGATTCACACCGATTGTTTGATGGTCACGTATTTTGTAGACCAAATCAGGTAGCTTGTCTTGCTACACAAAAGAAGTCGTTTGCTGAGTTCTTCCTGCAATAGAGAAAAGTTATTCCACAAGCTATAGCCACCATGAACACATAGAACAAGCACAGCTCTTGCTCAAGTCCTTGTTCAGACGATCTAAGCCTAGAGTGGCTCCTTGCACGCATCCCCTCGGGAAGCTAAGAAAAAGGCCAAAAGATGATTGCCGCTCGAATTGTTCCATATTACAGAGCCAAAACCACAATCAGCGTGTGGGATCCCAGTGTGCAAGTGCCCCATGAGTTCAGCTTGTCGTAGCTATGGATTCTGTCACAGCTACGCGATCTCAATAGAATCAAGGCAGGTTGGCAGGTGAGCCCAGATCTACGTGAGGACAACACCACTCGGCCGTTCACATACTGGACGAGCAATGCCTACCAGGCCATGGATGCTACAACCTTTGCCCCTTCACGAAGGCAGGTGTAGAGGCTGTAGGCTTCACCCCTTCATGAACGCGGGTGTAGACACTGTAGCTTCTATTCTGCCTTTCCGCCCACCACGCGTGAGCACTGGTCACTACAGTCAATGAATCGTGCCTTCGTCTCGCTTTCTCCGTAAGTCACTCAATTCCTTCCTTCCTCCACTTGCAGTGGCAGCCTTTCCGTCGTGTCCACGTACTTCTGCACGTGAAGTGACGAGTTGCTGCAGCACACGATTCCTTCCTTCCTTCCACGCTTCACTCAACCAGGTGCTACAAAGGTTGAGCCTCGTACCAAACAAGAGAAGGGGCGCTCCTATTCTCCGCACTCGCAAGCTCGACACTCGACCCTATGCTCTCATACCATATGCAGGAAGGGAGAGAGCTGTACAGCTGAACTCTCGATAAGTAGTGAACACAAAATAAGTTATAGTACATCTACATGACTAGCCTACATGTCCATACCAGTGACATAAATGCCGATGAGATATCCAATGAGGAGGCATCAAAACCCTATATAAACTAGCCACGGAGATATCAGCCAGGCATTAAGGGGTGAGTGGCAAAACCTTGGCAATATAAAGGTCCTATCACTAAGATGATACGTTAGCTCCAGTTTTGGTTCTGGTCAAAAACTATGAAGCATCTTAGAATTATAGTGCCAAAGGGGTCGATAATGCATGCCCATCTGGCAGCTAAAGGGAAGGATAGTAAAGTGCCATCAACATGAAGTACATCACCAACCAACCTAATAGGGCAAGGGGTTGATCAGACACCTTAGACCAGTGTAGACTTTAAGCATGCAAGGAATTTCTATCGAGAGATTTGTGACCATGCCATTTAAGATGAGAAAGAATTTCTTTCCAACCTGAGAACATTTTAGAAACAAAAGAAAAGCCTTTAACTGTGCCATCAATATAGCCCTGAATGAAGTCCCATTGAGTAGGATGCCAATCCCAAAAGCATGAATATTCAATCGTGATAGTAGGTGATGCATCATGGCATCCCAAGACTGATCACCTACAAAAATTCCAGCATCACCTTCCCGTTATGTAACAAAATATGAATGTGAATATGTAATATATTCAAACCACCATGCATCTTTAGCAAACAAAGATGCACCATAGAGAGCAATCTGATACTCTTACAGCCATGCTTTGAGCACCACAAAGTCTCCATAAGAGTGGACATGAAAGAAGTAATATCTTTCTTATCAAACATCGTCAAAGGCAAGAAGAACTGTGAATATAAGCCACCAAAATTGATTATACAATATTGAGTTGAACATGAAGAGGCCAAGTGGCTAGCTTCCAATATTCCAGTTTCTTCTTGAGCTTCCATTCTAGGGAATAACCAAGTTGACCAACAAGCTTATTCATAGAGTGCTATGCAAATTTTTGCGATGCAAAGGCATAAGCTTGGATTTTTAAAAGTTACCTGCAAGCCAACAACCAATCCATACAGAGATAAAGCACTCATGAGTTGTGAAAGATCCCTCTCATTATTCTTTGGAGTGAAGAAGGAATCATCAACATAAGCATGTGCAATCGTGGGCTTTCTTTCATGTATCTACGGACCATGTAGAGCATCAGTAGCCACAAGATGATCAATATAGCAAAACATTGGATGGGTAGCAATGGCATAGAGCAATGCACAAAAAGAGCATCCCTGTCTCATTGAGCGATGTAAAGTCCACTGATAAAAAATGTCCCCATACAAAATACAAGCTGCTTTACTATCACTATATAGCCAATAAATGATATGCTATATTTTGTTTCCAAATCCCGAAGATTTCATGGTCTGAGAGATAAAGTCCCACTGTACAGTGTCAAATGCTTTGGTTGTCTACTTGCAACAAAAGGACATCCTGTTGAGTGTGCTTCACATACATAGGCATTAGCAATGTTGTCAGTGATGTGTCTGGGAGGTATGAAGCCATATTGGTTGGGATGCGAACCATCATGCAAAAAAACTTTTATTCTATCAACCACCATTTTTGCGACCACTGGCATGAGCGTAATAGGCCACCAATCAGCAAATGATTCACAAAGATGAATTTTGGGTACACACACACACACACACAAAGGCATGTGTTGATGAAAGTTAAAAATTTAGCTTAAAAAACTTTCGTTAAGATTTTATATTTATATAAAGTTATACCTTCGATAAAAACATCCTGTCATGCTTATGTACTCTGAATCAAAGATTACAACAATCAACTCGCAACAACAGGAGAGACCATGAATCCACTAGAAATGGTTCAAGTCATCCTGAATGGACTAGGAGAGGGATACGAGAATCTAGTCCATAGTATTGCCATCCAATGGCAAATTTTGACACTAGAAGAACTTTGGTCAGTTTTAATTGGTAAAGAACTCAGGACTCAGGCCATTCATGCACGCAAAGGTCATTCCAATGATTAAGCATGCATAGCTTCAGATAGAAGTAGAGGCAGAGGCAGAGGCAGATCATTCCAATGAAGTGGTCATCATAAGAAACAAAAACAGCACCAAAGTTAGAATCAGCATCAACATCATCCTTAGCAACATGAGAATCAACAAAGAGGAAATCATTCCAATCGAGGAAGACTTTAAGGACGAGGGAATGCATCCACAAACGTGTCAAACATTCAGTGCAACTACTGTCATATGTTTAGACATATGTTTAGACACTATGAAAGAGATTGTCGCAAGAAGCAGTACGACTAAGGGGGTCAATCCAACAGCAATCGAGGGAATTTTCGCGGAAGAGGAAATCATCATGGTTGACATTCTAGTCACAATCAGTATGCAAATGAACTTGGGAGTATGTTCCTTGCAAATGAGGAAATGCAGAAGACTGATACAGTGTATCTAGACAATGATTGCAATTCAAAAGAAGATTTCAGTTATCAAGTCGACCAAGCAGATTAGGATCCTTGGTACATTGACAGCGGTGCATCATCTCATATGACAAAGCATTAAGAATGGTTCACAGAGATGAAACCATTAGAAGGTTAGAAGAATGTCATCTACATGGTAGATAATACACCGAATTTAGTTTAAGAGACAGGCATATCCCTATGAACAATTTCACTGGTACGAAAGGATTAGTAAAAGATGTACTCTATGTTCCAAATCTCACCAAGAACCTCTTGTTAGTATGTCAAATGATAGAACACAACTACCGAGTCATCTTCGGCGGAGATGAATGCACTATTAGAGACAAATCCAGAGGATTTCAGCTAGTAGGAAAAGGAGTTAAGGAAGGATGCTTGTTCAGAATGCTAGCTACAAAACCAGATTTGCATGCCATGTCAGCTCAACCGCAAGAGATGCCACTATCCGCAAAATGGCACAAGAGGTATGGTCATGTCAATTTCAAGAGCTTGATAGATCTCAGGAATCATCAGAATATGGAAATTGGGATTCCTAAGCTACAGTTTCTTGGAAAAGTTTGTGAAGCATGCTGCTTCAGGA